>NC_135783.1:221014471-221344471 GCF_051106095.1 Pogona vitticeps | reverse complement strand
TTTCAGCCCTAATTCCAAAAGATATGTTTGGCACAAAAACAACACTACACATCAACAAAATAACACCATATCCACAGTGAAGTATGGTGGTGGTGGCAGCATACTTTGGGGCTGTTTTTCTTCAGCTGGGACTGGGACCTTAGTCAAGATAGAGGGAAATATGAACAGTTCCAAATACCATTGGCACAAAACCTTTAGGCTTCTGCTAGAAAGCTGAACATGCGGAGGAACTTCATCTTTCAGCATAACAACAACCCAAAGCATACATTCAAATCACCAAAGGAATGGCCCAGCTAGGGCCCAGACCTGAATCCAATTGAATATCTGTGGGGTGATCTGAAGAGAGCTGTGCACAGGAGACGCCCTTGCAATCTGACAAATTCGAAGTGTTTTGGCAAAGAAGAGTGGGCAAATATTGCCAAATCAAGATGTGCCAAACTGATAGACTCAAACCCAAAAAAGCTGAGTGCTGTCAAAAGGTACTTCGACAAAGTATTAGTTTAAGGGTGTACACACAGATACAACCATATTATTTCAGGTTATTTTATTTTTACTTCCCTCCACCTAAAAGATTTCAGTTTGTTGTTCAATTAAGTTGGACAGTTCATAGGTCTCATTAAAGTTGGAAAGTTCTGATTTATCCTTGTCTCATGTTTTTACATCACAGACACTAGACATTTTACAGGGGTGTGTAAACTTTTTATATCCACTGTATTTGTGTTTATGCATGTTGTTTTTTATTTGTACTCATGCAGAAGTTTCAAGACTTCTGTATTTTTAATAATGATTTTAAAATAATATTCACATAGTTTGAGAAGCTCCACTGAGCTTAGAAACTGGCTCTCCCTTGCCCAAAATAAGTCTTTGCAACACATTTCTCTTTGGTAGTACTACCTCATCAGAAATTTCAGTGGATGAAAAAGTAAATGTGTAAAGAAAGAGGAACATCATTTCAGGACTATATTATTATTTTTTTAAAAAAATTATACCCTGCCTATCTGGACTACCAGACCACTCTAGGAAGTTTCCAATACAAAATAAAATAATAAAACATAAGCATGTACATGATCATTCACTAACAATTACAATAAAATAAAAAGATAAGGGAAAAATGAGAAGAGAAATCAAGAGTTGGCTGGAGGGAAGGCCTGGATGTACAACCATGTTTTTAATTGGGTTTTAAAGACATTATTTTGATAGCCATTAAGACAGTGATGCATTTAAGTTAGTTAGGATTTTAGATATGTTAGACCTGAACCCTCTCCATCCTTTTTAGATAAAGATGGATTAATTAACTTAATACTGTAAATAAATAAATAAATAAATAAATAAATAAATAAATAAATAAATAAATAAATAAATAAATAAATAAATAAATAAATAAATAAATAAATACCTTGACCTGGGAGGGGGAGCTCTTTAAATGATAATAAACATTGCTTCCCTTACTTTGCATGTGATAGACCAATTGTGTTGCATTGCCTCTCCTCTTCTGATGGGACCCAAGATATCTATCCCAAAGTCCTTCCCTATGTGCGCAAGTGCACACACAGGTAGCCATTTAATCTACCTTTTAATGCTACCAAGATACACTGTGTTGAAGCAAGAATGGCACCTTGACACCCTCAATTTTTAACACTGGCATACCATTAAAAAGTGGGAAGCAACTTGACTAATCATATGGAAGAGACAGGCAAGAGTAGGAACTGGTGTGTTACTTTAATAAGATTTTGAAGTGCACACTGAGACCAATTTTCAGGCAAGAAAATTGGCGTTCTGTGGTCCCTCTCTTCTGGGTTTTCAAAGTGCACTGACAATAAAATTTGGAGTTTTACTTTCATTAACAAAAGTCCTTTTAAATAACTAGTCATTTTAAAGGTCCTTGTCAAACATATAGCATACCCAATAAGGATGATAATGGAGTTTTCTTTTATCACCATCTTGAACGATGAACAAAATATTATGAAAATATTATGCCATTTGAGTTTTTTAAAAAAAGAGAAAGTTAATTAATGCTCTTGCATTATGTTCTGAACATTAATCACAGAGTAGTCCCCATAATGACAAGAGAACACCCACATGAGTTACTATTAAAGCCTATGAAGATTTATAACTTTTGGCAGAACTTTCCCTTTAAATTGCAGCACAGCTAGTCATCATTATATGCATGTGTGGAGAGAATTATTTGTACCGCATACTCTGCACGAGTAAAACATTGTTGTCCTCTTCTCTTTCAAGGACCATTGTTTTAATACAGGTTGTTAAAATCTGAGGGGGTGGGATACAGACTCTGTCGGTTCATTTTAGTCATCAAGTTAGCATACACAGTCCAAGGGCACATAAAGATGAAATCAGGCTATTTTATGCAAAGGATTGCATATCTTTACCGGTGATCTTTAATGGAGCTATGAGACTGCTTTCTTCAATTCCTGCCTTGTAGCATCCAGCCTCTAGGCCAACAATGAGCAACATGAATAGATAGGGTTTTTGTTTGTTTTTACTTCTATCCCCAAACCCCTCATTATTACACTGGATAGGACTGATGGGGCTTCTTAGGTTCACAATTGCCCATTCCTACATGAAGAGGTTTTTCTGCATTATTTCCCCCTTAATCTTACAGGACACCCGAACAGATTATGTTCAGTGAAGAACAGAATCTAATGGTAGCGGCTTGGCTAACACATGGTTTCCATAATCTTTACCTATCTAGCTCTAAAACTGAAGCAGGGCAAGAAGCTGGGGAGATGGACAGAAAAGCTAGATGGATTAAAAATCAAATTAATACCCAACCTTTGGGGAGTTGGAGGCACAGAGTAAGACAGACGTTTGGGTCATGTTCTTAAGAGAAAATTCTGCAGCCAGAGTATTCATAATAGAAACTGAGGAGAATAAATAGACCTTTGGAGTAGAGAAGTATACATAAGGCCAGATACATGAAACCTTACGAAAAATAAAACCTAGTTATTTTATAAGTGCTATGTTACTATTTCCAGATAGAAGAGTGTAATTCTAACACAAATAAAACAATGTGAAGTTACATTTATATGTAGGTGTCATCATCATGCAATCATTATGTTCTTTGCTCTTAATAACCAAAAGTTTCTGTATATACTACTGTACACTTTTCCACTACTCCATCTGGTAACATAATATAAACAGTACACAGACAGCATAAACCAACATGTCTACTAGGGAGGTGCCATCCATATTGGACTCCAGCCCTTCAGAATTCTCCAAGAATTCCCCAGTTAGTTCTTGGCATTCAGGCCCACAGACGCATGGACACCTACATTTCAATGGAGAAGGGCCTCGCTCCAAGGCGTCACACTGGCCTTGCCTCCTCCTGTTTAAATACAAAACATGGAACACTGCAGTGCTTCAGGGACTGGTAGTTCCTCAGGAGTTATCTTCTACAGACCCTAACGACCAATGAGACTACCATTCCTGGAAACATTATGGCAGCTTTATTTTTTGTACATTAACAGCAGAAAGAAAGGCTGGAGTTACACCATACATCTTCAGAACTAGGCTCTTCTCCAGGGTAAGCAAAACATAGGTGTTTGTCTGTGTGGGTCTGTGAGCTAGAACTCCAAGAATTCTATCCCAGGAATTCTTGGAAAATTCTGAGAGATCAGAAAATAAAAATAAATGGTACATCCTAGTACCACACACATGAGTATATGACAGCCACCTGGAGGCTGGTTGGTCTATCTACCTATCTGGCTGCCATCGCCATTTGAGCTATTCATAGATTTCAGGAAATCCAAATTGCCTTATTCTATCCATAAACTGTCCTGAAAGTTTTACTGGTTCTGACTTTACATGCAAAAGCAGTGACTTCTGTTTTTCATATTTCTGTTTCCTACCGCAGTTTTCCAAGACACACTAGTTATGCTATAGCAGTTAGTCTTGGAGTATGGCTAGAGAGACCATCTCACTCACTTGTTAGCCACAGTGGTACCTCGACTTGAGAATGTCCATACATAAGAACGATTCGAGTTAAGAACAGCTCCGTTTGCAAAAAGTTGCTTCAACTTGAGAACGGAGCCTCGACTTAAGAACCAAAAAAGGAAAAAAAAACTTTCCTGCCCTTTTTTTGACCGAAGTTCACCTTAGGTCAAAAGAAGAAGAAAAAATTCACCCCCTAGTGGTAGATGTGGATTAACTGGCTTTGCATTCGTTCCTATGAGAACTAATACTTCGACTTAAAAACAGCGCCTCGACTTAAGAACAAAAAAGAGCACATACAGATTAAATGGTTTTCAATGCATCGACTTAAGAATGCAGTCCCAATATGGATTAAGTTCTTAAATTGAGGTACCACTGTACAATGTCTTCTCAGCTTAACATGCCCCACAGCAATGGTTATGAGAATGAAACAGATGGGGAAAGAAACTTATATTCTCCTTTTTCCTCCTTAGAAAATATGGTGGAGCATAAGTGTAGCTAGAGAATCATTTGGTTACAGGTCTCGATGAAATACGCTGAAAATAAGTACATCAGGATCTGTTCTCTAATACTTTCCACCAGTGGAATACACAAGTATTTGTACACCTTTGTAAACTATGTAGTGTTAAAAATAAGTGAACGAGCTGACAGACTCAGCTAACTGTGGCCCTGGTGACACAAGGGAAAAGTTCTGTAGTTCTTCCGATACTCTCCATACCCATTGTACTGGATTGTGGTCACGTGATATATACACCGGAATGAATGTGTGTGCGTGCGTGTGCGTGTATAAAAAATTATTCACTTTAGCAATGTAAGTCTAAGGGGTTTTCTGTTTTAAGAAGTGTTCTCCGTTACACTGGTTGATCCTGTAGAAACGCATTGCACACAATGAACACTGAATCATTGTAGGTCACTGTATATCCACTGGACACTGGAACACAGAATTCAAGCCATACGGGTATCATCTATCTGAAAACCTAGGTATAAGTTCACCCAATTATTAATTTATGGGGCCACGAATAAAAAAAATGCACACTCTTGGTAGTAAGGGCAACAAGCTCTGCCTCCACATGTGAAAAGGCAGACAGTTAAGAAGGGATGACTAAAACTTTTTTTTCCACACGGCCAATAATGACGATCACCTTTGGCTTGATGTATTGTTAATATGGGTTTTTTTTAAAAAAAAATCCGGCTGTAATGTGCTTTTAGCAATGTATCAATGTACTAGATGGGGGAGGGGGAGAGCAAGCCATAATAATGGCAGCAACCTTACAGTCTTTGCCCCAGAATAGAAGTGGGATGGGTAATGTGCACAGGTAAACCCAGTAAGGAATGCACCAGTACCTGTACAACAGAATGCATCAGTACAACATAAGCCTCTCAAGGAGTGGAAAATAAACTGCTATTACACAAATGGCAGGGGAAAAGTTTTTATCTTGACTATGTATTCTGTGACCAGAAAAGAAAAGAAAAATGATATAACTGGTGGATAACTACAGAACATTTTTCTCGTGTGACCAGGGCCTGTGTTTGTGCCAAATTCAGAATAAATTTTAAGGATTCCATGTGCTAAATTATGGAGGAAAGGAAAAGTGAACAATAGCAGAATGAATGGTAGGGGGGAGAGAAATCTAATAATCCTCATATGTAATTTTCTGTAGAGATCCAGGAGAAAATGATAATCATCACTATGACTTCGTGTATCTTGTTTCTTTGAGTTTAATTTCATTGAAATATACTACACAGAATATGGAGATTTGCAAGTATGAGTACAGACAACTCAGTATTGAAGCACTGAAAGATATGTACTGTATTTGAATTTGCCCATCTTACAGTCATTGAAAATATGTTCCATCAGACATGACAAGTAGCAGTTCTATGTGGCAGAGCACAGTACAGCCGGTTCTGAACATTCTGCTTCTAACACCCAAGTATTAATAATGAATTTGGAGCCAAGCCTAAAAGCACATTGAATATGACCATTTGCTGATAGGTTCTGTGAACAGAAAACAGATCTACAAACAAAATTAAAAGAAAAATAGCTGTGTTACGATACTCTTGCCTTCATTTCATCTACACAGAATAATCACACACACCCCTTAAGTTCACATCTACTGTTTTCACAGCATAGCAGTTCTGTTCTGAATTGTCCCCATGATTACTTACATATAAGTGATAAAGCAACCTTCTTGTCAAATGTGCCTAACAAGAATGTTTTTTTAAAAAAATGACTTTTAACTGGTTGTACAAATCAAGAAATATTTTACTGTACTCAATTTTTATTCATAGTACAGTATTTTTCTTAGTTGAACTGAAACTAACTTTGAAAGAAAATAAACAAAGAAATCACCAATGTGTGAGAAGGCCAACACTATGGGTCAAAGGCATCTTGCTAGTGTAATATCTGTCTGCTTCAATGTACAGTGTGTTTTCATGTTTGAATGCAATGTTCCTCACATGACTCAGTATCTTGTTCGCAATTACATGGTTTGATTTCAACATGATCATACAGCAAACAAATAAAAAAAAAATCAGATACAAAAGAATTAATAGTTCCCCAATTAAAAAGAACATACAACCTACTGTCAAAGATACTTCAACCACCCTGAACCACAAAAAACCATTCAGCATTTACTATACAAATTCTAAGTGCCATTTTGAAAATCTGACTCCAGAGAATATTCATACCTAACAAACTCTCAGCAACAAAATTCAGCTTATATCAATATTCCGCAGATATTTCAAGAAAGGTGATCTCTGCATTAATTGAACTTTGGATCAAGGATGTTTGCTTTTATTAACCAGTACTTTATTAGTTTGTCATCTGTGCAAGTTGCACCAATATAAGAAAAGCATCTTACAAGGCCATGGCAACCCATTGTACGCGACCACTTCTCCGTTATTTCATGCACTGTTTATCAACCAGAAGATGTGATTTTTTTTTCTTAACTTCTATCTCAGTGACCTAAACTTTTCTTTAGGAGATAACCATGTCTAATCAACTTAATTACCTCAATCTAAAACTATTACTCAAGAAATAACTGTTTCCAGAATTATAACAGCACTAAAGTTCTAGTAGATACTTTCTTCACATCTTCACCAACCTTCACCTTCATTTTCTTCAAGCCATTCCTTCTAGATTTCATGAGCACTTCTTCCAAGCCACAGCCCATTTTGGTGCATACATTTGGACATACTGTAATGTTTCCTAGGAGATTTTTGCAATGCGTATACCTCAAATTTCATGTCATGCAGAAATGGCACTAGATCTGTGTTCTGAATCAGTTTTTAAGTCGGGCACATCTGATATATTGAAAATAAAATGCCTAAATTCTTAATTTGTACCTCACTTCTCTTTGATCTGACATGACAAGATGATGAACTAGTTGATTTTAAGTGAGTTTGATTTGGCGGTGGTAATTTACAGGATGTTGTCTCTTTTGGACATGACTGATTCTACCTCAAACCGACATTGAACGTTATCATATAACATTAAATTACTGCAAAGCAACAACTGATATAAAAACATGCAAACAAAGCCTAAACCAGAATCCTCAATTTACAAATAAACTGGTATCCTGTAGTATCCTACACTGAGTATATTCAACCACAGTTGTTTTTACAAGAAGTTACCAAATCATTTGTAAATTCCAAGTTTACCAGTTATCTCTATGTTTAGTAGCTAAAATCTAATTTACAGTTTCTGAAAAAAGTTTAGAAAATTTGGACACAGTTACCAAGGTGTGAAAGACACATTGGGGGAACCACTGTCATCTTTGATTCAAATACCTAAAGAAGTAATATTATGCACTAACCTGAGAGGCTCTGAGAACAACTTCCAGGTTTCCATCTTCAGTGGCAGCAGGTATTTACTTACCTGTTATACCTTCTATTTTATCAATGATTTTTCAAGAAGGCATGTTTGAAGACCAAAGCAAGGTTTATTTGTTTGTTTGGGGGTGTTTCTTTATGGGGGGGGGGTTTGTTTACCATCAAACACATCATGATATTCCCTTTTTTCGCTTGTCACATGCAAAGCCTGTTTAATTTCTTACAGCCAGCTGGGAAATTGACCTAACAGGCTCAGTAGTTCAATTACAGCAGAAACAAGGGCCCAAAATAGCATATCTAAAACTATTTGTATGTGTTCAAATTAGTTTAAACAGAGAGTAAACAATTTGCTATCTTGTTTGCAAAGGGCATAAAGAGGGGCAAAAATGAAAAAAAATTCACAATGCACATTCAATTCCCTATACAATTACATTTTCAATGAGAATCTAATTAATTCCTTGTAAACTAGCTATCACAATATTCAATGCATTCTCATTTCTTGCTTGCTTTGAGGTCCATTCACTTTAGAAAGCTATCCAAGTTAATGGGATTTGCTTTGTATCCATTCTGAATGAAGATATACCATTTGAGTCACGCCAGCCATAACCTTTCTGAATTTAATCGCTATAAAGGATACAGCACAAATCGTGTTTTGATATACATCTCCAACCATGACAACAAAAGAAAGGAATCCCTTCTTTAATAAGGCATATGATTAAAGCAAAACATGCAAGAAAATCCTACACATAAAACAGTTATCTCATATTCCATACTCCTAAACTTCACTTTTTTGAAAAGGTTCATACATCTGAAGCCATAGAGAAATATATGGGCAAAACAGGATTTATAACCTGATGTTAAACATGATTACTTGTGAGTAATGAATGACATTAGGACTGAATCACTTGGCTGTATTCTAAAGACACCTGTGGACAACAATCATTTCATGTCTCCAGTATTTCTTTAAAGAAATATGATGGGTAGACATGCAACACATGAAACTTCCCAGAACAGACAGCAAAGAAGCCTTACTTATAAATGTGTTCCTGCTGTTCAACTTTTCATAGAACAAGAGTCCTGGTATTAAAAAAGGTGGCAGCCCTAGACTGACATTGCTCATTTGGCAGTAGATGAGCCAAGAAATGGGTTTTGGGCCAGGAACTGGTTTGTTGATCAAACAGACAAACATCTATGTACTATTGATTTCAGTGACATTTGGTTCAAGATTTACTTGGTTGAAGTAGGAATTCTCTTCAAGAATATATAGAGAGATTATATTTAGGACTGGGATGCTTGCATGATTTGGTGAAGAGCCGAGTGCTGCATAAGATTGCAATCCAATGCCCACCTACCTGAGACTAAGCCCCCAAATTTAATGTGGTTTACTTCTGGGGTGCAACACGAGGGCCCTAATTTTAATATTTTGGTTTTCAGAAAAACTAAATACTTGTATTTTGTATTGCTATGCAGTTTTATTTAGCTGTGCACGGACAATGAAGCACTTAGAAGAACACCCACATTGATAGGATTTTTTTAAAAGCACATCTAAGAAGCTTCTTGGAAATTAAAAACTAGCCAATGGCTGCAAAAATTATACTGCTGAACAACTTCCAGTTTTACTAAACCCTCTGCTAGTGTTTGATAAGATTTGCAGAGTGTGTGGCAGGTTAAAGAGTATACCAGAGATGCCTCATTTGCACCTACTGCTTTTTATTTGTTGCTTGGTAGTAAGCCATCATTTTAGATCAATAGATAATTGTTGTTGTAGAAAATACAGCCATAGTTTGCTCCCCATTTACCCAGCACTGGTTGAACAGCAGAATCCTGTAGAAGTCTACTCAGAAGTAATTCTCACCTGGACCAAATGAGATTACTGTTAAGTAAGTATGTCTAGGACAGCAGCCCAAAGCATATACATATGGTTTACCCAAACTCCTGAATATCCTTCTGGATCATTCCAAATACAGTTATTCTTAAACACTACTGGAGTTTCTCCAGTTTTATGTTATATTTGACTATGCACTGGACAGCAAAAATGTAGCAATATTCTGTATATATTCTGCAATACACTGGGGCACAGTGACAGGTTTGTAAGATGAAAAACCCTTGCCTCCAAATCTTCTTTATATAAAGGCAATCTGATTTTGGCTTAATTTTTCTTGCCCATATATAACTGAAAGTTCGCACAGATTTCTCTCTCAAAGCACATTTGGATGCTTTCAAGAAAATGCATCGCTCAACAAGGCTGCTATCCTACACACATTTACCTGGAAGTCTCATCGAACTTAATGAGACTTCTGAGGAGATAAGTGGGGTCGCTTTGCAGAAAAATTAAAAAGTATCCCAAAACCCTTTGTAAAAAAAAAAAAAGATCAGCCCAAGAGATTTATTTCAGAGTAAATTCAAGTGGAAACCACGGGGCTAACTCTCAAGTAGACAGACACAAGTTCTAAGTGTAAAAAGACAGCGATCCGAAAGACGTTTCCGAGGAAGCAACCCCAGGAAAGACTGCAATCCTAAAGGCATTTGGGAGTGATTCCCACAAGATCCCTCGGGATCGTGCTATTATGTTTCGGGTAACGGTGGAAAGCAGATTAACTAACATAATCCTTCCTGGACAATTGCCGAAATCACACGGGACTTGCTTCCGAGCAGGGACGGCACGGATCGGGGCGCCCGTGAGCTGGTGGTGGTTACCGTTACCTCTCCGCCTGGAAGCAGGCGAGAGGGAGCGAACATTCCCGCCTGCTTGTGCGTTTTTCCCGCCTATGGGTGACTGTTCTGTTATTATGGCTATTATTGTTACATTTCAGACTCTCAGAGGGGAGCCGGGCGGGCGGTTGCAAGGCGCCAAGACCACGGAGCCCAAAGGAGCGGGAGAAGTTTGTGACCTCCTGTTGTCCCCTGCGCGCAGCAGCCGCGCAAGAGCTGGTTTCCTCACAGGGGACGCAATGCTAGAGGAGGGGAAAGGGAAGCCCCGGCACCTCGTCGTCCCCGGAGAACGGCAGCACCTGCGACGCTCGCGGGTGGGAGTTGAGGAGGGAAAGGGGGTAAAAAAAAAAGGCGCGGGTTAAGAAGAAGCTGAGGCTGTGAGGGAAACTCAAGCGACGACAGGCGCTGCCTGAGAAGAGGAGCCCACCTGCTCTCGGTGCGAGAGCGACCTCCCTCCCAACACGCCGCCCTCTGCAGAGGCGCGGCGAAGTCAACGTTGCCGGCGAGCGAGCGAGCGAGCTCGGAAGACTCCGCGCACCGCGGAGTCCGCGCAAGGCGAGCCTCCCTCTTGCGCCGCCGCGGAGCTTCTCCGTGCCCGCCGCCGGGGCGAAAGGAGGGGGGGTGCCGCACAAAACGGGATTTTGAGGGGCAGCTGGACTGCCGGAGTTGGAAGTAACTTTGAGCCACTTTCTCGGGAAGCAGAGCAAAAAGGCAAAGCCCCCCATCTCAAAAAGAGAGAGAGAGAGAGAGAGAACCCAAAACCGAAGGGGATTTGGAGGGGGAGGGTGAAAAGGGAGTTGTAGCCCTCCAGAAGGCAAACACTGGACCAAGGGAAAAGGCGCCTTACCTCGCTCCGCTCCCACTGCCAGCACCTCAGCAATAGGAAATAATCCCGAGATGGTGAGGAAGTGGAAGGCGACCAGAAGAAACTCGGACATGGTCGGGGCGCGCGGCGTCCTCTTCTTCCTCCTCCTCCTCTTCTTCCTTCGTCCTCGGGAGCCGCCGTTGCTGGGCTGCAAGCCTTCGCAAAAAAAGTCACTCGGCAGCGGGGGGCGAGACGGGAGGCTGCAAGGGAGCGGCGTGATCTGCAAATGTCACTGGCAAGGCGGCGGCGGCGGCGGCTGCTCGAGCAGCCCAGGTTGCTTTTGCTGGCTGGCTGGTTGGTCGGCTCGCTCGCCCGCCCGCCCGCCTTCTCTCCTGCTTTCAGCAGGCTTCCGAGCTGTGTGTGAGCGCAGCTTGTGTGTCTCGACTTCTCAATGCGGAGTACGTCTGATCTTACATCACGCAAAGAGGGGCAGTCAGGAGGAGAGAAAGCGAGCGATGCCAGGGGATGGGGATTTCACTGATGAATCACGGAAGCAGCCATTCCCCCAGATTGGGCGCCCGTATCAATCATGCCCATTACTTAGGAAGAGAGGCAGCGAAATGCAAGGAGAAACTACCCCGGGAAAATGGCAAGCCCAACAAATCACTACCCGAGCGGTCCCAGTGGGGAAGGGAGGGAAGGATGCCCGTTTCCCAAAGAGGGCTCCCTGCAAGGATCTGGAGCTTCGGGCTCGCTGGGCAGAGAGACAGGCGAGAGCCGCCTCCTTCCTCAAGTCAAGGACCCCAAAAAAAGAATCCACGAGGAGGGACCGTCGAGGAGAGGAGCGGGGTGGGGGAGCGGGCACCGGTTCGTCTGCGCGGGAACGACGCGCCCGCTGTGGGAGTGGGGAAGAAGAGCCCAAACGGAGGAGGCAGCTTTTAGGAACTCGACGCTGGTCAGTCGTTTTTAGCCGCAGACTGACAGGGAGGTTTGGCCCACGTCGAGTGACTCAGCAAAAAAAAAAAAAAAAAAAAAAAAAACATCCCTCGATCAAGGGGAGGGCAAAACTCCGGCTACTTTTGGAGAGGGGGGAAAAATGAAAAAAAAATGCAAGCAGGAACGAGGAGTGTTATAGCCCTTAACCGAGGTGTATTAACGTCCTCAGTGCAGCCGGTGGGGACCGAGCCTTCCTCAGGTCTTAGCCGGAGGGCGGCAGCGGCGGGAGAGAGGGGGCGACTTTCCTGCTTATTTTAAAAGGACGGTCTCCGCCAGGGTTCTAGGGTTTTCTCTTGGGTTAGGTTAACGGAACGCCACACTAATGTTTAGACAACTACATTCCATATTTTATTGTAATCAAGGTTGCACCTGGGGGCAGCCTTCAGATTTCCCGCCCTATGCTTCCTCAGCTCATGGGCCTGGGAGAGTAGAATGGGACCCAATGTGCTATGTTCATCTTGATGAAGCCTAGCCAAGCAAGGCCTGAGAGGGAATAGGGCTATGTGTTCCGATCTCAAGGGAATTTACTCCCTTCTTCAGTTAGAATTTCTCCCTAGTAAAATAAGGAAAAGTTAAGTGGTATCTTGAAGATTTTTCTTCTCCTTTCACCTCAGAAGCAATCTAGTGGTGCTTCTGGAAGGGCAGGACCAGCCAACAGGACACTCAAATGTGACCGTAGTCCTCACTTTCTTTGGAGAGACTCATTCCATGCCTTAATGGGTTTATTACAGCATTTGCGTTTGCTGACACATACAGAATGGGTCCATGACAGGCCTTGTGATGGTGAATCTGTTACTCTTAAAGATGCTGTGTCAGTCTTCATTATCTTGTGCAACAGATTACCATGACACCTGTACCCCACCCGGGTAGGTGGGGCTCGTCAGCCTGGGAAGGCAGCCCATCTAGGAGAAGGAAAACTCTGACTTCAAACCTCCACTGCCTTGTGGCTATATCCACTGGTGGAAAAGGCTTCAGGAGTTAACCTAGAGGCAAAATCCGGAGCTGGAGTCCCAGAGGCAGTTCGTGCCGTGACATCACTGGAACCAGTTGTATTGGCTCTTGCCTTTCCATTGGACTATTTCAGTGATGTGGAGAGGAGGGATTTGCTGGTTGAGTAACAGCCTATCCTCCATATTATTTTACCCAGGCTTCGTGCTCTGGAGAGGACACTCTAGCTTTGCATACAGTGTCAAAGTCCTCCATACAGAGCATGTTCCCGTAGTCTCTCGAGACTGAAGGATGCCTATGATAGTATTTGTGAAGAGAAGATTTCAGAAGGTCTAGTTTACCAATATCCTGCAAAAATTCCCTTTTCCCATGTGACTACTAAAGTTGCAGCAGCCCTGACATGTTTTGCAACTGGCTACTCTGATGTCAAAGCTATGGTTTTTCCAGTAGAGATGTACGGAAGTGAGAGCAGAAACATAAAGAAGGCTGACCACCAAAGAACTGATGCTTTTGAATTGTGGTGCTGGTGGAGACTCTTGAGAGTCCCCTGGACTGAAAGGAGATCATAGCTATCCATTCTGAAGGAAATCAACCCTGAGTGCTCACTGGAAGGATAGCTCCTGAAGCTGAGTCTTCAATACTTCATCCATCTCACGAGAAGAGAAATCTCCCTGGAAAAGCCCCTGATGTTGGGAAAGAGTGAAGGCAAGAGGAGAAGGGGGCAACAGAGGATGAGATGGTTGGACAGTGTCATTGAAGCTACCAACATGAATTTGACCAAACTCCGGGAGGCAGTGGAAGACAGAAGGACCTGGCATGCTCTGGTCCATGGGGTCATGAAGAGTCGGACATGACTTAACGACTAAACAACAACATCTCTGATGCAGGGAAACCAAACTGGTCACAACAAAAGGAGGGCAAGGCTCATGTATCATTAATACGGTGATTGTGTGGAAATGTGAGTTTCAGCTGGTTTAGCTCACTACTGTAAGCTATACCTGTTGGAATTCCTTCTTCTGCTCAATTGTTAAACATGCAAGAACTGGTCATCCTTTCTAGGTAGCCACCCTAGTGCAAATTTTAAAATCAACTCACTTAAATACACCCATCTACAGGGCTTGAAAAATGCACTTGTCCACTTGTCTGTGATGAGTGAAAAATGCTGTTTGACAAGACACAGCTCCCTCCTTGCCTGCCTCCTTCCCCTCTGCCTGCCTCTCTCTCTGCAATCCTCCCCTCCCCCTCCCATTGCAAAAGAAAAACTGTCCTCTTCTCGTGAGAAGAGAGTTTGAGCGGTATATAGAGCTATAGCTCTTTAGGAGAATGTAACATATGGAGATTCCCTGCTCCCAATTTCAACCAAATGAAGACACATCCTGGGGTGGGCGGGAACCATGGCTCCTTAAGAGGCTGGGTGCTTTTCCTTTCAGTGTTACTTTTGCTTGCGACATTCAAAAAAAAAAAAGGCATTCAAAATAGAAGCTTCATGTCCCCACAGGCAATAAAGCAACCCAAGTCTGAGGGTATAAATCAGTGATTCCCAATCCCAATACTCTAAATTTCAAGGCTATAGTCCAGTCATGCTGACTTGTGAAATTTTTGACCGACCGGTGAGACATTCTAAAATTTTTCAAGCCCTGCCCATCTATATTGTCTAATCATTAGCCAAGTGGTGGATAATTTATGGCCCTCCAGATGTTGTTGGGCCCCAACCACCATCTTCTCTTCCCAACAACTACAATGACTAAGGTTAATGGGAACCACTGCCTAACAGCATCTGGGGGATCAAACATTTTCGGCCCTGCATTCATCTATAATGGTACAACCCCAAAGAGTAATTTTTTAAGAAGAAATCCCACAGTTTTAGTGGGATTTGCTTTTCAGTAAAGATTTATGTGTTTTGATTGCTCATTTATGGTCATTTATGAAGAACTTATAGGATATGTTTTTATATGATACACTGTTCCAAGACTGGAACCTACTCTCATCATCATCACAACCATGTTCCACTCTTCTTGTTTTTAAGAAGAATGTGAAGGAAAATCTTTTAAATATGACTTTTAAAATATGCTTTTCTTGGTCAGATTATTTCAATGTTTATTGTTTAACTTTTCTTGTTGTCTCATAGCTGTGGTGAGCTCAGTGTTTTAGTCAAACAGCTGGACAAAAATGTCATAAGAGATGGGAGAGAGAAGCTCATTTAAATTAATAATGACATTTAGGTCCTTGAGGAAATGGGGAAATTGTCACATAGCCCGGAATCCTTCACACCAGGCTGACAAAATACGGAGAGGGGACCTCAGACATCCAACTAAATTACCTATCCATCTACCTCTGTCCTTTTCTTAAGTCCCTATATCCCATTGAAGTTAATGGTGCTTATTTCCATGTAGCTATATCTAGAATTCATTTACTGCATGATCCTCTGCTGTCTTTAATAGGAATATTTAAGAATAAATGGATTGTGTAAACTGCAGCCTCAGAATTGTATTGCCCCCCCGACTTCACTTTCTAATATAACTGCAGTATATTAACCAGATATTGCTCCTATTGTGAACATTATCTTACATTCCATCACTATAGTTACGTGAAAGGATGAGGCAATCAGGAGGCCCATCATTGTATACTCCATGTCCATTGCAATTTTGCCCAGATAGGCTTGTATATACAGGATGGTCACTTGCAAAGAGGATGCAAGGAATTGTTGTTATGTGCCACCAGTTATTTCTGACTTATGGCAACCCTATAATTTAGTGATTTCCAAAAGGTCCTATTGTTAACAGTCCTGCTCAGTCTTGCAAACTAAAGGCCATGGCTTGCTCTGTTGAGTCAGTCCATCTCATGCTTTGTCTTCCTCTTTTTTGCCCCATATTTCACTTTTCTAAGCAATATTCCCCCCCCCCCATAATATCTCCAAAGTATCAGTTTGGTCTTTTTAGCTTCAAGTTAAAATTCAAGGCTGATATGATCTACTATCTGTTCATTAGTTTTTCTGTGGTCCATGGTATTTATAAAGCCCTCCTCCGTGTTTCAAATGAGTGGATCTTTTTCATGTCAAATTTCTTCTTATCGTGCATTAGTGCCATATATCTCAGATGTGTGAGTGGAGGTTAAATAGTATTGGAATACATGCCTAAATAATATACACTTAGGATGCTTCATAGGACATTCTCAGATTTATCTCCCATGTGCCCTTCTCTGTCCTTTGCCATCCAGTTCTGTTACACATTACAGATTTTCGGTACAATGTTACAGAACATCACAACTTTATTTTTCATGGTAGCTGTTGCTGATACAGTGGCACCATCCAACCATGTTGGGATGATGGAATTATCTTGGCTCTCACATTGTTTATTCAGCTTAAACAAAAGCAACATGGGCACAGTTCCACTGACTGCAATGTGACAGCCTGAAATATGTAGCTACTCTGTCACCGAACACAGATGTACTTGAAAGTACACACATACATACATACACACACACACACAAACCCACACACACACACACCCCAGCTTCATATAGACATAATACAGTGAACCCTCGACCTACGGAATTAATCCGTATTGGAACGGTGTCCATAGGTCGAAAATGCATTTCCCATAGGAATGCATTGAAAACCATTTAATCCGTAATTGGCCCAAGAACACATAAAAAACGAAAACAAATAGAACTTACCTTTCCAAAGTCTTCCAGGGGTCCCCTGCCACCGCCATCACCACTGCCTCTGCAGGCCTTGGGAAAGCCTGCGTCGCTGGGGGCGGGGGACCTCCAATAGGCCTCCCATGGTGGTGGGGAAGGCCTGCAGAGGTTCCCCTTGCCGCCGATCGTGCTTCGGAGGCTCGATCGATGGCAAAGGGGACCTCTGCAGGCCTCCCCCGCCTCCCCCTTCAATTGGAAATCTTGCAGCCGGAGAAGTCCGTACCTCAAAAAGTACGCACGTTGAATCGTGCGTACGTTGAGGGTCCACTATATGAATATATGCACTACGAGAACATATGAACTGCATATAGAAGATACGTAACAATGGTGAGAATCTTACTCTGCATTTGTTTTGGTGCAACTGAAGCTGCATAAATTGCAGCTGTAAATTCCCACTAATCAATGAGTTAATGCTCATATTCCTACCATGTTTCAAGTTGTCTGAGAGACGCATGACCAGGAATGTGAGCAACAACTACTTAATTGGCAGCAATTCATGGCTGTGATTTACTCAGTTACCAGAGCCACTTCGGTGCCATTTTTAGAAATGTGTCTATTAGAGTGAGTTCAACAATGTTTGTACTAGAGGCAAGTTAGTAAATTCAGTGTTCTGAGTATTTATGTAATGAATGAAGCAAGCCAGTTAAAGATAGGTAATAAGTGAATATGTTTTTGTTTATATTCTGACATGAAGATTAATAAGTAAAAGAAAAACATTTTTATTCTTTTTAAACCAGAGTCTCTGTCAATTTATATAATATGCCAGATGATGTAAAGTGAGGTAAAATCTGTGTAAAAACTAACTATAAAAGGGTAATATATCTGAGGGAGACTTGTAAATTAATATACTAATCTGCTCTGCAGGTCCCTGCCTGGACCGTTGTGAAGCTGGAAATTTGTTGTTGTTATGTTTTTTTTTTCATTTTAAGGCAGCAATATTTCCACACATTCTGCCCATGAGCATCTATTTTCCACATTTCCACTGTTTTCCTTCCAATCTGAAAAAAACATGAATATATAGAAATATACAGAAACTCTAATCAGTTCAGGCCATCTCCAAATCAACTTGTGGGGGTGGGTGTCCAGATTTGTTCAGCAAACATTTCTATATAAATTGGATCTGATTTTACAAACACACATGCTTAATCCTTGAAGGTTATTTTCCTAGATTTAAAAAAAATCCTCTATTCCATTTTTCCAGTTTGGAGTATATGATGATGAAATGCAGTTCAATAGACCTTATTATTCTTTATACTGAACACTTAAAAGGGCACTTGCCATCTAAATACAAGATTAAATGGATGCATACCATTCATACTATTCTAGTCCATAACTGCTCCATTTATTTCAAACTGGAAAGACCCAAATACACTTATAGTACTTGTAAGTTGGGTGGAAATTCGTTGCTGAAATCCTATTGCTTAGCTCAGTAAGTCACACTAGAATATACTCATTGAGTTCAAACAGATTTGATTCAAACAAGCCTATTCTAGTTTCAACTCAACTTCAGCATAGTAAGTAGCAACTAGTGCAGGCCCATTTGAATCAGTGAAACTTATGGAGGCATTGACTCAGCAAATTCCCACTGATCCAATGGACATACTCTAGTGCAGCTTACCACATTAAACAACAGGATTGTAGCCATTGTGACTTACTGTATTTTTCCGTCTATAAGATGCTACTTTTTCCTAAAATCATTACATTAAAAATTGAGGGGCATCTTTTACACGGAAGCTGAGATAGCTGAGGAGAGAACAAAAATGGCACATACCTTGCCTCTGTAAACAGGCTTCCTTCAGTCATGAGGATTAGCTTCCTACAGTCATGAGATTTACCTTCCTCCAGTCATGACCTTCTGGAACTGACGTCAGCTGATCCTGAACAAACAATTGGAACACACCTCCTTGGAGGTGGAGTCTAGGTTCAGATTCAACAGAGACTCAAAATATCCAATGTTCTGAGCCCAGAGGCATAATCCTCAAAGTTAAGTTTTCTTAATTTTGGGGTTAGAAAATTGGGGGGGGGGGTTCTTATAAATGGGGGTGTGTTATAAACAAAAAAAATGGTAATATATGAGTAACCAGGAGCTTTGGATTGTACTACTCAGAGAAAGCCAGGCTAGAAATTAAATTAAATCAGTTAATTAATGCCCATACATGCTATTCTGCTGCAGATCACAATTAAGTCTAACTGCTCTTTCTGGTAAGGTTGCTTGAACAAGTCTGAAAGGAAACAAATCAAAGATCTTGACTTCTGCCTTATTGTCAGCATCAGCCATAATTCTGATGATGTTATTGGCTAAACTTTCTGCAGTAACATCATCAGAATTATGGTTGATGCTGCAAGTGTGAAGAATTATAAAGAAATGTCACACTATGTGAGAAATACGTATACTACTTGCAAATTTATAAATTGCCACTAACAAATGTATTTGTATTACAAAATTACTTCTACTAAAACATATTTCCCAGCAATCTAAGACCTTACTGATTTGTTCTGTTTTTGCTTTTCCTTATAATGATAAACAGTTCCTTTTTGCATTAGCATTGAGAACAGTTACTACAGAATGCACTGGTTTTGTTCTTCTGTATTACAGATTACACATGCACCAGAATGCCTTTTTTAAAAAGTCATGTAAGTTTTTCTTCTTAATGAAAATCGGTGGAGTATTTACAGGAAGGTGTCAATACATAATGCCTCCCAGAATTATAAATAAAAATGCAATTATCTGTAAGTAAGCATTTGTCAAATGACTATTCATAAATGACATATGGTTAAAATCATGTCATAAGGAGATGGTAATTATCATGGAAGCCTTGTTTTAAAATATAGGCCATCAAACAAATAAAAGTTGACCTTTATTAAATCATTTCCCCCCCTCAGTTTCATTTCCATTAAACATTATTCAGTGCAAGTCACATCTGTGTAATGAAATAAAACTGCAGTGATAATATAGATCAGAAGTGCAAATATATTATTAAAATGGACACTATTCACTTTCTAACTTTAATAAATCAGCACCTAAACCATTTAATTGTCTGATGGGACTGGCAGAGGTGGTGTATTTTGAATGACCCTAAACGTACTTTCTCTGAATTAAATTGTTTATGAATAGAATGTGTGTGGTATCAACAACAACATAATTTAAGTGTTGAAGTACCTTTGGAAAAAAAAAACAGCACTAGAACAAGCAGTGCTAAAGGTTTAGCATAAGCAATACTAATTGTGGTTGAAGGACAGTGGTTTCAAGTGATACCACACACTACAAACTGTAACAAAAAAAACCTGAAAAACATGGAAGAACCGTAGATTCTCACATGTCAATTGTATAAGCAGATTTAAGTGAAAATGTACTGGAGAAAACTGCAACATTTTGAATGGTTTTCCTGCACCATAAGCATATAAAGTTTACTTAAACTGCAGGCACAAAAGACAAATGCAGCCACTTGAAAAGTTTGGAAACTTTTCAAGCAACCGTCAGAATGTTGTCTTTGTTGCAACAAACAAACAAACAAACAAAAAACAAACAAACATAATGTCTCCCAGAATTATAATTATAACCCAGGATGAGTTCTTTAAACTGAATTATAATGTCTCCCAGAATTATATGTATTCGCCTTCGCGAATACATAAAACAAACAAATAAATAAATAAATCAAGGGTCTCAAACATGCGGCCCGGGGGCCATTTGCGGCCCGCCGGACAATAGTTTGCGGCCCGCGCCTTGCTGCCTGCTTTTGCACGTGCGCGCATGCCCACACGCACCTGTGGGGGGCCCGCCCCCATTCTGTTTAATTTTGCGGGTACTGGTGGGGGCTTTTCTCCTTTGGCAAGGCGAGTTCTGTGAGGGGTTTTTAACAGAGCGGCAGAAAATCTGATATGGCCCAGCCTCACCCAGCCTCTGTCTCCAGCGGCCCCCAGGTAAATTGAGTTTGAGACCCCTGAAATAAATCAAATCGATTTTAATACCACCAGCAAAGTTTTAAAACTATAGATTTAAACAACAACCTTTCATTTGAACTGCTTTCTATTTTTGAAATGCATGGTGTTGTTCAAATTATTTTGGGATGGTCACTGGAGAACAGTCTTGATACAGGGGCAGAATAGTTAATGACCAGCGAAAGCTAGCCTTGTACACAAACAGTTAACTTTGATAATGGCAACGCTCTGTTAGGCAGTGGCAGGACTTGGAAAAATCTGTTGTTTTGTTTTGTTTTGTTTGAACGAGAGCTTTCAGAACCCACCAGTAAGCATGGAGTGGCCATGCTACCTGGCAGATTCTAGAACCTGTAATCCAAAAAAATGTAACTTTGCCAAAATCTCAAGAAAAGGTAAAAGGAGAATAGGCACCTTAGTCTATATTTTGTCCTTTCTGCTGTGGAACGTATAATCACTACAAATGCTAGCACTGGTTTCCTTCCAGGATGGGGGAGGTGCATTGATATACTATGGACCTGTGACCCATTTGTGGTTTACCCATTGATTAGCAGCTACTCTACATAGAAATTACTGCTGTATTGTAGCAGAGCCTAGAAAAAGCTTGCTAGAATGATCTTAGAATCTGCTACAAAGATGCTAACATATTATAGCCTGAAAGTTTCTGTCTTTTTTTCCCTGTGAGCAATAATAATGAGATTGCTTAGAAAGTATTCATCTAGAAGAGAAGAGAAAGTATCAATAACAAGAAGTACTTTCTCTTGTAGCAAAGATTTCTCCCATGTAGCAAAGATTATAATTGAATAGGAAATTAACAAAGAGAATAATGGAAAACAGAGAAATCAAAGCTACAAATGCTGTTCAAAACCAGTTTGTTCCTACACTGCATTATAACTTCTTCATCGTAATTGGTATTATTAATACTGACAAGTTAAATAAATGAATTCATCAAGCTATAGAATATTATGAAATATCTTATTGAGATAAATTAACAAAGCCGAACCAATCATTCTAACTCAACTAAGTTTAAAGCAACAGACGAATATTAATGATCACCCAGATTTAATTCTACATTAGCAATTACAGAACCATTTTGATTAACTTATTGAAAAAAACAATTTTATTTCATTTTGTGCTCCTGGCTGTGTTATATGGGCAATGGCTACACAGAGCAATTTACCAGCTACCTGCCAGGTTGTACATTGTGAGGAAAGGCTGAGATTGTATATATCCAAATTCCTGGACTGTGTCAGAGGGGGTTGATGCATAACGCTTGTGACAAGGAGAAGTTGGCCTGTGAAACCAAGTTGCTAGGAAATTATACTGGCAGCATTTCTGGACATAACCCAGTGCCCTGCCCCGTACTTCCATTAAAAAAAAAAAAAAGTTGCTAGGCAGCAGCTGACACTGTACAAGGACAATCAGAACAACACTGAGTTTTTTAAAGAGAGGAAAATTAGCAAAAGAGCTTTCCTGGTGTCCTTCACTTGATATTCTGAAGAGGAACCACGCAAAATTAGCCACTAAATTATTTCTTTATTTTTTTTTAAAAAAGGTTTTCTTTTAGAGCTCCTTGCCTGTGATCTTAAAGTAAGCATTCCAAGACTAGACTACTTTGCGGGCTGAAATCATTACAAAAGAGAAAGCATTTTTTGTGTGTGTGTGTTGGAAGAGGCATGAATTACAGTTGCCGGTTCTGGCTGTAGTGTTCCTACAGACAGGTATACCTGAGTTCCACTTATTTTTTTTAAAAAAAAACCTTCATTAAAGACAAAGTAAAAAAGAATAGTGCATACAGAGGATTAGCATATCAGAGAGTCTAAGATCGCATCCTTTCCATGCAATGTACCTCCTCAAGCAATGTGACCCATGGAAATATTTGTTACAGGAGTCTGCTGCAAGTATAAACTAGCCACAAAACTGTAAAGGTGTTAAAATAAACGGGTACTCAGCATCCAAAGTTTCCAGTAAATGTTCTTCAATTTAATTGTAGTCTCAATGAAAAGAACGAATTAGCATTAAGAGACAAATTATATCACAGCAACCATTTGTGTTGTTTTTCCATTTTTGTGTTTACGTTTCCAAGACACTCATTTTTATTTTGGAACTTTGGGACGTTTCAGCAGAACAGGTGACTGTGATTTAATAAACACTTATTGTAACAATTGTAATATGCCTGAAGAGTCAAATAAGTTATTTTACTTAAAATATGCTATGGGTTTTAATTAATTTGTCAAATACAGGTGAAATGAATAACATAGCATGCAAAAAATCAGTGAGATTATCAGCATGAATATGACCAAGATTCCATTGCTTTTTCAACTTCCTTTGATTATGTCTGTTTCATAGGGACAGAAAAAAAAATGTCAAGTCAGCTCCTGAGTGAAAAGATACACAAATAATTAAGATGTATTTTGGAAGCTCACCAAGGAAACTGAGGCCCTTTGTTGGGTTTTGGTTAAACCTTCCCTGTGCATAGATGCTTCCCTTAGATCAGTAGTTTCCAACCTTTGATATTCATGTGTTTTTGTCCTACAATTCCCAGAAATCATGGCCAGCACAGCTAGTGGTGAAGGCTTCTTGGAGTTTTAGTCCATGAACATCTGGGGACCCTAGATTGGGAACCACTCTTTCAGATACTTCCATGTGTGACTGCAGAGAGCTAACTCCAACTTAAGAAGTGTTGACATTCTGAGAATGATTGTATCAGAAAGGGTTGCTTTGCTGAGAATAATCTCCCTCAAAGCAACCATTCCATCCTTACAAGAATCACTCCAGTCTGGCTCAAAAAATAAAAAAAAAAATAAAAAATAAAAAGAGTAGCCCTGCCACTGGACCAAAAAGGTCCAGATTCAGCATGAATTGGGGTTAGGTTGGAAGATTGTTCCCTGTAGTCTGTGTGATCACCAGAAAATAGCTGACACCAGACTGTGCATCAAGCGGTCCAAAATGTGAGCTATTTCCCCATCTGATTGCACCCTCAGTAAACTTGAACTATATCCCTCATATGAATGTACTGCTTTCTGATTCCTCTGTGATTGTATATGTCAGTTTCTCCACAAAGGCTATCTCTGGTACGCAGTCTGGTTTCCAGTCCTGCGCTGTTTCAAATATACTTGTCACAAGCCAGAAAAAAGTGAATAGCTCTCCAAATAAAGAGACTGCTATTGTTACTGTTACATGTTTAATAAAGTGGTATTCCTTGAACAGTAATGCCCTCAGTTTCTGAGAACATCTCTTTCCAAAAGGTTGCCCCATCTTTAAGAACAGGGTAGCACCTCATTATTTGTTGCTTTCTACATTGTAGCTGGATGAGCTGCCCAGTCCAGAAAATCACTTTGCATGTTTTGAAAATTTTTGAAGTGATATTCTTTTGGGTTTCTAAAAAAGTGGAGACATACGCCTCCCCCCCCCCAAAATGGCCATTTCTTTGCAAAATACAGAATGTTCCTTGCTGCAAGTAGGTGCTACAGGTACAAGTCCCAGGGTAATGACACTACTGTTTGTTAATAGCATAAATCATAATGTCATGCTACAACGGTAATCTCCAAAACATTTGCCAAATACTGTTTCATTTATTGCTCATTCAGGAAAACAACCTGCTGTTCTCAAATCCAGTAAATGCACATATGTTAAAAATATTGCCCCAAAGTTTCATGTATGCTGTAGTCTTTGGCTACAGTTAAGGGTATGATCATGCTCCAAATTATAGCCAGAAGTAACTGTATACCACCTGCTCTGGCATTAGCCCAAAGCCTACATCAGTACTGATCGCAAGACAAAAACTGGGTGCATGTGTACAGCTTTCTTCCAAAAATTGGTTTTTAACTGGAAAATAGTCTTAGCAGGCTGTTAGCTTGTTGGGTTACTTTGAAGCTTTAGGTTGTAAGATTCTTATATGGTACTGAGGAGCAGGTGAAGGTGTAAAATGAGTGACAACATCCACAACATCATTAGCAGTGAGTATGCAAAAATGCTTCTACAAAGACAGAGGAGTTCATACAACTTTGTGCATTACTTTTCTGTTAATAATAGAAGGAAAAAAGCAGTCATTCTTCACATATCACATCATATGTGTTGCTTTAGCTGCAGCAGAAACATGGTGAAAATGCAATCATATTCATCCTGTTCAAAAGTAAATCTCTATGAAGTGAGGCTTAGTCTTATGTACCTAACATTGCAGCCTTGTAGTCATTTTAAAGCATGGGTGGGCAACCTGTGGGCTTCCAGATGTTGTTAGACTTTTGACACCCAACTTCCCTCACCATGGTTTAAGCTGGATTGGAGTGATGGAAATTGGAGTTGTCATATATTGCCCACCCTTGTCTGGACACAAGCTTATGGCATGAAATTCCATACCTGCTGGTTTCAGTAAGAAGTTGGTCATGCTGATGGAGCAGATTATTGTCATCATTAGAAGTCTGGAGGAGGAAGAAAACAGACTAGAGTATTACCAATAGAACTGATTGGCTCCACAAGCCTTGCTGAAGTAGAAGAGAGTAAATCTGCAGTGACAGAACCTGTGGATCTTCTAACGAGGGTGCGGTTTAGGAAATCCACTGACTTAACTGCTGTGGCCTTACATTATGTTGATGAGCATATTAATGCATTGTAACACATTAAAAGGTACCAACGTATTGTAGAGGTGGTGAGAGAGGGCACAGCCTCCCTTGGTTTGGCAGTCCAGGGTTGATTTGTAAGCCCATTTCTACCAGGAAAAAGATTGAAGCTAAATTGAGCATCAGGCCATGATACTCTGCCTTGGTTTCTAGGTGATGTGATATAAGATTGTCAGAGACAGAAAAACATCCTCTAATGATTTTCTGTGGCTTCTTTGATTGAGTCAATCAAACTCATGTCAGGTTTTTGTTTTTATTTATTTATTTATTTATTATTCAATCATTCATTCATTCATTCATTCATTCATTCATTCATTCATTCATTCATTGCATTTATATGGCCCCCATCTAGACATAGTCTACTCTGGGCAGCTCACAACATACAAGATAAAAGCAATTTAAAATATACACAGTTTTACATAGATAAAAACAAAACGATATAAAATATAATATCGTAGATTTTTTGCTCCTGCTTTCCCCTTGCCATAGCATTATTCTTTTTTCCCCAACCCTATTGTCTTCTCCTGGTATGTCCAGAGTGGAGTAGCCTCAGTTTAGTTCATTTTAGCTTCTAGTGAGAGTTAAGGTTTGGTTAGATCTAGAACCCCATTTATTGATCTTTCTGGGTGGTCCATAGAATCTGTGCAGCTCTCCTGCAATACCATGCCTTTTGAATGCATTGGTTTTTAATTCCCAGCTCAGATTTCCTGATTGTCCAGCTTTCATATCCATTTGTTATAATCGGGAATACCACAGTAAGTATAATAAGCAAAAACAAACAAATAAATAAAAAACAAACAAAAAAATCCTGCATCTGCTTAAATTCCATTTTCTACACAGTTATAATGTCCTTCAGGGCTCAGGATAAAATGTGGCCGTTTGTTTAAGAGTGCAGTCCTAACTATCTGGGATGGGTGGGGTCCACCTGAGTTGACACAAGGTGGGCTGAAGCTGTGCTGAATCCAGCCCCCTCCCTGCCTAGGGATGTGGGACATTATTTAGGACTATCCCTACCCTGGAGTAATTTTGTGCTGGCAAAAAGTCTGTACCCCTAGGCTTGATCTGGCATAACTTATCTACTCCATCATTCCATCTCTTCTTTATGACCTGAGCTAGACTCAGCCTTTGATCCTTTTGAGGTTGATAAACTTGGTGCCCAGATAATGGGAGGGGGTGGGATGTGTAACCTGCATAATTAAATTGTAAACCGTGCAGAGAGTGCTTTAAGTGTTATGGGGTGGTATATAAACAGCATTTTATTTTATTTGTTTATTTTTGCTTTGCTCTGTTACCTTTTGACTTTTCACATTGTACTAATGTTGACAGACCTTTCATTGGCAGATTTCTGAGATCAGCCAGCACAAGCAATGTCTACCATCACAAGAGCATTTCTGTACTAGTGTAAAGGGGATTTCTGCGGGCACAAGAGACTTCTGCCTGTTCCAGACCCCCAACAGCCAGGGCATCATTGATTTGGGATTGCAGTGTTTCAGTGGAGAAGCCAAAGCTGGAATAGTTGCTCATTAAGTAACTCTGTTCATGACATTAAAATGTCAAAGATGATTTTTTTAAAGTAAGGGGGTAAAATATTCATTTATTCAGTGTATGTCTATATGTAAACATTGCAGTGTATAACTTTAGAAATTAGCATTTTTCCGTGCAAAGAATATTTATATTCCCAGCATGTAATATTTAAGTTTGGAGCAAGAATTTTCTTTTACACACACCTTCCTGAGAATAGCAGTCACTGAACACAGTGGAATGTACTTTTGAGGATAGGTAGGTAGGTAGGCAGGCAGGCAGGCAGGCAGGTAGGTAGATTAGATAGATAGATAGATAGATAGATAGATAGATAGATAGATAGATAGATAGATAGATAGATAGATAGATAGATAGATAGATAGATAGATAGATAGATAGATAGATAGATAGATAGATAGATAGATAGATGCTGAACTTTGAATTTGCTGAGTAGTTTTAAAAAGTATTTTTTTCAACTGTTGTTCCTACTGCAGGTGCAATCCCTCATATATTTACCTAGGAGTCCATGAGGCTCACTTCTAAATAGGACATTTTGGCACAATTGTTCTTTATATAAACACCAAAATATTCTGAAAAGTATTTGTTTTCAAAACATAGTTTTAACCTTTGGGGTGGTAGCACTCAGCATTGAAACCATTATCTCCTTATCTTTAGTTAATTAGGCTAGTTGTTATTCCTTCTGTACCTGTAATGTTTTGGAAAATCCCTTTTGCAAATTAGTAGCATTCGTGTTACCCCCTTCAGTTCATTTATTTTATTGAAGACACTCCCAAGTTTGCACCAAGGCATGTGTAACAGACCCTCTCACTTTGTCCTACATGTATGGCTGTTGTGTTTGCACACACTCATGGGGGAGAGCATGCAAGTGCTCATGTTGTAGCTGAAAATTTGTTTTGGCAGCAAAATGTCAATAGGTAGGTATTTCATAACGATGAGGATCTAATTCTAAACTGTATTAATTGTGGAACTGTTCAAATAAAGGAACATCTGGCACAAGGCTTTGTAATTCAATAAAGACAATATAGAGGCTGTCCAAATTGTCATTAGGACAACAGCACACAGTGGACAAAATCTTTGTTCCATGATAAGATTAAAGTGTGTGTTAATGGGGTCAGTCGGTACTTACGTCAGTTCATAAGTCAAAAAGCTACAGGCACATGACTGTATCTTTTCTACATTTTATAAAGTCCCAATACTCTGGAGCAGGCCTGTAACTGAGCACACTTGTGAAAGACAATTGATCAGGAACTGGTTTATTTCATTTTATTGTTAAATTCATTTCTGCTCTGCCTTCTTTTTAATACGAACGGACTGCATACATCATTTAAAATACACCTGCAAAACTTTTGCTTTGTCTTTCACAGCATATAGTGCTGTGGCCAATAAGAAAAAAAAGTTTTTAGTTTGTTTTACTCACTTTTATTCCTTTTATAAAAGGTAATGTGAATAAGTGTCCAAGGGTCTGCCCCAGTTCTACGGAAACAAGAACTGAAACCACTGGAAGAAGAAACCAATTCTTTTTGTGGTACTTCAGTGACCCCTATAGGCTACTTTTCAAATTATTGCTTTAACATGATAATACAGAAAAAGGAAATACTTTTACCATAAGAAATGAGATGATTTCATACCCAATAAAAAGAGAATTGCTGGTAATTCTTAAAGGATTCTCTCTCTCTCTCTCTCTCTCTCTCTCTCTCTCTCTCTCTCTCTCTCTCTCTCTGTGTGTGTGTGTGTGTGTGTGTGTGTGTGTGTGTGTGTGTGTGTGTGTGTACTTAGTAGAAATTCAAATGTCTGCACATGGGAGGAGTATAATTTAGGTTAAGGATTTATTTTTGGACATGCAATTACATGGGAATAGCAAAAATAAACAAGGAAGTGTTATGGCACCTTAAAGATTAAAGCAAGTACTGTATATTTTTCTGTATTTATGTGTGCAGCACTCCCACTGTGGAAGCCGGTGTGGTGATCTGATGAGATACAAAGTAGAGATGGGGGAAGAATCTGATATTTGCCACCACAGGTGGCCAGTCCGATTGGACCCTCCCCCACCCAAACCGGGTGTCTACTTTCTGCTTGCAGCGCAGCAAGTATGGTTTGTCATCCACCGCACCCTGCCAATCACGGAAGTAGCCCAGCTGGGGCTTCCTCGCTTCACTGTGTTGCTGACTAATCTGGCGAGGGGGCAGGATGGCAAGCCTCCCTGCTCAGCTGCTCATTGATCAGCAGCGCAGGGAGGTGGGGAAGCCCCAGCTGGGCTACTTCAATTATTGGTGTGGCATGAAAGATGATAGCCACATGCAGCAAGCAGTAAGTGGACGACTGGATCTGGAGGCGAGGGTACAATTGGACTGGCCACTTGTGGAGGCGAGCTTCATATTCATCTCCCCCGGAAGACGAATACGAAGCTCACATCTCTGATAATCTTATGTGGTTGTGTACCTGATCTGACGAATGGACCATGCAAACATGCATATGACTTGCACCTCTTCAAATCAAAATGACAGCCTCTGTACTTGGCGTTTCACATGTGTAAATACTACACAGAATACTGGTCTCACAGATTTGTTTTTGTGTCAGCTTTTGCAGATTACAGGCCATTTTAACACATGGAGAGAAATATTTCACCACAGGGTTATATACAAATTTATTTTGTGGAGGTGGAGAGCTGCTGAAGAGGGATACAGGCACAGAAAATGAAATTTTAAAGTGACAATAGCATTACTAACACAAGTAATTAAGTTTGACCATTTTGATTATCATTCTTGGTCATACCTACAACAATTAACTGCTTACCTGATCTGCTCTGGTTTTCTTTGAAATGAAAAAAATGTTGATTTGGGAAGTGGTTTTGTTTTGTTTTGTTTTCTTAATCATCTTCTCCTTTTGAGGACACAGGAATTAACTTTGGTCTGTACACAAGACTGTAAAGAACACTATCTACTAATACAGGTATGAATATATACAGTGAGCTAGAAACTCCAGTTCTTATTTAAGTCTTTAGCATCTGGAATTTGTAGACAAAACTTCCTGCAGCTGTCTTCTTGCCAACAAATGGAGATAAATATAACTGAAATCACTGGGATTTACTTCTGATCAAACACGCATAGAATGGTGGTGTAAGTGTATGTTCTTCCCATTTTTTCCCCTTTGTTGCTGGCAGAAGTAAGCTTTGCATGTACCCAGTTCACTGGCTATGTCCTTCACTGCTCCAGAATGCCATTATCAGACTTCTAAAACTTTAATATAAAGTTACTCAATTGTCACACCCCATGTTGTATCTGAACCCATGCACCTTCATGTAAGATTTATGCTGCGTAGTGTATGTGTAGAGAAAGGGAAGTGTGAGAAGAAACATCAAGGCAAGACCATCAAGCAATCAATTTCCAAGGATGTCTCTGTGAGTGCTGGGTCAGGTGTTTTGTTGGTCTCATAGGCGTTTTCCAGTTTCAAAACTTTATTCTATAAAAGTAGAAGAGAAGAGCAGAAGAAGGCATGGTAGAAAAATGACAAGGAACGGACAAAAAAAAAAGAGTTTTAGTCTCCAACTATCATACTTGCATCCCGTAAAGGTACCAATATTTTCCACTCTCATCCAAACAGGGCTAAGATTATTATGTGATGGAACAAGGATACCAATGTTGAAAATAATACATAAATGAAAGCAGTTGAGGAGCTCTGATAAGAAAAATGGGCTGCAAAAGAGAGATAAGCACTCATCTCCTGTAATTGCCCTCAGCAAACAATGACAACATCTTAGGGAAAACACCCGTGATTGAGCTTTCTCAGTACTGTGATCCTAAATGAAAGATTTCTGCACAAGGCACCTATGGGATGGAATATAAACTATTCATAGGATATACACCTTTTGCAAGTGTATATATTATGAGTAAATTATGTGGAAAACCTCCAGATTTGGCCTTATTCAACTGTTGTTACTCTCATATTGCCACACGTAAAAGTTCATACTGGGATTGAGCACCACACTACAGTAAGTGCCAAAACACAAACCCCATCAGAGGTATTTTTGTGCATCTTTGTGGAGACCATGGGTTGGAGCAAAGAGCCCATGATGCTCAAATTTGCACAACACACATATACCTTGTGTTAAGCCTGACATTTTGGGACTTAAACATGTTAAAATTAAAAAAAGAGATACAACATGCTGTAAAGTAAGGAAAGGTAACTAGAATCTTCAGTACCTTACAAGAAAGCTGCTGATTTGGCACCAAAGAAGGAAGCTGACAGCTTCACACACCCGCATGAAGCCAAAGAGCTCTCCTCCACCCTTAAACTTAAGTAAACACTTGTTTACTTAAACTGCTGAAGCACTGGGGAAGTTCTCTGAAGGCCTGGTTATACTGTGAAAAAGGTCAGGAAGTGGGCTGGGTTTTTGAAGTAAATTTGAAGTCACACTTTTTTTGGTCAATGTATGTGTCTTTGTGAGAGAACTTTAAATCAGTGGTTCTTAACGTGGGCGATAATGCCCCCCAGGGGGCGATTTCATTTTTCAGGGGGGCAGTAGAAAAAAAAGGGGCGGCGTGGGGGTGCTGGAGCAGAAGGGGGGCGCTGGAGCAAGCCAAACCTGCTAAGATGGCTGCAGCCTTTTTACAGTGTGCATGAATATATATTTGCCTCCAATCTTAATTTAGTTTCAGAGTTTTTGTCTTGAAATTTTTAGTTCCTGTATTGTGGTTTGTTTTTATGCCCTTTTTATATTTCTTTTTGCTTCTTAAAATTCGCTTGCAACTAAATCATTAAATGTTACTTTTGGGGGGCATTTCATTTTCTTGGAATTGAATTTTGTTTTCAGGGGTCATTGGATTTAAGTGTAATAAACGAATGAATGAATGAATGAATGAATGAATGAATGAATGAATGAATGAATTAATTAATTAATTAATTAATTAATTAATTAATTAATTAATTAATTAATTAATTAATTAATTAATTAATTAATTAATAATAAGAAAGATATCATCACCGTGGGGAGGGGGGCAATGATAACTTCCTCAATGGCTCAAGGGGGCGTTTCTTTCAAAAAGGTTAAGAACCACTGCTTTAAATCCATGTTTTTTGTGGGGAGGTCTTGACCCTCCAAAAACATCCTCCAAAAACAGTACCTTCTTTTGCTTATCTTTTCCATATCTAAGCAGGGTGTTTTAGCTCAGCTTGTTTATATGTTTCTCTCCATTTTCCTCCACACCTCCTTAAACAAACTGGTTCACAAAGAGTCAGGTGGCAGATTGACAAGTTCCTCAAGTCCCCTCTCCTTTTTTTCTTTCCTTACATGCACATCCACGCACACACTCACATACTCACACACAAGATGCCTTCTTCTCAGTGCAGAGGGACCCACTCAGCAAAAAGGAGTTACACAAACAGAATTGAAAATTATTGTATTTCTAGTTTGGGTGCTCAACTCCCTCAGAAGAGAGTGGAGGAGGGAGCAGCAGCCTTGAGCCAACCTCTCAGCTCTACTCCACCTTCCACTAGCTGGTAGCCACGAGTCCAGCAGCCAATACTAGACAAGCCAGGTGAGCTGGCTTTATTTATTTAATCTTTCCTTTATTTAGTTTCAAAGTGGCATATCAGTAAAACAATGCAGCATTTAAAAAAAAAAGATTTTAAAAAGAGAAGAGTATTTATTTAATTTTATTTATTTATTTTATTTCTATCCCGCCTATCTGGTCATACTAGACCACTCTAACTTGTTAAAAAGCCTGTCATCCCAGCAGCCAATATCAGACCACTCCCACAGACACGATTTACACCAACACAAGTGTTTATTAATGTCAAAACAATTTTTTAAAAGGAAGATAACTATTGGTGCAAAATAAACAACCCCTTCGCTCCTGTGTAAAACAACACACTTTCCAACCAAAACATACTGGCCACTGCCCCCAAAATGCACACTTAGCCATACGTTGTGTAGACTGATAATGCCTTAAGTGACACAGAGCCTGTATCTTTCCTTTTAGCCAATCTCAGCAACGTTTCGATTAGTGGCTATGTGAATAGAGAGACATTTGCCAGTGTAGCATATTGGCCTTGCCTTCTTCACTTTTCTTTTTCTTTTATTTATGCTGCTATGACTAAGCGTCGGTCTTTACGTATGGATGAATGCATGCATGTGGTTTTATACTGATTTTGAGTGGTTAGGGTTAGAATTTTTCTCTTCTGGATGCCAGTGTCACTGCCCAGATTCACACGATCTGTTTCCAGCTTCTCTTTTTCTTGCGTTTCCTGGGCTGGAGGTGGGCAAATCATTCTAACAGAAATGATTCTGATGGTGACATATAATCCCCTCATCAGGTTATAGCCATTTCTGTTTAAGGGGGTGAAGCTCTTCCTCGAGATTCAGTAATACTCAAATACCAGTACACACAGAAACTGGGTAGGGGCATCTTTAAGAAGCTGCCTGGAGAAGCAGGCCTCAATGTTTTTCCTTATTCAGACATCGACCAAACAGCCTGAATCATATATTTGTTTTGCATGATAGATTGAAAAAAATTTGAACACAGATTGGTTGCCTTTTGCTAAAGTCTATGAATATTCTCTCTTTAGCTTAATTGAAATGTGTAGCCTAAAGTTTTCTTATATGCATTTACAGTTCTCCTTGTCTGATTGGCTAGTGATTACCTTTTATCTCCTTACTATTCCATACAACAGACATTGTATGTCTTCTGTTATTTACTGTATACAATCACAAAAGAAAGTTGGTGGGGAGTTGGAGTTGTATTTAGCGACAGCATGCAAGATGCATTTTTGAGATGGTAGGATATCTACACAGCCTGATATACTATGTGTTAGACTGGACTAAGACTTGCTCATTAATAAACTCAACATAATTCAGTGAGGGATTGTTATATTCTTCCAAGACTCAGCCAACTTCCATCCACCGTTGGTATTATTGACACAGACAGATAGGATGGTTTCATAGGCAGCTCATGGACTTAGCTAGGGGTGCTTTAACCCAAAATTTCAGGGGGAGAATACCCTGCACCAGTTATCAGCTGCCTTTGTGTGGTAGGAGCAATAAAATGTGCAAACATTGACATGCAATAATATATTTCTAAAATTGTACTTACAGAAATCTCCTTTTATGGCCCACAGGCACAGAACTAGAAAAAAGTTTTGCTGGTTGAAATATTGAGAGAATAGTAATACAAAAAGGAAAATTTTACAAATTTTTGGTTTTATGTTCAGCTCTGATGAATGCAGAAATGCTTCAACACAACCAGCCAGAGACGTTTCCTACTTCAAAGCAGTTGCATGCTGATGAATATCTGAAGGACATCATTTTTGATACCAAGCTGTGTCTACTTACACCCTGATTGCACGGATTATATTTTCTACCAAGTCTGAAGCTGGGGATCACACAGAGGCCAAGTGTGGTTGGAAAGCCAACGTAATAGTGGTTTGAGTGGTAGACTGTGACTTGGGAGATTTAGTAGAAGTCTCCACTCACTGGGTGACCGTGAGCCACTCACTGTCTTTCAGCCCAATCAACCTTATATATGGAGAGGAGGGTGAATGTAAGGCTCTCACATAAGATTATTAATCTCAAGATAACCACCACTATTCTGGAAGCAGCTGAGATCTACTTGAGTATTTATAAATATTTTGCTTCAAATCTTACTCTAGTTTCAGATATCTATCATATCCTGGCAGGATTTGCACGTAACACTGGGAGCACGGGAAATGCAAATTTTAACTGATGTAGTCCTGTCACCCCAGAACAGCTGAGTCCTCCACCCTGTTTTCAATCCATTTGGGAATATGAACTGAACAGCCTAACAGGCACATTAAATGTCAACACTATTTCTTGGCTATTTTGTTTAGCAGATGGAGGCACAAAGAGAATGAGAATAGCTGTATGCAGAAGAGGGAAGACATTGTGAGAAGAAAGTAGGACACTCAAAAACACAAAGGGAGCCGTATTAGCCCTAAGATATATTTTTTTTCCCAGGTTCTCACTATCAGACATTGCCTTTATGGGGAGCAAATGAAAGAAATGAAGATTTGTTCACTTCAACATCAAGCTGGGCTTCAGCATCAAGATAACTTTCTTCCCATCACTGTCTACCTCCCTGCTCTGTTTAACGTTCAGCCTGATTTAGAATTACTGAGTACTTGAAGACATACTATTATTTAACTTTTTAAATTTATTTCTAATCAACGTAGTAGCCAACTGTTTTAAGAAATGGGGAAGTTATAGAAAATTATGAGGATGTGAGGAGGGGAATAAAGAATGATAATGAATACTGCAATTAAGAATACCACAAAACTGTTGGTGTTGCTGCCATTGATAAAACCTATATTGGTGTACAGCAGGAAGGGGTAACTGTGGCCCTCCTGATGCTTTGAACTACATCTCCCATAATTTCTTGGCATTAGCTAAAGTGGCAAGGTCTGATGCAAGTTGTAGGCCAAAAATACTTGGAGGGCCACTATGTTAGAACACGATATTCGTAGAGACCAAAGCTTGGGAATAACATTTTAAAATGTTTTAAAACATTTTAATTTTATTAACAACATTGGTTCTATAAAATGTTTTAATAGAAATGACGCTATGGTGGGGATTTTGCATTGTTACTAATTTTTATTTGGGAAACTCTGCTTTTCTGGAAGATTTTGAAGTGTTTTTGGGGTCCAATGTTAGTTTTGGGGGGACTTGTTTCAAAAAATAAGATGTCCAAAACACATTGTATCTTGTTACTTGTGACAAATGAACAACATGTTATTCTTAAAAACAAGTACAAATAAGGTATGTGTTTCTTTGGTGGTAACAATTCCACGGTCTGGTAGAAAACCAAGGCATATTGTAAACATGGCACAGATGAAAGTGGTGCCAAATTAGCAAAGTGCAAAGAAGATGCCTTTCTAACTGAGAAGTGCCACATTCCCCCTGCTCCCTCCATCAACCATGGTGGACCAACCTGTCCATTTTTAAAAGACTGGAAGTGACTAGACAATCACTGCATTTGATTAAAGGCTATTTCAGGTCTAAAACAGATGGTAGAAGCCAAATTAGACTGCAAATTGTGCTTGTTCTAGATGGGCATAACTGACCATTTTTATCAGGGAAAATCTGGTAAAAAGGGGGGGGTTTCTAGGAATTTAGTTCTTCTTGTAGTTAGCAAAGTAGAAGACAGTTAAAACAATGAAAACAGTGCTGGAACATGAAGAGCTCAGTCCAATATCAATAACACCCTCTCTATTTCTGCACACAAACTAGCACTTTGTATGATAACATCACTCTAGAAACATTTAAAGTAGGAAAAGATATATTTACTTACAATCACCATCTGTAGTTGCAGTCAGAAGAAAAAATGGGGGAAATGGAGTATGCAGCATGCAGGAGACCCTTCATGCTTGTTGCTTGGAGGATGGTCAGAGGAAGAAGAGGGACTATCAACGAAACAACAGGAGCAAAAAAAAAAACTGATAGAAAAGAGAACATAGGCTTGCCTCAATCTCCAGAGATGGAGAAAAAACTTTACCAATGAAGTTAGTGGCAAAGGAAAATTACATTAGGTTGTAAAGCCCCTACCCCACTGATACCCAGTGTTAGTGTGTGTGATATTGCTATTATCACAATAATTTTTGGTCAGCATGGGAAGAGAAATAGGGAGTTAGGAAACATCCAGGGTATTCTGGAATATAACATAAATCACAGTCCTGGTCGAATCCAACCGAAGACTGTAGCTCTCAAGAGTTGGAGAACAGGAGAAGGACAGATAACAAATAAGACTGAAGCTGGCTAATCCTCAGAATTCTGGTAAATTCTTGGAAAATTCTGGGATTTGGAATTCCGGGCCTTCTCACTGGCTCTTGGCTTTTGGTATAATATATATTAGCCAATACTTGCTAGCCTCACCAGCCAGTAGCTTTTCTTGCTTTTCTTTTGTTATCTGCACCTCCTTTCACTTTGTCTTTTTTCCTGGCACTCACTTTTTAGTAGTCCTTCTCCATAACAATCAGAATGTGGTTTAGTACTGTATCGTTGTAAAGAATCCAGCTACAGCACGATTGATCTAAATTTGATTTCAAAAGAATCCCAAGAGGTGTGTTAAGAGATATATTTTTAAAAATATTGCCAAATCCTAAACAAATTGCATTCCGTACAGAATTGAGCAGGAAGATTTATCCAAATGGGTTAAGTCAGACTATTAAATAAATGGATCTATGCATTAAAAGAGTATTCCTAGATGAATTAATAAAAAAACTCTTCTTTTTATTATTATGAGATTGCATGTTTGCTAAAATGTTATAGTATTATACTTTTTTCATAAGTGTGTCAGGGAAAGAGAATTCTCTAATATATTGGGAGAGTAGTTTTGCTGGTACAATGGGATATCAAGAAATCAATGTTTTCCCCAGCTTCCCTTCTCTACAAATTCAGTTGCATGAATAAGAAATGTTGATACTTGATATCTACCAAAGAAAGGGATCCTGGACAGCACTCTCCCTTATCAGGTTTATAACAATGCAACAACCATGGAGACTGAATCCAAATCTAAAATCATTACTGATTATTAGGTGGAGAAGACAGCTGTGACTAGATTGTCTCCACATACAATTCCAAACACACAATCTCATTTTGAACCACAGTGTGTCTTTCTTCCACATGGAGGGTCCATTTAAACTTCTGTAGTGCCTGAAACTTCATCATAATATCAATATTCCAGAAGGTGTTTCGTGGTGCAAAATCCTTTTCTCTCACTTGATTGCCATAGGGCAATAGTTGCCAGCTAAAGAGAGACAACCGTTGTGTGACAACCGTTCTACCCATGGTTTTTCGTGATAGGATTTTGGCTTTAATAGATTCAGTCTATGGTTTGTGAAGACTTGGGTTGACTTTAGAGACAGCTCATTTCCACAAAACGTGATTTTCGAACTGGCACAGCCTGCTTTGCTGATATCAAGAAAAGGAGCAGATGTAATTACCATGGGTATTCCAATGATAGAAAACTGCACCGACCATATATTTGGTGGCAACAATTCCTTTGTCTGCTACACTCTTCCTCCATCACATCCTGGAAGGACATGGAAATGACAAAGACTTAAGATAAAACTTTGCCCACCCCTTCCAGGTCTCTTGCCTCCAGGTTAGTAGTTTTGCACAGGCTACTTAACTGTCATGGTGCACAGTTGAAAGTTCACTTAAATTCATTATTACACCAGTTATACTGGAGTAGAATAATTTGTGTACAATGATAATAGCGGCAATGATTGAATTCTTGCATTTATGTAATTGGCATAATTATTTCTGGGGAAGGAAGTAACAAGGTTAGTCTGTTTCATCAACCAAAGGAAAGAGTCTAGTGGAGCCTTAAAGACTATTACATTTTATTTGGCTGAAGTTTTCATGGCCTGCAGCCTACGTTGTCAAATGGAGGGAGCTGACACTCCATTCAGTTGGCAAAAACACTGATGATTCTTTGAGAATATTCATTGAACAAAAAGTGACTGTGAGGTGGCAAGGATATCCAAGCATAAACAACCAGATTTGCACATAATGTCTTTGCCTTTACGACTATGGAAGCTATAGTACATCTAAGGATCTCTATTGGATGTAGAAGTAAAATCAGAAAATCCGGCATGAATAGAAATGAAAAAATTACAGACAGTGAAACAGTGATCATTAGACAAAGAAATCCCTGCAGAGATGAGAATGAGCAGGATAGATCTGGTCTAACATATTATTTTTATGATTCTCCCTGTTTTCTGATGCTGTAAACCACTTTGGACAAAAGCAGTGTCACAAATGAAGCTCTGTCATCTTCGGTATGGAATGCAGTTGTCAGTCACCATGGTATCTACTCTCTGTTCCCTCTTATTACTCAGTTTTGAAAATTACTCAATCAGTAAGTAAAATGCCTATAAAAATAACTTGTTTTGTGTTAGTCCACTGTAAGGATAAATGCTATTCACACTGCTTCTTTTGTGCAAACAGAACATAGTTTCTAGATATAGAAATTACAGTACATTGTAAGAGGGAAATGCTACTGACATTGCTTGTATGAATGGAAATTACACCTCTCTTAGTCAGAACATCACCAAATAGTGAAAGGTGTGCAGAAATATAGCCATTAAAATCTATAGGGTGTTGAAAGAGTTGGTGGTCCGATACATACCATATTTAAGCCCAACATGTCCCCCCCCGAAACTGAATCTTTCGGGGGCACTACACAATATAGTATATCACAACATGTTCTGTAGCCATGCGTATAGAAGATAATGAAAACTCATAATAGCCATTTCATAACAGCAACTGAACTATGGACAAACCAAATCATACGTAAACAGTAATAATAACTGTGTGTTATCAGGTAAATTCTGTCTTATAGCAACCCTTCTCAGGGTCTTCTAGGTAGAGAAGACTCAGAAGTAGAGATGGGGGTATTCGTATTCGTATACGAATATCCCACCCCCACAGGTGCAGGTAATGAGGGTCTGGCACCTTAGGGCCAGACCGACCACTCACGATTCTGCTGCTGCTGGGAGCTTTGTGGAGCCTTCCTATCACTCCGTTGCTCGCGATAGATTTGCCAGTCCTGGCAGAAGGCGGGATGACGAGCCTCTCTGCCAAGTCACAGAGTGGATAATCCATTGCGAGCAACAGAGAGATAGGAAGGCACTGCGGAGTGCCTTACTATCACACTGCATATTCGTATATACAATACAAATACCCCCATCTCTACTCAGAAGTAATTTAGCATCCCCTGCTTCTGGGGGCACCCTGGGGCTGTGCAGCATGTCTAAGGCAACACAAGCTGCTTCTTCTGGGATGCACAGTGGGGAACTGAACTCCCAGCCTCTGGCTCTGCAGCCAGATACCTAACTAACTGAACTGATGAATTAAATCAGAAGCTAATTCCATTTTTTAAAAGAACTCAACATCATATAATGTGATTTTTTGTGTCAGTGTGCACATCCTCATGGAAGACCTCTTGTACCTCCCCCATGTTTTGCCTCTCTGTTGTTGAGGAGGGGAGCGTCTCCCAGCCTTCCAGTCAGTGAAGGCTTCTTTGAGGCCCGGGTGGGGGAGAGGGGGGGAAGGGGTAAGTAACAGCACCCCTCCACACTCTGGAGGCCAGCCACCCTGTTTTCTCTAACCACCAGGAGCTCCATGGAGCCAGGTGGTAGGGTGCAACCTTATATTCTGGCAAGCAGGAATTTTCAGAAAAGAGCTGTGTTGGATTCATTCTTTTACGTCAATCCAGGGAAGAGAGCAGAGTCGGGTTCCTGGCAAGACACAAAGTCATCCATGCTCCATGGCAGAGGAGACAGCTTCAGGGCTCCCTTTCCTTATGCCCCAGAGGAGGTTGAGGGAGCAAGAATTGTGATGTTTAGTGCTGCTGCAGGGGTGACAGTGTCAGCAGCAGTAGCCAATCCCTAGTTTCACATGTTTTAATATTTATTTTTTTAAAAATATAAGGATGCACAGTGGGGAACTGAACTCCTGTAAGTTTTGAACTGGCATAGAGCTAGATTGAGGCAAAGCTAAAAGGGAAACAAATGGGAAGGGGAATAAGAGTTCAGACTGCAGGGTATCCTGCAGTCCAAAACCTTTCGTATTTGGTACCTGTTGCAGCAATCCTGCAAGCCCCCACAGACACTATATACCCCAACACAATCACACATGCCAAAATGAGTTTTTAAAAAGTGTGGCCGGGATCCAATTAAAATAAGCAATGCCCACATGGATATATTTTTTTAAAAAAAGAAAACTTCCTGGCCATAAAAAGCGCACTTAGCTGTACATCATGTACTTGGAGATTTTTTAATTGCTTTCAAGCGTGCCAAAGCCAACACAAAAACAGGAGTATTGTGATGTGTAGTCAACCCTTTACTGAGCTATCCAAACATATTTTACATTTTTATATTTAATCAGACGTAATAGGGAAATGCATATCTGAAAGCTACCAGCACAGTTGATATCAGTGTGACTATAAAGAAAAGCAATCACATTTCACCCTAAGTAGACAAAACTTACAAAGGGGACTCTTTCCTAACATCAAAATACTCTTCCCCATTTCTATTGCACTAAGAGTATAAAGTGACTTGTTAGGGAGATCTAACTTGAATCTTTCATCTTTAGCTCTGCAGGAGAAAGGAATAGGCAGAAGTCAAAAACAGTCATTAGAGATTGCTGTAATTAGAGTTGAAAGCCCATTAATTCTGCAGTGAAGGTGACCAAGGCAGTCTTTTCAGGTGTATGAGATCAGAATTCAAAGGAATCTTGTTCTTAAATCCCGAAGACTACTCACCAAACAGAGCAGAAAGTTATTATATGGTCCTGGAAGCGAGAGAAGGTCCTGCTGTGACACTCAGAGATTTTCATTAGTTAAGAATAGTCTTCTTCTACTCACGTGGTGTCTCCAACGTCTGTGTCTGGTGTGAGTGAGCATGCTAGAATCTATTCTGTCCATGAAAAGGAGGGAGTGGAAAAGAAATTCAGATCATATCAGGAAACTGTAAGCTTCAAAATCCCATACACTGGCAATATTTATCCATTGTTGGCTTTGAAAGATTTCAAGTTCTTAAGTAGGTAAATGAGGAAAGCAAGCCTGAACAGAAGGCAACAGATTCACTAATAAAAATACAGTATTGCCTCAAAACAGTGCTATGCTTTCAGATTGAAGAGAAGGCAGATAATTCACACAGAATGGTGAATGGAACATGATTAAGTGAAATGGTTTTAATTTGAGGTTATTAGTGCTTCTCCAGCCTGTGAAGTGACAGAATTCAAAATGATGTACTTGAGTTTAGATGTAACTAAACATAGCATACAGAGCAAGGTCTGCAATACTAAACTTATTAAGCTTTTCTTACCAATCCATTACAGACATACTGATCTATAGTAGATTTATGCAATACCTATATGAAGATATGGGTAGGAAACTGAAGGACCTGGAGATGCAGGTTGTTGTTTCATCTCTCCTCCCTGTTGAAGAATGTGGCCCACGAAGGGAGAGAAGAATAACGGAGGTGAATACCTGGTTCCGCAGATGGTGCCTCCAGGCGCCATCTTTGGTTTCTTCGACCATGGTTTGCATTTCCATACGGATGGTCCACTGGGAAGGGATGGGGTGCACCTTACTACTTCTGGAAGGAATGTTTTTGCTCACAGGCTCACTAATCTGATAAGGAGCATTTTAAATGGGTTCTCAAGGCAAGGGTGACAATTTTCTTGAGGACAGGAACCCAGAAAGAGCTGTGGTGAATGGCCAAAACGTTGTAGGAAGAGTAGGCCAAGTAGTATGGCAGCCCAACCGCAGGAGGAAAAACAATTTTAGTAAAGGGCTTGCAGGAAGAACACATAGTCTTAATTGTCTCTACACCCATGCACAGTGCATAGGAAACAAACAAGATGAGCTGGAACTCCTAATACAGCAAAATAAATATGACATAATAGGTATCACTGAAACCTGGTGGGATGAGACTCATTATTGGAATGTAGTTATTGGAGGGTATAATCTATTTCAGAGAAACAGACCTAGTAAAAAGGAGGAGGAGGAGCTTTATATAAGAGCACTTATACTGAAGAAATCCAGGGTATAAATCTAGGAAGTCAGGTTGAGAGCATCTGAGTAAGAATTAAGGGGGAGAAAAATGTGAGGGATGTCATTGTGGGGGTATACTACAGACCCCCAAGCCAGTCGGAGGAGTTGGATGAAGCCTTCCTGGAGCAGATGGCCAAACATTCAAAAGAGAAAGAAGCAGTAGTAATGGGAGATTTCAACTATCCCAATATATGTTGGCAGTCAAACTCTGCCAAGAACACAAGGTCCAACAAATTCCTTACTGGCCTTGCAGACAATTTCATGGTCCAGAAGGTGGAAGAGGCAACAATGGGAACAGTTATTTTAGATCTAATCTTAACCAACAGGGAGGACCTTGTTAATGAGGTTGAAGTGGTGGGAGCCTTAGGTGGGAGTGAACATGCTCTCTTGGAATTTGTTATACAGTGGGAAGGGGAAGCCAAATGTGATCACACACGCATTCTAGACTTCAAGGAAGCCAATTTTTGTAAATTTAGGGAATTATTGGCTGAAATTCTGTGGACAGAGGCACTAAAGGAGAGGAGAGTGCAGGATGGATGGGAATTTTTTAGAACTGAGATACTGAAGGCAAAATCTGTTTCAACAAGAAGGAAAAATGGGAGATGACTAAAGAAACCAGAATGGTTGAGTAAAGTACTTTCAACTCAGCGAAGTGTAGAAAAAAAAAACCCACATGTACAAGAAATGGAAAACGAGGAAAGCACAAAAGAGGAATACAAGCAAATAGCCAGTACATGTAGGGGGATGGTAAGAAAAGCTAAAACACAGCACAAACTTAGGCTTGCTAGAGAGGTTAAAGATTAGAAAAAAAGAATTTTTAGTTATGTCGGCAGTAAAAGCAAAAAGAAGGAAACGATAGGGTCTCTGCATGGAGATGATGGCCAATTACTAACAGGGGACAGGGAAAAGGCAGAACTACTCAACACCATCTTTGACTCAGTTTTTTCCAAAAAAGAAAATAGTGCTCAAACTGAGGGATGAAGAGCAGGAGAAGTACTGTGGGAAATGCAGCACAGAATAGGTAGAGAAGTAGTACAGGATTACCTGGTTACCTTGGAGGATTTTAAGTCTCCAGGGCCAGATGAATTGCATCCAAGGACATTGAAAGAACTGGCAGAGGTAATATCAGAATCATTGGCAATAATATTTGAAAATTCTTGGAGAACAGGGGAAGCCCCCACAGATAGGAGGAGGGCAAATGTTTTCCTTATCTTCAAAAAGGGGGGAAAAGAAGACCCAAATAATTATCGCCCCGTCAGTCTGACATCAATTCTTGGAAAGATTCTAGAGAAGATCATTAAGCAGACAGTTTGTAATTACTTAGAAAGCAATGCTGTCATTACTAGAAGACAACACCAGTTTCTCAAAAAGAAGTCATCACTAATTTGATCTCTTTTTTTGATAGAGCTACAGGACTGGTGGATGAAGGGAACGCTGTGGACGTAGCATATCTTGATTTCAGTAAGGCCTTCGACAAGGTTCCTCACGATATTCTTGTGAAGAAGCTAGTAGAATGTGGGATAGGTGGTGCTACTGTTAGGTGGATTTGTAATTGGTTGACTCACTGAACCCAAAGGGTGATCAGAAATGGCTCCCATTCATCCTGGAAAGAGGTGACTAGTGGAGTGCCCCAGGGATCTGTTCTGGGTCCCGTGTTATTCAACACCATTATCAAGGACTTGGATGAAGGAATAGAGAGTATGTTGATTAAGTTTGCAGATGATATCAAATTGTCAGGGATTGCTAATTCCCCCAGAGGACAGGATTAAAATTCAAAATGACCTTGACATATTAGAGTCCTGGGCCAAAACTAACAAAATGAATTTCAACAGGGAGAAATGTAAGGTCCTATAGCTAGGCAGAAAAAATGAACTGCACAGATATAGGATGGAAGACACCTGTCTAGACCAGTGGTTCTTAACCTTTTTGAAAGAAACGCCCCCTTGAGCCATTGAGGAAGTTATCATCGCCCCCCTCTTATTTCTTATTATATCTTATTTATTTATTTATTTATTTATTTATTTATTTATTTATTTATTTATTTATTTATTTATTTATTTGTTTGTTTGTTTGTTTGTTTGTTTGTTTGTTTGTTTGTTTGTTTGTTTGTTTGTTTAAGACACTTAAATCCAATGACCCCTGAAAACAAAATTCAATTCCAAGAAAATGAAATGCCCCCAAAAAGTAACATTTAATGATTTAGTTGCAAGCGAATTTTAAGACTCAAAAAGAAATATAAAAAGGGCATAAAATGCAGGAACTAAAGATTTCAAGACAAAAACTCTGAAACTAAATTAAGATAGGAGGAAAATATATATTCATGCACATTGTAAAAAGGCCGCAGCCCATCTTCACAGGTTTGGCTTGCTGCAGCGCCCCCCTACCGCCCCCCTTCTGCTCCAGCGCCCCCACGCCGCCCCTTTTCGTTCTACCGCCCCCCTGAAAAATGAAATCACCCCCTGGGGGGCATTATCGCTCAGGTTAAGAACCACTGGTCTAGACAACAGTACCTGTGAAAGGGATCTAGGAGTCTTGGTAGATCACAAACTGAACATGAGTCAGCAGTGTGATGTGCCTGCCAAGAAAGCCAATGCAATTCTTGGATGCATCAATAGGAGTATAGTGTCTAGAAGGGAAGTGATAGTACCACTCTATTCTGCTTTGGTCAGACCTCACCTGGAGTATTGTGTCCAGTTCTGGGCACCTCAATTCAAGAAGGATCTTGACAACCTGGAATGTGTCCAGAGCAGGACGACTAAAATGGTTAAAGGTCTGGAAGCAATATCCTACGAGGAGCGGCTTAGGGAGTTGGGAATGTTTAGCCTTACAAAAAGAAGATTGAGAGAGGACATGATAGTCATGTTTAAATATTTGAAAGGATGTCATGCTGAAGAGGAGACAGGTTTGTTTTCCAGGGCTCCAGAGACTAGGACACAGAGCAATGGTTTCAAACTACAGGAAAAGAGATTCCATCTGAACATTAGGAAGAACTTCCTGACAGTCAGAGCTGTCCGGCAGTGCAATAGGCTGCCTCAAACGGTGGGGGAGTCTCCTTCTTTGGAGGTTTTTAAGCAGAGGCTGGATGGCCATCTGTTGGGAGTATTTTGATGGATGTTCCCACATGGGGGTGTGTGGACTGGATGGCTACAGTGGTCTCTTCCAACTCTATGACTCTGTGACTCTATGACTATATATTGTATGCAGTGTGTGGCTGATTCCTGTCTTTGTATAACCCATATTAAAAAAAAACTATAAAATACAAATATATTGTTAACTACAACAGACAGGAAAACACATTGGCAAAGCCATCAGAGTTCATTGGAGCTGTTCACAGGAGCAAAATCTGAATAATGATCTCAGGATCTCTGGTGTTTATTTAAAGAATCTCTGTAACGTACAGTACTTCAACCTACTTCAACCTATTCTATATCTTGTTCATGGTCCTGGTTTCCTTTCCTTTCTTATCTTTCTTCATCAGCGCAGATAACATATGGTACATGCATATTCTTGAAACACATGTAGGAGTGTGAATGCAGTTGGTTTCATTAGTAACCAGCTTCAACAGGTTAATCGATGTACCAACAGTTTTCTTGACAATTCTCCATATGTGACGCCAAAATGGATTTTTTTAAAAAAAACATCTGGAGTTGGAATGGTCCAACTTTCATTGGTTTCATTTTTTCTCAAAACATGATAAATACTTTCCCCCCCCCATTTTCATCCATCACAAAGCATGTGGCATCTTTCTGGAAAGACCATATTTTCTTCTGTTCAGAAGGAAACTTGATGCTTGCTCTCTATAAATTGAAACGTAGCTCAATCTTTATAAGTCAAAGCCCTTTCCAGATGAAGTGAGATCAATGAATACAAGACAAATGATAACCCTATTAACTTACAATGAAGTATACCACTCAGTTCCTTAAATCAAAGACTTAAATGTATAGTGATATCTCTTAAATGTGAATAGAGCCAACTTCCGAAGTGGGGACAGGATTGCTGTCAGAGAGATGGCAAGTGAAGGTAGAAAGAAACTAGATGATCAATCTTGCCCCTCTGCTACAAAGGTGCCTCTAAATGATAAGATGGAGGCTGAGTTGAATCAATAAAAACTCCCCTTGTATCCATTCTGTAGCAGTACCTTGAGGCAGTCAATCAAAATGAACTTCACACATGTGAGGTTGCAGACTAAGGGAACAAGCCCATCACCCCAAACTGCACTATCCATTTAAAGTGTGTTCCATCTCTCAGATCTTGAGACATAATGGAAGGAAGAGACATTTGAAGAAAGAGGTATTTTTGCCTCCCCCTGAGTAAGCACTAGGCATTGTGTAGTGTACAAGAGAGGGACAGAAAGAAACAATCTCTCCAGTAATCCTGAAGAGTTGCAGGAGATAGGAAACCCCCCCCCCAAGCTTCTTAAAGGCTGGTTTGGAAGGAATTAAAACAACAGCTTTACCTTCAATTAATACAACTAGTTGGCTTTACAAAGAGACAACAATCTAAAGCGAAAAATGGACATATAACCTGTGCAGTATTGTTCTGTTCATGCTTAATCAGAAGTCTTGTTAAAGGAATGGGCCACAGAAACTCACAATGAACACAGAGGCCATTTGGGGGTCACCTGGTTTAGCCCCCCCCAATGCTGGAGCCCATTGGTGTATGTCAGTGGTTTGGAACACTTTGCTATAGAATCAGGAGCTAGGAGTTGGAACTTCCACTCTGCCTCCACATAGAGGAATCAGTCAAGGTCACCTGGAACATGTGTGACTGATGGAGCTCCAGGCTCTGGCACTTGTGTAGTTTTGGACAAGCTGCATAATCTCAGAGTACCATTAGAAGGAGTGATTATCAACCGCTCCTGATTACTTTATACCTAGAAACCTGGCAAATGGGGGGATGAAAATAAATTGGCACTCATTTATTACTCTTAACACTGGGGCTGTATATTGCCTTCTCCTTGTGCATGCATTTACAAGTAGAGCAGATAGAAGATACTTGAGCCAGTCTAGGCAGGTTGTCCCCATGGAGGAGCTTTCTGCACATTTGGAGAGACTTCTCACAAGCATCCATGGCACTTTCAAAAGCAGTGGGGAAAGAGGAGCGCACAACTCTGGTGGTGGGTGGAAATAGTCCACACAGCCGAGCGACCCTCGTTCCATGCTTTCAGGGAAATGTTATATCTACCTATGTAGACCTATCAAGATGTAATTTTTTTGTTGTTGTTAATGATGTTCATTTTATTTTATCTGTTGGTGTATTATGATTACTGATTTATATTTATTGTTCTCTCTATGCCAGCCAGTGTGCCAGATGGGCAATATAAAAGTAAAATACATACATACATACATACGTACGTACGTACATACATACATACATACATACATACATACATACATACATACATACATACATACATACATACATACATACATACATACATACATACATACATACATACATACATACATACATACATTTCAGGTAGATTTTTTTTTGTCTGTAGGATTGTGAGATTGTGTCCCATGCCAGTGAGGGAAGAGGGATATGGAGGGAGAGACTGAGGGAGAGAGAGAGAGAGAGAGAGAGAGAGAGAAAACCCTACAGTCAGATTTCAGAAGGCTGATAAATCACCAGTGACAAGGCAGAGGCATAGTGACCCGTGCATTTTTCAGGCACACACATTTACCTTGGGCTTATTCTTTTGTGATAATCCAAAGAAGAAGAAAATAATGTAGTTCCTGCGATTTCTGCCTGATGATGGGAAGACAAACAATAGATGCACACTTCTGCTAGTAGTTTTGAAGACCTTGAACTGGATGGCCTTTTGTTTAAAATGAAAGAGAAAATGTGTGCCCTCCCCTATCTACCACTGAGATACTTTGGCCTGCTCTTCAAATGATATTACTAGAAGTCAGAATAGTCAGCTTCCAACTCTAATTGACTAGAAGTATTCTCCTCTTTACCCCCTCATTCAACTATCTGTGTTTTTAAGTGATTGTGGAATCCACCAGGGTTGCTAACACAGGAACCTTCAGCAATTGTCCTCAATCTCTGATGTACAGGCATACTGCTGATTTATGTAATTGTTTCATGGGGGAAAGAAATTGGGGAGGGAGGGGGGAAGAATAGGACATATATTTTCTCATGCTTTAGCATGGTACACACCTTCACAGTGGCTGACATCAACCTGGAGAAGCAATGAAGCAACCTGAGTGCTGACAAAAGGCTAGAGATGCAAGCAATTTGTCCACTGCTTACATGAGGAAAGCTTCAAGGGAGAGGCAGTGAAATCTATGAGGCTTTTGAAAAGTAACCTCATTTACATTAAGTGCTTGGTGCATTGTGCCTTCGGGGCTTGTTTACACCATTGCCTCTGACTATTAGGGCTTCCCCCATATGGCTTGAAAATCAGGAACTAAGTATACAGTTTCATTACTTTTCCTCTTGGAGATTCTGATATCCCCTTGAGCCCACATTGTGATGGAGACTGATACAGCCAGTGTGGGTGGTGCAGGCCAGCAGCTGGCTTCCTCTGCTCTAAAGGGATATCACAAGGCAAAAGGTGATCTCAGTTCCTCAACCTGAAATACTTACAATGCAGAGTGTCAAAGCAAGGCTGGCATCTGTGCCTCTCCCTCTAGATGCACACTGATTAGGTGGTACTTAAAACAGTCTGTTGTCTATTCAAGTGAATGTATTTATTACACAATTTTAATGTTGACAGTGGAAAAAATGAAATAATTCGAGATTTTGTATACGGACCTTGGTTCAATCATCAATCCAAATGGAGACTGCAGGCAAGAAGAAATCAGAGGATGACTAGGAAGGAACACAATGACAGACGTAGAAAAGATCCTTAAGTCTAAGGATGTGTCACTGGAAACCAAGACCAAGATCATCCACACTCTTGTATTGTTGATCACCATGTATGGGTGTGAAAGCTGGACAGTTAAGAAAGCTGGCAGAAAAAAAGTTAATTTATTTCAAACATAGTGCTGGAGGTGAGCTTTGTGGACACCTTGACTGCCAGAAAGACAAACTAATGGGTCCTAGATCAAAGCTTGAACTATCTCTGGAGGCAAACATATTGAAACTGAGGCTGCCCTACTTTTGGCACATCATGAGAAAGGACTCTCTGGAAAAGACAATAAGGCTGGAAAAGATGAAAGGCAGCAGGAAAAGAGAACAGTCAAATATGAAATGGGCTGACTCCCGAAAGGAAGCCACAGGGTTGAGTTTGCAAGAGCTGAGCAGAGCAGGACATTTTGGAGATTGCTTATTCATAGGATCGCCATCAGTCAGAGGTCACTTGATAGCACATAAGAACACATTATTTTTATTGTGTTGGACATATAGGAGGGCTATCAGATAGTCTGCAGATCCCATGATGTAAGTTTCATGTGTTCTACCCTTTCAAGAGCCTGGCTCTCTCAGGAACCTTGTCAATCAGCAGTTGTGAACTAGTTGGCAAAAGTCAGCTAGGCAGATTCCCTGCTGTAATAAGCATTCTCCTCATGAGATGGTGAAAATAATGAATGGCAATTCCTTTCCCCTTGTTAGGGAATGCAAAAATTCATGGGTCTGTGAAAATATAGAGCAGTGGTGTAGTGGATAGAGGGAAGGACCAGGACTCAGGAGACCTGGGTTTAAATTCCCACTCAACCATAGAAATATATGTTTTTAAAAAAACACTCCTTAAATATCTCATTTATTTATAAAAGCCTCTTAGGGTTGTTGTTGGTCAGTTCTGACTTGATGGCATGTAACTCATATTTTAGGCTGGAGCTGAGGGCCTTAGCATATGAGACACTGATTCTGTATTTAGAAGCTAATATACCCCAAGAGGCAAATACCATCTATACCAAAACGAGTTTGCCTCAAAATAAATTTGGAAAATTATCTTGCTTTTGTTGTATAATTGGTCAGTTGGAAGATAATATACTTTTTAAACGTGTCTGATATTTCAGACACTTAGCATTAAAAGGTCTGTGTGCTGTGTGAGATAATATTTTGTAAAAAGATGAAATACCCATTTGTCTTAATGCGGAGCTGGGCACCGCGAAGCGCATCAGCTGCATGGCACTCCTAGGCACAATTGTGTGCCCCCCCCCAAGATCACCCCAAAGCTTAATGTATGATCTGGCCTTAACAGGTTAATGTGTGATTTGGCCCTCAGGCTGAAAGGGGACATTGGACTGACTTCCCTCTCTGCAGGAAATTCTAGGATACTGTAGTAGAGCAGGAAATTTCAAGAGCGTTAAAACTCTGAATCCTTCCTTACCTTAGTCTGTGTACCTATCTACTTAAAGATTATATCACAGGAATGCCATATGTCTACACTAACATCTTTCTAAGGAAACTGAACTCTGAGAAATTGAGTCCCTGAAACCTCTAGTTACTTGGATGTCTGTGCACATATGCAGCAATACTGTGTGAAAACTCCTGCCCCCTTTTTTACGTGCTATTACTCTCACAGGAATGTCAACATGTGCTCTTAGCTGCTTCAGCACAGTTTCTTGGCACTGATGCTTTGCTTATTTTACTGCTTTGAAAACTATATCTATTTAAGTCCTTAGATGATTCTGCTGTGCAGAAAGTATTTCACTGCTAACAAGTGGGTAGCCAGGTTCTTAACCTGCACCTGTTCCACTGCTTGCTTTATGATATCCATAACTTTTCCATTACTTGGTATAAATAACTGCACAGACTCGTATAAAGAATAATTTGTCCATATTCTCTTAAGGTTCATAAGGTACTTCAAGTGTATGCTTTCTGCTGTGTTGTTTTCTGAAGGCTGTTCATATTTGTCTCTTGTAAGAACTCTAGCCCAACCAAGATGTTGCCTCGTTACTCCAGTAACTATTATTTCTCTTCCTCTCACCAGAAGCACCAGTAGCAACTTCATTGACAAGTGCTGGGTCACCATGTCTTGCATCTCCCAACAACGTGACTGCCGACTGATCAGAGGATTCTGTTGGCTCACCATTTATTTATAAAGGCTCAGGTGTCATGCTCTGCAATAAGTCTCTTTAAACTGGCAGCCTGTTCTCTATGTACCTCCCAGCAGCAACACATTCAGGTCTTTCTCTCCTTCCACACCACATATTGTTGCTATTGACAGCTCCAGTGATGAGGCAAAGCAAGAGAAAATAAGAGTGAATAAGCAAAGTGAGGATCTGGTACAACTTGACCTTACAGTTATATGGACCCTTTGCCTACTTTCTCTCCTCCCCCCTTCCCACCCTCCAAATGTTTTAACTTGATGTTTATACATTTAAATTTTTAATATATTCAACTGTTATTTAATCCTTATGAGGCCATTTATTTCTATTTATAAATATCTTTTCCATGATGTATGTTGGTTCTATCTCATATACTTAATTTTCTTCATTTAGGTTTAGTAATTCAATTATGAAAAACACACACACAAAAACCACCACTCAGTTTTATGTATGTGGGATATTGTACTTCTGTGCCAATGATTTAAAATGTCAAGAAATGAACTAATACTGCTACACAATATTGCGCTTGCATTGACAGCAGGAAAAAAATTGCCAAGCTTTGCATAGGAAAGGGCAGCCTGAATGTTGACAACATCAATAGTAGCAATCAAGATAATCTACAGGACACCCTCTTGTCTCATTACCATTCACAAAGCAGCACCAAGCAAGGGAAAATCCAAGAAGTTGATGCCTTTTTTCATCAGTCAACTAGCTCTCACCCAAACACAAAACAATTGCCATGGCCATTTTCTGACAAATGTGCTGATCTGAAGCCCAGTATAAAAGTTTTGTTGTTGATGATGTTTGGGCTGCCCTCTTTTTTAAAATTTCCTTATGGAATGTTGATTTGCCCTGCAAGCACAAGATCATTGCTGCACTCTCAAGCAGCAATAATGCTGGGTTTTTAAAAATATATTCATGAGTCAATTTATTTAAAACTGGAAAAAGAACCCAGCCCAATTTTTTATACCAAAGTATAATGAACCTATCAATCAGGTTATGTTTGTGGAGGTTCATCATGGATATATTGGCATGCATTGCTGTCCCCTGCAATTCCTAGAAAGAGGTGGTAGGGTTCCTGATTATTTCTCTTGGTTGTTAAAGTTACAGCACAAGATCTCACACAAAAGGATCCATTTACAGTTTCCTCACTTTTATGACAAACATGAAACATTATTATTACTGCTGGTTATGATAATAATACCAACATAGTCTTACTGTTTCATATTTTATCAGTCTTGAACATCTCTTAGTAGAGGAAAGGGGGAAGTTTGCTTAGTTTTGTTTTTATGTCAAATAAAATAAGCCTTGCTCTTTACTAAAACTTTACAGTGGAGTGGAGAAACAAATAGAGAAGTAAAGCCCATCATTTTTTCCAGGTCTTACACGGCACACCTTCTTCAAAACGTTGCCCCAGCATGCGTCTCCATAAGCTTGGTAGTTGTTGTTCTGCCCCAAACCCACTTTGCCAGCCAGCTAAACACAGGAGGAGGGCAGGAGAGAGGAGATTGGTATTGTTACATCACCACCACCTGCCAGCATTCTGAAACTTCTGTTGCCTTCATCACCACAAAGCTCAAAGGAGTGGAGAGAAAGCCCTGATTTATGGGTGTTTTGTACACACTGAGAAATAATGAAACATAGCCGAACTGGGTGTAGTTCTCGTGAGCTGACAATACTAACGTTTCAATTTTTTTCAATATTCCGGTTGCAATGCCCATACTGTATTTTGTTACAGATGTCTGCCATGCCCTTCCGTGATAGTTAAATGTTAAAGGAACACATACAGTATTGGTATGAAATGCAGAGAAAATATGTGGATGACTTTGGCAGACCCATTCCCAAGATGCATGTCTCTTCTCATTCGATCCCTTCTCTTCCCACTCTGAGCCAGAAATTTGGAAGGTAGATTCTAAATGTCTTCTGCCATGACCTTGAGATATTTAAGTGGTGGAGTCAGCATGCATATGGACACTAGGGTTGTCATGCACAACCATACCCCTTCCGTGGTTTCTGCCTACATGCATTCCTCTAATGCTTGCATAGAGTGTAACTATTTACTTTCATCTGAATAAATTTGATCTGGAAGATCATTGTTCATACATCCATATGTATGAGAAATGTGTCAATTTCCTATCTACCCCCTTGGACAACTCCTTGTCCTTATCAGATCCTACAGTTGTACTTCCAGAGGCTTTAAGAAACAGCATTTTTAAATTGTCTCTTTTGCTATTTCAGATGCAAAAATCTGCTACTGATTATCGTACATAACTGTCTTAATGTTGTACAGAAATGTGTTTGTGTGTGTGTATACTACCATGCCGCTAAGAGATCAAAATGTTATGATGATCACTTCAGTTTTTAGGGAGTTGGGAAATGAGAATGGTTTATGATTCAAGAACTGCTAACAGAACCCAAGTTCAGATGCTAAATGGGGCAGTCTTAAGATGGAAATCAACATGCCTGTTTTCGCCTCCCAAAAAGCATGAATAATTCTATTGCTCCACTAATCAAACCACATGCATACGTTCCAGGTTGGAAGAGGAGTCGATTCTGCCATTCTTCCACATGCTGAACTCTCATTGTCTACAATCAGAGTTGTTCACAGACAATGCCAAATGTCCTGTCAGTCTGCCCACGGGCAAAATGCATGGAGAATGAGATCTATTTAACAAAATCCTGGCAGCACAGTGAACTAAGTCAGGTTCAGGAGAAAATGGGCTTCCACCCAAGGATGCAGACTGTCAGCATTGGCAACCTATGCCATACTTCCTTCTGAGCAGACTTCCAAATTTACTTTTCACAGATAGCCAAGTGTTCACTTTAATATGTATCACTGCAGAGGAGATAAGTGATCCATCTCCCCAATATGTTGCACTTTGTAAAGGAACTTTTCTTTCTACCTTGTTTCCCTTGAGAAGCAATGGCAGTGAGCAAATGGACTGAAAAAGAGCTTAAATGAAAGCCTCAGAGGACGACTGAGTTGTATTCACCAGCAGAAACATTCTTTTTAGATCCTGACACATTGCAGAACACCCTTCCCTTAGGATCCTAGAAAAGCATGCTTGTTCCATGATGTGTTTGCCATTGGGCAACCATTTTTTTTAACCATCCCAAACTTGGTACAGAGAACCTTTTAATTATGGAGCATATGGTCTCTTCTGCAGTGTACAGCCAACCAACAGCTACACTGCTGTATGTCAAAGGTTTGTGTAGAAGAAGCACAAAAGAGGAAAAGGGATCTGAAACACTGCCGTGTATACCTACAGTGTCACTTGGTCGGCATAAAGGTGCCCTTGTCTTTGTTCCGTCAGTCAGAATTCTCGCAGAATATGCTTCCTGGCTGCTCTTCGTGACCCCATGGACCAAAGCACGCCAGGCCCTCCTATCTTTCACTGCCTCCCGGAGTTTGGTCAAATTCATGTTGGTTGCTTCGATGTCACTGTCCAACCATCTCGTCCTCTGTTGTCCCCTTCTCCTCTTGCCTTCACAGTTTCCCAACATCAAGGTCTTTTCCAGAAAAAAGAAAAATACTGGGGGAATGAAAAATAGATTAGCTAGCAGGTTGCGTGTTGGAAGCTCAAAGAAGATGTGGGATTAGGGACAAGTTAACTAATTGTCTCGCAATGGTAGCCACTATGTGTAGTTCATAAAACGAGAAAGGCAATGAAAGGATGGAAACATTGCTTTGGAAACAAGGGGAAGGGGGAAATGATGCCAGAATCATGAGAGAAGACAAGAGTATCACACTTAATTTTATTCAAATGTTCTTTCTTTCTCAGACTCAAGCAATTGTTGAAACAGCTTACCTTTCAAATTACAAGTATAAATGTAGTATTTATTTGAAACAAGCAGGCAGTAGGTTTCCCATTTTTTTTCAATCAAAATTTAGTTTTGAACCTATTTAATTAATTAATTCTTATTAACCTGGCTCCCTCCCTCACATTCTCAGCCAATAATATTTTATCCAATCATCTTAGATGTCTGTCTTTACCGGAGTCCTCGATAACCTGTCACTTGGTTCTTTGACAAAGGACTGGAATCTCCTTCTCCCTTTGGATGAAAGGGAACTTTGGTGACTTCAAATGGCAGCTAAGCAATCCCTGTGCGTTAACATCTGTATTCTTGTCTCCAGCCATATTTACATTCACCCTGAATAGAGAGTGGGGAGACCAGCCTCTTTTGCCTGCAACAGCTAGCAAGTAAAGCTATTTATTACTGATATTACTGATCTTTTACAGTATTTGTATCGTATATCTCTGCAGCTAGCTGTAGCCACTCTTAGAAGCTCTTCACCACAGGTTATGTGATTCAGAAAAGTGGGAGGCTTCATAGGAGAAGGCTATGTGGGTGACAAAGCAAAAAAGGAAGTAAGGGTACTTGGGTTTTCATTTTTGAAACAAAACAAAACAGCAAATACTTATTTCTCTGGAGTAATACTTATTTCTCAGGATGAACTGCAGAGGTTTAAAATAAAAATAAAAAAGAGCCTGGGGCACAGATCTCACAAAGACCTGCCCCATGTGATTAAATCAGAGCTTAGTAAAGTGTGTCTTCATTCAGTGCTCATTGATGTTGCAAAAAACCTGAGGATCCATAATTTATGCTATTGCCTGGAGAGAGGTATGAATTGCAGAACTTACATGCCACGTTGAATGTCACAAAAATGCCTTCCCACACTTCATTTTCTGAGATCTGGCCAGATAAGCAGCTAAAAACAACTTTGCCACCGCTGGGGTCCTGTGGCAAGCAAAAACTTAACATCATTGCAAATAATGTTTTAAAGAAATTTTGCTTCAATTGCACAGGTTGAAACGTCAAATATGAACACAGGTGGTACTTCTTTCCTCCTGTGTTTAAAAGGTTCGCAGCTCTTGGCTTAAATGTTAAGGGGAATATGAAAAGGCTTCCATAAATAAATGATACAGTGCTTGATTGCTTCCAGAATTCCCGCACTGTATTCCTTCCCTGTGAAGGTCTTGGTTTAGCCTAAGAGAGATGCAGTTTAATACAAATTCAAACAAGTGTACATAAATACAAAGAGATTTATATTCAATAGGCGGCTGGCTGGTGTGCATTTAGTGTGGATTTGGTGCGCATTTTCCCCTAAGGCAACAAAGTAATTTTTTTTCTCCTTAAGTATTAAATGTGTTACGGAATCCAGAAGAGTTTGTCAAGGTATCTCTACAAACCACAAAGATAAAATTTGAAAACAACATCAAGTGAATTCGGAGTCTCAGTCACTAGTTGTTGATATGCCTAGTGACACAGGCAACAAACAGGCACGAAATAAAATAGAAGAAAATTTGTTCTATTGTTGTAGTGTATGTTATTACTAATTTTGGAAGCACAATATGAGGCATCATTGGGGGCACAAGGGACAATGCAAATTTTAACATATGGTCTCCCATATGTGTATCACAGTCCCATGCCATGCATGCAATCTCATGATTTGTGTTCACAGAAAGACAGGATCTATGTCTGAGTGGGTGACATCAACTGCCACAAATTTTAGGCCTTTAAACCATAGCAACAGCATGCCTCTGTTTCAGAGTATCCCTGATTATTATGGTGTGTTGTCCTTCCCACCAGCTGTCCTTTTTGAGCCTATGTACAAAGAACATGAGGATCCCTAGCTATTGAAAGAATCCTACAAAAACATATTTCTGGCTCTATTCAGGAATTTCAACCTGCATAGAAAACTTTCAAGTAGAGGATGGCACTGTAGTGCTATCCACACACATAGTTCCACCATCCGGACACCTGTGGAGGATGATGAAACTGAAGGAGGAGAACTCTGCTATCCATGGGACTCTCCATGTGGGTTAAGACCCTGTTTCTCTAGAGTGCCAACCTCACTATTAAGGTGTTTTTCCCCCTATTGAGTTCCTTGTTCTCACCAAAGAGTTGCTGTGTGGAGAAACCAACCTTGTTTACTTAAGATCTCTAAGCTGCAGGCCATTTAGCAGCAATTTCCAAAGAAGTGGTCATGCCAGTCTGCCTCAGCATGTAGGCAAAAGAAAAGGGAGACCTTCCCCCCCGCCCTTTTCTTTTCCCAACAGGCCACTTAGTGGAGACTGTGATTTCTCTGCTGCTGTACAACCCCATCTTCATTAGCTTGTAATCAAATTTTTTTCCTGGACCCCATTACTTCAGTTCCTCTGTCTTCTCTATGTTCTCCTGCCAAGCTTCCCTAACACCATCCTAACCCATAATGCTCTTAGTGATCCAGAAACAATGTTGCCAGAAGCCCCATAGTCCTAGAAATATGGAAGCAGGGAACAGTCATGGAGTCAAGTAGGGGCACAATTTTAGATAACTATTTACAACAGCCTGAAAAGGAGCCTTATCTAATATAGAACCTCAGACAGAGGGCACAACTAGATCACTTCCTTCATCTCTTAAGGGTGGAACCCCCCCCCCAAGTCTTAATGTCCTGCTACATGTCTATAGCTGACAACAGTGGGCTACAACTTCTCAGGTCCATCTTCTCCCAGAGCCCCATGGCTTTAAGAGAATTGCTTCAAAGACTGTCCTCCAGACTATACTCTAAATTCCAGGACCCAAGAAGCTAAATGTTGAACCTTCTTTGAGGTAATGGGCTGGCTCAGTAAATTAGGCATGGGATTTGATTTTTCATTGTGTGCCCTCCATGGACAGCCATTTTATGTAGCTTAGACAAATTGCACCGCTCCAGTGCACTTCCTGAAGAAAGGAGTGTGAAACCAGTGTAAGGTCGTCCAGCAGAGCTGTTTCGGGTGGTCCGGGATCTTCTTCAACCGGGAAATCCGGTGGAGGTCCCGGACTGCTCATCAGCTCGCTGTGACGAGTTTGCTATTCATTTTGAGGAAAAAATCACTCAGATTCGCAGTGGGCTGGACTCCACTGTTACTGCAAAATCGGAAGATGTGTCCAGTGTGCCGTGCTTAGGTCAAACTTTAATGGATGAGTTTCAATTGTTGAGACCCGAGGATGTGGACAAGGTGCTTGGATCTGTCCGTTCTACCACCACGGTGCTCGACCCTTGCCCATCTTGGCTAATCGGAAGTTCTGCCAGGGGGGTTCGCACCTGGGTCCAGGAGGCCGTGAACGCCTCTTTGAGAGAGGGAGTGGTCCCTACCACCTTGAAAGAGGCGGTAATTCGATCACTCCTTAAAAAGCCTAACCTGGACCCAAGGCTGGTGGTTAACTACCAACCAGTGGCAAACCTCCCTTATTTGGGCAAGGTGTTGGAGCGGGTTGTGGCCGGGCAACTCCAGGCGCTGCTGGATGAAACGGATTTTCTGGATCCATTTCAATCAGGTTTCAGGCCGGGTTTTGGTACAGAGACTGCCTTGGTCGCCCTGTACGATGACCTTTGCCGGGAGAGAGACAGGGGGAGTGTGACCCTGTTGATACTCCTGGACCTCTCAGCGGCTTTCGACACCATCGACCATGGTGTCCTTCTGGATAGGCTGGCTGGGTTAGGAGTTGGGGGCACTGTTTTACGGTGGTTCCACTCCTTCCTAGCTGACCGTGTCCAGAGGGTGGTGCTGGGGGACAGTTGCTCTGCCCCATGGCATTTATATCATGGGGTTCCTCAGGGCTCGATACTGTCCCCCATGCTGTTTAACATCTACATGAAACCGCTGGGAGAGGTCATCAGGAGGTTTGGGCTGAGGAGTCAGCAATATGCTGACGACACTCAGCTCTACCTCTCGTTTTCCACCAATCCAGGTGAGGCGGTTTCTGTGCTGAACTCGTGTCTGGACCTGATAATGGACTGGATGAGGGTTAATAAATTGAAACTCAATCCAGACAAGACGGAAGTGCTGTTAGTGGGTGCTTCGCCGGACAGGTTGGAGGGCCATTTCCCTGCCCTGAATGGGGTTACACTCCCCCTAAGGGACAGGGTCCGCAGCCTGGGGGTGCTCCTGGATCCCAGTTTAACTTTGGAAGCCCAGGTGGACTCGGTGGCCAGAGGCGCCTTCCTTCAGCTGCGGAAATTATACCATCTGCGGCCCTACCTGGACGAGCGGAGTCTCATGACAGTTACACACGCACTGGTAACATCTCGTATAGATTATTGCAATGTGCTCTACGTGGAGCTGCCTTTGAAGACGGTCTGGCGACTGCAACTGGTCCAGAATCGAGCTGCGCGGCTGGTGAGTGGTGGAGCCGCTAGAGATCACATCAAGCCGATTCTGTTCAATTTACATTGGTTACCAGTTGCTGCCCGAGCCCAATTCAAAGTGCTTGTTTTGACATATAAAGCCCTAAATGGCTTGGGCCCTGGATACTTGAAGGACCGCCTCCTTCCATATGAGCCTACCCGGCAGTTAAGATTTAGCCAGGGGGCCCTTTTGAAAGAGCCATCCCTCAAAGAGGTAAGAGGGATGGCTTGTAGACAAAGGGCCTTCTCGGCAGCTGCCCCCAGACTATGGAACGCCCTCCCAACTGAAATCCGTCTGGCGCCGACATTGATGACATTTCGGCGCCAGGTCAAAACCTTCCTGTTCCAGAAGGCTTTTAATTGAAATAACAACTGTGGGTCCTGATGATGGCAATTTTAATTGTATTTTAATTGTATTTTAATCATTTTATTGTATTGAATTTTAATTATTGTAAGCCGCCCAGAGACCTCTGGGTAGAGTGGGCGGCATATAAATTAAATAAAATAAATAAAATAAATAAATAAGGTACTCTCTTAGAAAACCCTAAGTTAGAATCAACTTGACAGCATGAAAAAAGAAAACTGTTAACAATCAGTTTACTTTAAGGTTTGTTTCGAAAGACTGTATAAGGGCTACTGCAATGTAAATTGATAAATTGTAGAACAGAGACAAATCTTGAGCAATGTGTTACAATGTGTGAGGCAATGAAGCACACATTGGTGAGTCAGTGATCTTTGTGAGAACAAGGGTAATATGGGGGGTGTTGGTCACCCATGTGATTTACTTCAGGAGTTAGAAACAAACAACTCAACATTATGGGGTTTTTAAGTGTGTTTACTTTTCCCATTTTGTGCTAGTATCATGTTCCCTTGCCTGTGTCTCTCCATCAGGCCCTTGCTTCTACTCCATCTTGCCTTTAGACAAGAGGCATCCAAACTGTGGATTCAAGTTACTGATAGAGTGAAACTCTCATCAGCCTAGGTAGCGTAACTATGGTGAGGGATGACAAAAGCTGTTACAAGTCCCCCCCCCCGTCCCCCCGCATGAGATGAACACCATGTCATGCTCTGGACTCCTTTTCCCCCAAGTCAAGCAACAGGAGCAAGCTTGCCCTACAGATGTGTCAGTATCTGACCATGAAACTGGGTCTGGAGGATGACATATAGAGCTTTAGCCTACCCATCTCCAGCACACCTCTAGCCAAAGAAGGAGCTGACACTAAAATCCATCCAGAATGGCAAGTTGTGTTTTAACAGAGCAGTAACATGACTATGTAGTTCAAGAGGAAAACAATGGAAAACAATCCAGAACTGGAAGTAAACTTCTTTTAGCTATATTAATAGAGAATCCAAATTTTTGTTCTGACTAGAGAGAACAGTGTCTCATCCAGCTGTGAATTCATGATACATATTGCTTGTATCAACATATAATAGCAAAGACATGTTGTTTCTGTGACGATTCTCAGTCATCCAGGTGAGGTTATCTGGAAGTTGAGTCATGGCAACTGGACTGCTTCCTTATGAAGTTGAAATGTTTCACTACTTATCCATGTTGCTTCTTTAGTCTGAAGAGAGCTGATAGAAGACTCCTGATATGTCCTCCCCATAAGTTTCACTTCCCCTTGGTCTGAATAGGCTTGTTAGAGGGACAATGGACGGGGGGGGGGTGAGTGAAAGTCACACCCCTGCAGTCCTTCTTCACCCATTTTCATGAGTCATTACCAGTGGTCTTTTTGGTGGGTGTGGTCCTCCTGATTTTTCTGGGGAACAGAAAGGGCAGCATGATAATTAGGAGACAGATTGTATCTAAGACCTCTCCCCTGCTGAGTGAGGGATTTTCTATAGCACTTGTATGGCCTCCCTGACCCCTCTCTTAAATCATCTATCTTCTCTGTCCAAAATGAGTACATCTTGGTCATCAAATTAGTGTCCTTTGTCCTTCAAATGAAGGAACACTGCTGATTGTGGTCCTGAGCCATTGCCTCTCCTGTTCTGGTCCATCTAACGGGCCTATTCAGACCAGGGTGGAGTGAAACTAATAGGGAGGATGTATCAGGAATCTCCTACCAACTCTCCTCAGACTGAAGAAGCTACTTTGATGAGTAGCAAAATGTTTCAACCTAGTAAGAAAGAAGTCCAGTTGCCAACGCTCAACTTCCACATATTATTCTGTGTCATCATGTCATATTAACCTATGGATATTAGGTTTTGAAGGTGTGTCAGATATTTAAGGAATGGTTTTACAAGTGCTACTCTCCCCATAGAATTTCTGTGGCTCATTTAACCACAGATCTCCTGAAACCTTACTCATCACTTTATTTTCTATACCACATCAACTTTGTAAATAAGTATAAATTTTTTTTAAAAAGTATATCTATCACAATAAATTGCATACAACAATGGAATGACATTTTATCCAAAGAAAGAACAAAATTTGAAGAAGGAGCAGGATATGTCACAAAGACTGATCAAAACTTTATTTTGTTTGAAAGATAAATAATACTGTACTGGCTCTTAGATTTCAAATAACTATTATTAAACAAGATCTGGAAAGCAGTTTTTTGACACAGTTAATTATTTGTAGATATTTGATCATTATAGTTTCTAGGTCTTAAATTGGACCTCTAAGGTTTAAAAAAGTGTTTGGGCATTGTCAGTATGTTGTTGTTATTTTAAATTGTTTTCAGTGCATTCATTTTTACATCATTAAGAACAGAGGTTATTCTCATTACCTGAGTTTTGAAGTAACATTGTTCTTGTGAAACCTCAAGAGAGGCAGTGAAGTACTTGGTTAAAGAACCTCTTAACTGCATAGAATTACAATACATTGTAGAAAAACTTTTGATGGGAGGAAGAAGACTCATTGATAGGGATTTCAGTCCATGCTTGTTTTGTCCTTGCATGTGGAGGTGAGGAACTATTACATTCATCTTCTGGTCTAAGAGGATAATAAGGAATTTATGGCCTCTTTCAGGGTGTGATCACATGGGGAAACAGATCACAATTTGGACTGTTTCAGGAGCAGTCTGGTGCAATCTATTTCCTGGCGATCACATGACACATGATGAAATGCAACCCAGCCAAACCTGATTCATGCTCCCTTTTTGGTGCAGCTATAGGGCTTCTACTTGTGAGGGGCAGGCTGAAATGATTCCCTGGCAGGCAAAAGAGTAACTTTAAGGGAGATTTCTCTGTGCAAAGCAGCCCTTTTCTAGTGTGATCTGGTGTGTGCCTTTCCAACCATCTGATCATATATTGAATGTGGTCTTCAAAATGGTAAGAATGATGTTTCCTACAAATTCTTCCTTTTTTGCATAAGATGCCACATCTTATGTAAAGCTATGAGATTGCTGTTTTGTTTCATGGATATTTGACGATTTGAAATATTGGATGGATTTTTGTGTGTGTCTCTTTCCTAAAAACCAGTAAGTCCTTCTGTGCTTGTGTGTGTGTTTAGGTATGTGTGATTTGCTTTTCAAAGGCAAAGGAAATTATTTTACACAGATATGTTTTGACCAAACAATGGGTACTTTAATACATTCCAGTTATTTCTTTTGCTTCTGGCGGGAGGCAAGGAATCTTGAAGAGCTTTCAGATTGCTTGTTGAAAGGTCTCCTGTACTTAAAACAGCCTAACTTGATGACTATAAAGAAATTAGTAAGTATTTTTCATATCCCCTGAAAGTCAGGGACCTTTTCACCATGGCTGGCCTCAGCTGAAAATCCTCCTTTCCTCAGCAGCATATTGTATTGCATTGTTCTTTTTACCTGAATTAGATTTTAATTGCCTTTAACAGCTCTTGGGAGCAATTTTTTGTTGTTAAAAATGGGATAAAATATAGGCCAGGATCAAAGCACTATCTAAGGTGTGCTGACAGGCTTAAGCACCCCTACTGGGATTTTTTTTTTTCCTAGTCAAGTCACCCCTCCTTTGAAGAGCAGTCGTTTCTGCAATATGACGGAAGGCTCTTCACTTTCAAATGTGACTTTGTTAGAACATATAGAAGGCTGCTGTTAAAGAAGCACAAAGCTAACATGTCTTTGGTCAAGTCCTAGTATGTGAGCATAACCTACCCCCTTTGGATCCTGGCAATAATCACATAGAGTTTTAAGTTGGGTTGTCTTTTTGCTCTTCCGATCAACATTTGGAGCTGCTCTGAGTCTTCTCAAATGTTCCCTTCTTACAAATAAACATGTGCTCAGGGCAGAAGCATATGTTGTAGCTAGCTGATGATTAGGAGTGGGAATTCCTTGTCTGTTGGAGGTGACTGTGAGCAGCAGGAGTGTTTCCCACTTCATGTAATTTACAAATTAACTTGCATTGTTTTGTGACTGGTCTTTTAGGACTTAGAGCACAAAATTTCTTTGAAGTTTGATTTCTCAAACAGGGAAGTCTGCCTGAACCGCTCCTTGCAACAGCCCTCTTGTGTCATTGCTCACCTGGTTCTCTCCAACACGTGTAGAAGGGAACACCTAGCCCTTCCCTTCTCTGTCGTAGTTTTCTGCATGGGGAGAGTGATATGTTTGCAGAGGAGAGCTTCCTGCTTGCATGTAGGCTTTCCACATGAGACAGAGATCTGGGAAAACAGACTTTCTGCTCACACAAAGAGCCCACACAACAACAGGAGACTCTTCTCAGTCAACACATTATTCTGCAAAGAGAAAAAGCAACAATGAAGGAATAAGAGACTTGGTCCTCCCCTCTAAGCATGCAGGAGAAAATCAGGTAAGCAGTGACTGAGTAGAGCTAATGTGTTTTTACTCCTAATGATGGGCTATCTATAATTTCTGTTTCTACATTGAGGAAAAGGAAAGACATGTCAGATGCGTTCCCCCATCCCTTCTTGTACGCAAGAATGTTTCTTCTTGTTCTTGTTGTTTTACAGTCGTGCCCCGCTTTATGATTGCCCCACATTACGACGAAACTGCATTATGACGTTTTTGCGATCGCAAAATGATGGTCTGAATAGGGTTTTTCGTTTTACAATGATCGGTTCCCTGCTTCAGGAACTGATTCTTCACAAAATGACAATTTTTGGACAGCTGATCAGCAGTTTCAAAATGGCTGCTGGGTAAATAAAATGGCTCCCCGCTGTTTTCTGGGATGGATTCCTCGCAAGACACCCACCGAAAATGGCCACCCTATGGAGGATCTTCGCTAGACAGTGAATTTCCAGCCCATTGGAACTCATTGAAGGGGTTTCAATGCGTTTCAATGGGCTTTTTATTTTCGCATTACGACATTTTCGTTCTACAGCGATTTCGCTGGAACGAATTAACATCGTAATGCAAGGCACCACTGTATTAACCATCTTAGTTTGCCCCACAAAGATAGTGAAAAAGAAAAATGCCATCATTGTGAGTAAAAGGGGGAAATTTTTCAGAGCATCATTTTGTGGCAGAAGAAAACTAATGGAAGCTGTTTGGTTAACCTCAAGGTTTGCAGTCTAAAAACAGAGAAATATTCAGCAGACGTTCTACTCCATTTCCCCAGGGTTCATCTAGGAGAAATAAAAATTAAAATCAGGGAATGGTGAAAGGGAGATCCAAAGGTAGTATGACTGCAGGCATGGGTATGCCCATAGGTAGCATAACAGTAAAAGAGGAGCACAGAGTTAAGAGCAGGTGGGCAGTAAAAAGTATTGACAAAGACAGTCCTCAGCATCACCTCAGTCAAACTTGAGTGTGTGCATTGATGTCTGTGTGCATGCATGTGCTTCTGTCAGCACCCACAATTGTTTGCCTAGGTCTTTCCAAGCTACTGCTTCGCTCTGGACAGTAATCTTTTCAGTGTGAAAGACCCCATAAACTTTTGGGTTAGAAGTTGGCTGAGGTTCGTAAGGCAGGTGATGAAATTGTGAATGTATTGGCAAAAGCCGAGGGGTGGGGGGTATGGTGGAAAGATGTTGCAATTGCCAAATGTCTAATTATTTCCAGCCACTGCTCCCTGTCCCTGCAACTCTATTCTTCATTTATCGGATTTTCTTCCGTGACTAGGTTTAGGATGTGAAATTGAAAAATATACAGTATTGGAAATCCTTGTGAGGAAAAGGTGGATGCATTTTCTCTGTTAAAAGAAACCTCATTGGAAAAATGTATGCATATGTGCATATGTGTGAGAGAAATAATAATTATAATTTGTATTTTATTAATAATAATATTAATAGTAATAATAATTGGGTTTTTTTTGTGTGTGTGTGGTGTGTGTGTGTGTGTGTTACAACTTCACACTTACACTCAAGCAATAGTCCCCATTTAGCCAGTTTCCAGGGCATTTTGTGAAATGATTCAGCATGCCCAGTAACTACAAACTAGATGAAAACTGTGTCAATTGTGGCAATAGTACAAGGATCCTAAAAGGCATCAGAGCAATTGTCTTGCAGGACCAGTGATGTCAGCATTCAGTAGAAATGCAAAAGAAATGCACATTAAAAACCCCACAAACAGCACATTTCTCACATGGATGGTCTACAAACTATTTATTTATTACATTTTTATCAAACCCCCCCCCCCAATCTAACGACTAGACCAGTACTCTGGGCAGCTTAAAATAACATAAAATAAACATATAATAAAGCTACAGTAGTAAACTAATAAAACATCACACAAAAGCCAATCACTTAAAAAAAAGCCTAATACAAAATTGTTTGGTTGTTGTGAGTTTTTCGGGCTCTTTGGCCATGTTCCAGCACTGTCCTCTGAAGATGCCGGCCACAGAGACTGGCAAAACGTTAGGAAGAACAACCTTCAGAACACGGCCAAAGAGCCCGAAAAACCCACAACAACCATTAGATCCTGGCCATGAAAGCCTTCGAGAATACAAAATTGTTTTGTTTACATTTCTGTCCCACCCAGCTGAGCTACTACTTTGGGTGCCACTATTCTTATATTTAAACTTTAATACAAAGGTACAACAGATGGCAGCAAAACGGAGACAGTTATTCCAAAATTAATGGAATATGGGTGATCAAAATCAGACATAACATAGCATAAGTATGTATGCAATATTCAGCTTTCTCTCACTGGGAGAAAACTGAATGCCAGAGCTCCTTTTTTTTCCTTTAAAAATTATATGCTAATATATGCATATAGCTAAACAAAATATATTTCAAAAAGATCTACAAAGTATGATGTCAATAGGAAAACTGTGAAAAAATTGTCTTATGTTAAGAAAAATCCATTAAAATGTGTACATTAAGAAAAGTTTCTAAAATCAAAATTACATTATTATTAGTTTTATTTGTATGCCGCATTTCCCCCAAAGCAGCACACAATATTAAAATTCACACAATTAAAAACACAATAAGTTAAATATTAAAAGTAGAGATGGGGACGAACATAAAAACGGATCTTTTTTTTCCCAATGAATATAGCCGATTCATCATGTATTTGTCAATCCGTATTCATCAAATTATAATACGGACGAATATGGATCAACAAATATTTTCTCGGTTTTATTTGTTGATCCGTTGATTCGTCAACATTCGTTACCCTTTTTGGGGGCCTCTTTGAGCTTGCTGGTGCCAATTAGAAGCTCTGGCCAATCAGGACAGAGATCCTGGATTGGCATGTCCGGCAACCAATAGCGCTGCTGAAAGGTGTAACTAACTTTTACAGAAGCTCCATATAAGCTTTCCCCCTCCAGCCTTTCCCTGCTTCTGTTCATTCTCTCTGGAGTGAGAACTTTTTCATTTATTTCATTATCAACTTCACATTTGGGGAGGGATTTCATGTAGCTTAGACTATTTCTTTGAAAGGGCTTTAAGTTTTTAAAACTTTATTTTTGGAGGCTAATTTCTGTGTCTCTCAGGCATGGGGGGGGGAATTTGGTGTGTCACTGGAATCCCTTTTCCTTTCCCCTAAAACTAATTTGGTTGTGTGTGTGTCTGAGACTTAGCTGGCAAGGCTTTAAGTTTTTAAAACTTCATTCTTTTTGGAGTTTATTTTTTGCTTGTGTTCAACCACAGTGGGGATTTGTGTGTGTGGACTGTAATTTCTTTTCCAAATTTACATTACACGGGGGGGGGGGGCTTTGTTTAGGCAGGTCACATTTTAGTAAAACAATTAGTCCACCACTCCCCACCATCATTTTTTTAAAAATAAAATTTACACACTCTCTCTGACCCTCTATTAGTTTCCTTCCCCATTGCATTGCTTCATTATTTGGTTAGTTGATTTGGCAGACAGTAGAAAACGAAGGGAGTTCTCCATGGGGAATCAATAGATAAGAAGGCTGTGAAGCAATGTAGGCTAGGCAGTGGCAACACTACCACTACCACCATTCCTCCTCTGGTGACCTTGCAGGCAGGCATGGAAGCAAAGCTTCCAGAGGCACCAAAAGAACTGCCACTCCTCTTCCTAGAGGAATCTGAGGAGTTACTGGTTTTCAAAGATCCTCAGTCCGATTTGGAACGAGTAACAGCAGGGCAGGCTTCACAAAGCCCCCCCATCCCCAGAGTCATCTCTTCCCTCCTCTCAGACCAGCAGCACCGCTGGGACACAGAGTTCTTCCCAGGCCAGCCGTCAGGGGCAGGCAGGGGGTCATCGTTTGAGGAAACATGTGGGATCATTTCACGGAGGTCAGCAATGACCCATGGCTGGCATGCTACAATGCTTGCCTTGTGGTGGTCCAGAGGGGGTCAGACCCCAGACATCTGTCCTCCACCACCCTCCACCATCATCTGGAGAGGCACCACCCAAGGCTCCTGTCCAGAGGAAGCACTTTGTCAGTGCCGGCTGAGGGAGGGAAGAGAGCAGTTCCAGCGGGAAATATGGGGATGCAGAAACAGGCACCTCTTTCCAAAAGGGCACCCACGGGGGTTTCTGGGGCCGGGAGCATGAGGCAGGCCATGCTCTATGAAGTGGCATTTGCTGGGTCGAAGGGCAAAGCCCAGCAAGCAGCCACTCGTCTCGTTGCCGAAATGATTGCCCTGCTCGGACCTCCACTGTCCACCATGGAAGTCCCAGCCTTCCGCTGGTTGCTGCATTTTTTTTGCCCCCTCATGGAGAACACTCAGTTCTAGAGTGCTGCCCTCGCTCTATGACTTTGTGAAGAAGGTGGTCCATGACCATCTTTCACCAATACAGGGGCACAAGGTGCACTTCACGGCAGACCTGTGGAGCGGAGGTCAGCATGGCTACCTCTCGCTCACAGCCCACTGGTGGCAGCCAGAGGACTTGAGTAGTGGCAGGACATCGGTGACAGGGCCGCAGGGGGAGGCCCTTGTCCTGCCCCCAAGCTATAGGTCCATTCTGCTGCAGGTGTGGCACATATAAGCTCAGGTGACGGGGAGGAACATCACCAATGAGTTCCTGTCTGCGCTGAAGGAGTGGCCATTGGAGGGGGAGGTCATCCATGGCCCACGGATGCTGGGTGGAACATGTTGGCAGCATTGAACATGGTGGGCTTTGAGGGTATTGTATGCATGGCGCACAAATTACACCTTGTGGTGCGCGATGCCCTCGGCTTGGGAAGCCATGTCAAGCCCAAGTGGGGCCCAGGCACCTGGGAGGTGCAGGTAGTTCTGGAGCAATGCCGCTAACTGGTGGGCCACTTCTCCCACAGCCTGAAAGCTGCCCGCCGGCTACATGAGAGGCAGGAAGAGACCCATGTTCTCCTGACAGACCTGCCCACCAGGTGGAACTCCACCTACACCATGGTGTTCTGCCTGGTGGAGCAGAAGGCCGTTTTGGAGGACATCATGTCCTCCATGCCCATTCTGCCCGAGTGGGGAGAGGTAAACATCAGTGCCAAAGATTGGCTGGCCCTCTCCCAGGTGGTGGAAGTGCTTAAGCCTTTCCAAGAAACCACTGACTGTGGCATCCACCCTCGTGCCCCTTGCTTGACCTTCAAGCCTCTGAGCACACAAAGGTAGACAAACCTCACTTCTTTTACACTTGCTGCCACCAGGTGATCTCTAAATCACCATTGCTTCAGAAAGATTCAGGTCCACACTTCAAGTCCTTTTAAATAAAATTTTGGTTTATTGAATACTGTACATAGATTAATTCGTGAATATCTTCAGTATTTAATCATTCCTCAGAAGTTCCCCAAACTACACATTCTATTACACTCTCTGACTCTACTCGTACTGACTCAGTCTGACTTGAACTCTACACACTGACTTGAACTCTATTAATCTCACACTCTGACTGAAATATTGGCTCAGGCTCCGCCTCTTATAGTATCTGTCTCGGCTCCGCCTTTCAACAACATGAATATTCAAAAATCATTACATTATACAACAAGAACCATAGATCAACTAAACGCTACACTGACATTTTGTCAGAAGAAAGACAAGTGGCTGAGGAGGATTCGACAGAGACAATGGTGCGGGAATAACCACCCCCAGTCAGATCCTCTCAATTTCTGGGCTAGGGAAGTTGTCCTATAGCCACAGTTGTCCAATATGGCCATGGACCTCCTTTCCATTTCCCCCCACCAGCGTCCAGATTGAGCATGTGTTTTCTCATCTCAGAGACATACTCCGACCACGGCTCTCGCATTTGGATCCCGTTACTGTGGAGAGACTGTCATTCATCAAGGTGAACCTTCACTTGTTGGGCTTCCCCTCACTGAACCCAGTCACCTCACTGGGCCAAGTTCTGTAGAAGTCATGCCTGCTGTTGAGTCCAGTTGCCTCCTCGGGCCAACTCCTGCCTGCTGAGTCCAATGGGCTCATCGGACCAAGTTCTGACCAACTCCAGCCTGCCTGCTGTGCTGAGTCCAGAGAGTCTTTGGACAGAGAGTGCCACTTTGTGATCAGGATGAAAAGTGAAGCCCAGGAAGCTAGTAATGCTGAAAAGATCATATATCCAGTCCAGATGAATCACTGGACTATCTGTCTGAGTCTGACTTACATCACAGAGGAGGCTGGGCTGGAATCCTCTTTCCCCCATGCTCCATCATCTTCCATTTGTTCTGCTTTTACAGGAAAGTTTGTTCAAACTACAGTCTAATTTGCTGCCTTTTGTCTCAGTGCCCAATGGGCCGAAAAGCCTGCTTTGCTGCCAACTTTCTCAGTGCCTGATGGGGCAAAAAGTCTATGTTTCTGGCCATACAACCACTTTTCTACTCCTGCAGCCCCTTGCAGCTTCCTCGGGCTGCCCCAGCCAGCCCCACCCAAATGCCAACATGGCTGGACCAGCCCCATCCAAACCTGTCCGGGCGCCACAATGCCAACATGGCAGGGGTGACCCTGGCCCTTCCTGGCAGCCAAAAAGAGCAAATTTCAGTTCTTTTTGGACCCTTCGCAAATACAAATTTAGTTCTTTCCGGAGGTTGTCTTTATCCCACCTTGATGGCAAATGCCTCCCTCTTGCTCATCCATGTGGCAGATTTCTGCCACTACACCACCAATGCCTTCCCCAATGCCACCCTATCTGCTAAGAATTATGTTGGTACCTGGAATGTCCGAATCCCTCATCTATAATCCTGCCTACGAAGACAGTGCCCGATGGGCCCACAGTCTACGTTGCTGCCTTGTGCCTCAGAGCCCAATGGGGCAAAAAGTCTATGTTGCTGCCAATTGCCCATGTTTGTCCATAGAGAGTTTTCCGTGGTCATGTGGCCGGCATGACTAGACACAGAACACCATTAGTAGTACCAGGCTTTTTGGCCCCATCGGGCACTGAGACGCATGGCAGCAATGTAGACTGTGGTGCCGCGGGTTAAACCGCTGAGCCACTGGGCTTGTCGATCGGAAGGGTCAGCAGTTTGAATCCGTGCAACAGGGTGAGCTCCCGTTGCTTGTCCCAGCTTCTGCCAACCTACTGAGGCAGTAGAGATGCACACAACACAACCACTCAGGGATTTAATTTTGGGAACTGAAGTAGTTGGTAGCAAAGTAGGCAGGAAAGCATGTATGGCATTGGGCACCGAGGCAATTGGCAGCAAAGTAGGCTTTGCCTCTTGGGGATGTAGTGGCAAAAATCTTCAACATCGATGAGCAAGAGGGTGGCATTTGCCATCAAGGTGGTCTTTGAAACACAAGCCTCCAAAAAAAAAAAAACACCACCTAATTATTTATGTTATTAAAATGTGCTATTTTTGGCTGCCAGGAAGGGCTTGGTTCACCCCGGCCATGTGGGCATGGGGTGTGGCCAGGTCGGGTCAGTGCGCCGAAATCAGTTTGATAGCATGTCACTGCAAGTAGATGAAAAGGCACCACCTCGGTGGAAAGGTACTACTAATGGTGTTCTGTGTCTAGTCATGCCGGCCACATGACCACGGAAAACTCTCTATGGACAAACATGGGCAATCGGCAGCAACATAGACTTTTTGCCCCATTGGGCCCTGAGGCACAAGGCAGCAATGTAGACTGTGGCCCCATCGGGCACTGTCTTCGTAGGCAGGATTATAGATGAGGGATTCGGACATTCCAGGTACCAACATGATTAACCATGATTAACCAGTATATGATTTAAAATAAAATTATGAATTTCTATGCAGGAAGGTCAAAAAAGAATTGCCACTTTGGCTTATCCAATCACAGCACAAACAGGAGAGTTAGTCACCCACCCATCCCTATTCACAACACACACACACACACACACACACACACACACACACACACACACACACACACACACACACACACACACACACACACACACACACACACACACACACACACAGACAGACAGACCTGCGTAATGAGGATTTAATGTAGGTACCTAAAGGAAGAAGCAAGAAAATTCTAAAATGCAGCCATTCCAATAAGCAATGGACCACCTTCTTCACATTTCATTCATGGCCATGGAGTGGCTATCATGTGGATGGTGAGTAAATAAAGCCAGGGAAAGTCAATCTATGTCTTCCCTCGGACTCAGTGGTTGGAGTTTCCAGGGAAAATTCTGACTTTCACTGGGGCTTCATCTCTCAGTTTCCTTCTGTTTTGGAGCTTCCTGCATTTGCAACTGTGCTGGCAAACATTTTTGTTCAGCGTTCAGCATTTTAACACACCAAATGCAAGAGCAAACTTCAGTAATCTGTCGGTGGATCCTAACTGACCTGAGAGTATCTGGATGTGTCCAAGACTGTACCTGCTTCTGTAGCATACAAATGTGAAACTGGCAGACTTTCCCCTCCCTAGAGTTAACTTTTGAATGACCAACTCCCTTCAGCTTGGTTTGGGATTACTTCTGTATACAAAATGCTTCTCAGTGAGCATTTGTGGAGAGCACTGAAGAGTTTTGGCCATGGCAATATGTGTCAAACATATTAATGAATTTTGTGCTGCTATTTATGACTTACAGAGAGACTTTTCAACAAAATTACATAGCTCTTTTATTATGTATATTCAGTAGTGGCACACAAAACCTTACTCTTCTTTATAACTCTTAAGATATTCCTTTGTTTAATGGTATATAATTTCAAGCTGCCTATTACATGAAAAAAAAGGAATAAACATATATAAGAACAAAGAGAGAGAGAGAGATAATCATAGATAAAAACATAGATATTTCCATCCTTTTATGCAAAGCAAAGATCTATATATTAAACTATATATCAAGGCACTATATATTTCTGGAGCTCAAGGCCAAAATAAGCAGGTCATGGTAGGTGTGTTTTTCAGACTATTGTCTGCATTCCCTAATGCTTTCCTTCATTGTCTTGAGTGCTGACTATTTTTCTTCCTTTTGTTTTGTTCTCACATCCTTTGCTGCAAAATGTTCAACCCATTGAGTTGCTTTATTTTTTGCTGACTGTCAGATACCTCCTAAAGCAGTGTGTGTGTGTGTGTGTGTTTGTGTGTAGATACAGAAGTATATTTGGCAAAGCTGATCAAATGATTTTAAAAATATATAGGGCATTTGAAGTTATATGCCATTTAGTCCAATTTACTATCATTGATCTGTCATAAAATCCACAGGATGTTAACACACTGTTTTTTTAATACAAAAATCTACCCTAGAGATTTTAATAGCGTCATAAAATACAAAAGCTTTGATTTATATCTACATTACCCATCAAGACCACACAGCTGTGATTTTATAAGCACTGTTATTCTTTCCCCCCTACTGTGATCCACATGCTCTAAGAGTCATTACATATTAATAAGCGTCTATGTGTAATATATGTTTCTATTATGTTTATGGTTAGATAAGAAAGTAAGAGTTTTGCTTATTATATTCAGATACACAGCTACTGGTTCCAGTTCAGAGACCTGTACCATGGGACTAGGCTGCATAGCATGCGCACAGAGTAATACGTCGGGGTGTAGGGAGAGCTCAAATGATCCTAACACATCTGCTGCAACCTGGTGGAAGGGAATGGTCAGCATGACTTTGTCTTATCTTGTAGGTTTCTGATATGTTGGACAAGAAGTGCAATATGGCTTTGCCTAGTCCTCATGCAAGCCAAATATCGGGAGCTTCTGGCCAGAGCTCTTTAAACCCCTTGACAAATGCACAATCATGCTCAAGCTTCAGGGTTTGTGCCCTGTATGGCTCTGAGACCACCAGCTGTTTCCATGCACTCCAAGGCACTTGTCCCCTCTTGACAGACTTGCAATACAGCAAGCCATTTCCCCAGAAAAAAACTTATAGCCACTTTCATAGACAGTTCATTTTCTCCTTGCTTCCAGCACTCCTCCAGAATGGAGTAATCTCTCTGGGCCTCCAAAAACTTCTCAGAGACCAGAGTCTGTTCGGCAAGAGTCTCTACATTGTCAAGTGGTTGTGTGGGTGACTCTGTGGAAGCCAAAACTTCCTCAGCCCTTGACTGCTTCTCTTTCCCCTTGCACCCTCTTGCTCTGGGGTTGCTTCAGCCTGGCTACACATGGCCATGCACCCTATATGGACCATAGCAATGTCCTTGGCTCTCAACTGTGCCTCCTCTCCCTCCTTCGCCTTTTCCTCTGGGCTGGCTGCTGCCAGTGTGGATGAGATCCATTTCTTTCCTCCCCACTCATTAAGCTCTGTATCTAAAAATTCATCTGTGCAGACTGAGTATTGGGCTTCTCTACCTCATAGCTTTGCATAGGAAACCTTAAGCTCTTTACAATTTGCTCAGCTGGGATGAGATCCTGATTTAAAGTACTAATGTCTCTGCCTGGATTTCCAAACACCTCCCTCCCCAACACTTCTTGGCCCACTTTGCTTCTGCTTGCGAGATGAGAGAGGCTGGGCCCATGATCCTGAAGCTCTCGTTGACTTCTAGAACTTGCACCACCTTTTCCTCAGCTCTCTGGGCAGGAGCATCTTCTTGCTACAGAATAAGGAAGGGGTTGCATACCTTCTGTAGCTCCATTGGGTGACCAGGGAACTACCTCCGGAGACACATAGCCTTCATTACTACTGCTTGGTGATGCTGGTTCACTGTTAACTCCGCGTTCACTGGTTCTATCAAAGTATTAATTCCCTGAGGGAAGTTCCCTGCCTCCTGTGTCTCCTTCATGCTCAGGCCCATTCTCTGTGCTTCTCGATAGCCAGAATGCCTTGATTCTCAGCTGCACGGCTGCCTTCAGTGTGTTCTTAGGGTAAACTTTCAACATATGCCCCAATTCACACAGCCAAAGCACTTTATTTGGGCTGTTCCTGTGGTCTTCACTGGCTGCTCCTGTCAAGACAGGAAGAAGTAACTGGAGCCTTAGCCCCCACTCCTTCAATCTTTTTGTGTGCCCACCACAGGACTTTTGGTCACTGCTTTCGGACATTCCCAATCTCTCTGCACACTCATCCCTTGCTTGGTTGCTGATGTTGTAATCCCTTCATGCTCCCTGTTCTTCCAGAGCTGATAAGCAGGGCCAGATTTTTAGCACCTTTGGGGGCTCTGTCCATCAAAGAAATAAATAAATGTTCAGGCAAGAGTGTATGAAAGCGACCACAAATTATTAACTCCCTTTGCTCCTCTCTTGTCTATGCTTGTCCTGTCTCTATCCATGCATCAAAGGTTATTGCCAATCTCATCCTGACTGAGGAAAAGGTTTCTTTAACTTACCACTGGACATCTCAAAATAATCACCTGCACACTTCCTCCAAGCACAAAAATATTTCCCTCACCAGATTCTTAAATCTATGTATCTCTGTGTAAATCTGCCCTCCATGTAACTGCCCTCCATCTTGCACACAATTTGAAACAAGAAACTATGCACCTGAGTTCTTAGGATCTGTAGCCATGAACTCTGCAAGATGTTTAATCCACAACACAATTGTTCAAACACCATCGGGTATGTCCAGGGATCATTCCCTTCTCAGAGTACAAGAAACAGGCATCTGTCCATGAGAGTCCCATCCTCCTGCCTGAGCGCAACTGCGACAGCTCCACTTGTGCCTAAATCAGCTTGCTTGCGTAACTGTTTGCATCTCCATCATCTTGGTCTGTGCCTCCAGGAGCCTTGAATCACAATTTCCCAGCCTGTAAACTGGTGTGCTGGACCAGGAGAACTGGACAAACTTCTCTGCCTACTCCCTTTCCTCTCTGGCTTCCTCTCATGCAAGCCAATGAATAAATAGTGGATCAATGGCACTGGAACTTGTCTCTCCCACATGGAGACCAGCTGAGCACTCCATGTAATCTACTTTGCTCTGAAGGATTCTGTCTTCCCCCACCATATGCTGGATCTGTTACACTCTGTGTGGCAGAAAAACTTCCTCCATATGGGTGCCTACCCTGACATTCAGTTTTTCAACAAACACCTATTTGTTGTTTTGCTGCCTAAGCAGGTGTTCTGCCTCTATGCTGTACCTGTACCACAGAAAAAGTGTGTCGCAAAACAATGGTCAGGTCTTAAGAGCTGCCAATTAGAAAAAGAAAACATGGAGTAATCACAGAAGGGGTGTAACATCAAATCCCACATTGCTGCTGATTATGTGAAGGACAGCCCCCACTTCTGAGACCATGTGACAGTAGTGAGGACCAGGTCATGATAATTCCACAGTGGGGACTAAGTCACAAATATACCTCCAAACACTCTTGTATGCTGTCACTGTTCATCAACATTTATCAGCACCTTCAGCCCTTTGGTCACTGGGTGATATAGGTTTTATCCCCAATAGATATCAATTCTTACCCATTCAGTAGCTAGACTAGGGGTCAGAACTGGATGAAGTGTTACTCTATTCCTCATTCACCATTCAGACATGGCTGGAAAGGATTTGTAAGTTTATTATAAAAAGGAATGGAAAAATAAGAAAACAAAAGGATATTGCAAACAAACAAACAAACAAATGTAAAACAGTTCCAAATTCAAACAAGTGTGGGTACAAGCATACAATTGCTGAAGGGTACTTTCCCTGTGTATGGCAGCTTGCCTATAGCTTGATTCTATGAACTGGGATCTTTCCCATCAAAGTTAATGTAGAAATAATACCTTAGAATTCATGGCTGTCTATTTCAAATTAAAAGAGAAAGCCACCCGAGTCTTCTTCCTGCTGTAAGATCCAGTCCAGAAGGACAATCTGCTTACAGATTGTTTCCATGCAGGGATTATTCCTGCTAATGTGCCTTTAAAAACAATTATTGCCAGCCTAGAGTAGAAAAAAAAAACCACAACAGTTCAAAAACAGTAAGGAAGCTCAAGAAAAAGAATAAAAGCCTCCTAAAGGATTTAATATCAACAAAAAAAGAGAAAGAGAGAAGATAATAGGGCTGATTTTAGAACAGGGCAACTAGTTTATATTGCAAGGGTTTATATAATAAAAGTATCAGCTCTTTTTGTGAGGATTTTTTTTTACACCATTAACTCTGATTTTTGGATGTGTTCCATGAAATCAATCCGCTCAAGTCATGTTCATGTAGCTGCTCTTCTATTTCAGTCTATCCAGGTTGTCTTTCAATGGAAGCAATGCATGTTTGTACAAAAGGTGATGTCGAAATCCAAGCAGAGAAAGGAAGCTGACACGGCCTTGATGAGAATGAGTTTAGTATCCATAATCAGAGGATGGGAGAAGGAAAATGTAGCCCAAGGTGGACAGCTCCTAATGCTATCAATCAAAAGCTACTGTGTAGCTTGCTGTTCTATCCTGACATTTTTTGAAAAAGTAATTCTCAATGATACATCTGCCTTTGGACTAAATGGAAGTACAGAAAGATTTTCAACCATTTAAGAAAGAAAGGGTTGCATGTAGGAATAGCAAGAAAAGAAGACAGATTTCCTTTCCTGCAGATATATTTTCAGGGAGATTTTTTTTCCCTAACTCCTTTAGATGGCAAATGATATCAGGCAAGAGATCTGCATAGTGAATTGGCACAATGAAGCCATTTCATGAAAACACATGGAAACAAACACATTTCAGTTTCCTGCCAAATTTGTTTCAAGGGGCAATTTTGAAAATTTGCCCATGCCTCAAACCTATTGGATGAAGTGAGTGTCCATCTCAACATCAGAAGTCTGGGGAACTAAAACTGAAAAGCAAAACACTATGAAAATGTCAGAAATATCGGGGGCTGGAATATAGACTCAGACCTTTCACATGGTATCAGTATATGAGGGTGAGGGCTGGTGATGCCTTTCTTAGACCGCTAATCATTACAAAGAGAAGCTAGCTATCAATCCATACACATTTTCAAAAGGCCAGGCACCAGGGAGTTCTGCGTGGTGCAGAAGAAACATAAAGGCTTCATCTTGGCCATATGTGCAGGCCATACTTCTCTACTTACAGCAAGTTTCAAAAGGTGAATTATATTCTCAGGTCAGAGATGTGGGTTTCAGATTCCATCTCTGGTGGTATGAACTGGACTGTTTCTCCCAAGCTTCTTAAACTAAAGGGCTCCCAGTCATTCAACATTCCTCCCCTCTTTTGTTTGAGGGCTTTTGCTGCACTGTTCAGAAAAAAAGGGCCTGCAGGTAAGATCTTTTGCCCAAGAGCTTACAAGAAGGAGTGGAAACCATTAACTGCAGCAGCAATAAAGCTACACCAAATTCTGGGAATACCTGGAGACTCTGGATACCACTTGTCTAAGCTGTTTCTTACTTCAGTTGAAGTTGTTTCATAATATAAAAATAAGCTCCAAGAGAGGTCAGTACAGAATGCTTCCGAGACAAACAGCAAGTGACAGGACTGTTATGGTGTGATTGATCCATCTCTGCCTGTCACCCTAAGCTTCACTCAGAGCACAAGCAGATGGTGGAGTTTTAACAGGCCCTAACTGCCTTTCTTTCCCCCCATCCCATTCTCATAATGCTGTCATTTAATACATGTGCCCCCAAGCCAAGCTGCTCTATTCCTTTGGCATACAGGGCAGCAGATGGTGTCAGTGTCATCATCTGAACAAGCTCAAGATTACAGTTTTCTGGCCAAACCAGATTTGATCAAAGCCTTTCTCAGCTTGCCCATCCATTCTGATTACAAGCTTTCCTGCGGTCTTCTTTGAGAGCTGTGTTGCACCAATGAAGAGTAATAGGTGATGGCCTCTTTGTTGCTCCCGGAGCTTTACATTGATTATGAGGCCAGTAATTTTGCTTGTATGGTCTCTAGAAGTCAGAAAGCTCAAGTATTTAGGGGATGTTGTGGTCACAGTGGAATGGGGAAAGTACCTCTGCCAGCTCCTTTTGGCATATAGCACTGCATTAATTAAAAGCATCAGAGTGATAACATAAAATATGTCTCTTTGTTCACCTGTCTGCCTTTTTCTAGACAGGAGCACTCTATAGACATTCAGAATCTCATGCAATTAGACTCCAGTGAGGGGACAGCAGGAATGAGTTTGCTGGCAGGGCCCCTCCATCACTTCTCTCTCACCTGGCCTTGATGCCCTCTAGTGGAGGAAAAGGCCCACAAGCAGGGAGACTGCTGTATGTTGTAGGCTATAAATCACCAGACGTGATCCAAGATGGTTTGGTGCCTGAGGCACAACGTGCAAAGTTGTGGACAGTGGCACAGGCAACCCTGTTGGTGGGTTATCTCATTTTCTCCCTGGGTCTGTGGAGTTTGAACACTAAGTTCCTCAGTGGACTAGAGAGAGAGAGACAACTCTCCAAGATGAGGAGAACCAAGATGGCACAAAGAGGACACTCAGACAGAGGTCCTGACAGGGGGAGCACATGGAGACAGCCTGAGTCCTGGGAAGCAATCCCTGGAGGGGAAAAGAATCCTGTAAATCACACAGGGAGGGTGTACAGAAAGCTTTCCAGAGAGAGAGAGAGGGGGGGGGGAAGGAAGGAAGGAAGGAAGGAAGGAAGGAAGGAAGGAAGGAAGGAAGGAAGGAAGGAAGGAAGGAAGGAAGGAAGGAAGGAAGGAAGGAAGGAAGGAAGGAAGGAAGGAAGGGAAGGGAAGGGAAGGGAAGGGAAGGGAAGGGAAGGGAAGGAAAGGAAAGGAAAGGAAAGGAAAGGAAAGGAAAGGAAAGGAAAGGAAAGGAAAGGAAAGGAAAGGAAAGGAAAGGAAAGGAAAGGAAAGGAAAGGAAAGGAAAGGAAAGGAAAGGAAAGGAAAGGACCAACAACAGCAACAATACCAAAAGCAGCTTCTTGCATTAAAAACGTTATGTTATCCATTCATCAATCATTTCATTTATATGAAGGCTCAAAGGTGAAAGTTGTCAACAATTCCTGCATTAACACAAGAATTCCTCTGCTATCTTCTTTTACTTTCAGATATACCTCTTCTCTCCCCTTCCCCCCTTTTTAACATTCTTTACTCCCCCACCACTTCTCCTCTCTCCTTTTTCCTCATGCCTGGTATCTGTTGCCTGTCTCCTGTAGGAATGTTTACAATAGAACCCAAGACCAACCATAGGCCATAAATGACTGCATGTGAGATGCAACCACACACCCAAGACTCTCAGAGCAATGAATATCTAGAATGTTTTACTTGTGAAATTGGTATTTCATCCACTATTTCATATTTTCCATATGTCTGATGAAGTCCATGAAAGTTCACATTAAAATAGAAAAGTTAGTCTTTAAGGTGCCACATGTTTTTGTTTTTTTGTTTGTTTGGATTTTGTCTGATATTTATTTGTATACTGTTTTTCTGTATATAATATACCCAAAATGGTTCACAGCGTTTATGCACATACAGTATATGTGTGTGTGTGTGTTTAAGCTCTCATACAAACACACTGAGAAAAAAGATACAGGAGTCTCATGACTAGGTTTCTTAAAAACTGTTTCTAAACGTGACATCACAGGCAGTGTCAAACAGTCAAAGACTTTGTAAAATAATATATATTCATCATAATGGTTTCCCTATTTATGGTAGCCTTACTCTTTGAAAGATTTGTTTCTGGGCTACCACCCTGCAGTATTTTCTTTCAACTATCAAAACATATACTCCCACGTAGCCGTACATATTCACCCACATCTTGATGACTATTTGGCATACACATTGCATATCTACCTCTGGACAACAGCTCATGAGCATTAAATGCCCATTCATTTGTCTTTCATTAGTGCAAAGTGTCTGCCCATTATCCCAGTTCTATAGCCAAGGGAAACTTTGAAAGAGACAATTTATTGCTCCCCTCAGGTGGGATCCTGTATTAAAGCTCTTCCCTTGCTGGGACGTTTATCACACTGCAGAATTTGTCAAGAGACTATTCAGTATTGAAATGGCAGACCACAGTCCTCCTGTGATCAAAGCCCAATCTCTCTCCGGTCTCAGCCTTGAGGAAAATCATTATTACTTTAATTCAGTTTCTCATCTTGAGTACAGTAGCAGTCATTATTAATTTTGCCAGCTTCATGGGTGTTCTTCTGCAACAAGGCGCAAAATAGACAATATTGCTACTTTCCCTGAACTGTAAAGACACTATAGTCAGCTGGATAAATAATAAACCTCCTCTATTACCACAGTGTAAATGAGAAAAATCTCTGGGACAGAGATGGAAATGTTTTTTATTCAGAGAAGACTTCTGGTATTTTGTCTTTATTTTGCATGGCATCTTTCTATAGTACTGTAACATAAACACAAAGACTGCAGTAAGTGCTTGTCAGGTTAAGGGGTTATGTAAGAAAGGAACTTGGGTGCTTACTTGGAAAAGAAACAGAAAATGCAACAATGGGTCCTAGATTTAGGACATGTTTACACCACATGAACAGAATCACACCAAGAGATGTGAAAGCAAAACAGAAACAAGGGGGAAACAAGCAATAAAAGCAATGGCATGTACTTCACCATATATATATTTTATGCACAGAGAGCTGTTGGCAGAGGTGCATTACAGTTTTTAGAATGTACATCTAAGAGGTCAGCAAAAGATTTCAAGTTAAGCTTGTGTGCTTCAACTTTTGTCACCTTCTACATTTCTACACTTAGTGTAGAAGTAGCTAAGTAGGTCACTTGTGGGAAATCAAAATATGTACTTTATGTTCTAAATAATTGGCCTTTCCCTTTAACCATCAAAAAAAAACCCCTACCATTTTTTAATCTCCCTTTGCATCTCATGCTAGGGACTATAACAACAGTGACTTTTGATTTAGAAAATAAAAGCCTTGCCAAAATTGACAAACAATAAAACAAAAGAGAGAGAGAAATCTCAAGATGCTGAAGCAATGTATTAATTTTATTCCAAAATAAGCCCAACACATCTTTGCCTTAGTTTTATTTTTGCTCCCTCTTCAGGGGTCAAATTAGAACATCCTGTAGGGCTCACTAAGAGGTGTCTCCTGAATATAATGGCCAGAATTTCAACTGTCTATATAGATTGGCCTACCTCCAGTTCTGCTGCAGCACCAAACTTCTACTTTGATGGACTTTCTCCCCTTTCCATTCTCTGCAGTCCTCTGCATCACTCAAAAACGTGCTCTGAAAAGTTTTCTCTCAATCTTCCATAACAGCTTTCAACAGGGCACAGGGACTGCCCACTTCCTAGTTCTTCTGATACTGTACAACAGATCCATTAATAGAACAATTATATCATGGTCATTGAGTTTTATATCCATGTGCTCTATGAAAAATGTTCAATATATAGACTGTAGTAGGCTCCCAACAGGACAAAGGCACATAATAAAGAGGAGACATGCAATCTTGTTTTACTAACATATATACAGTTGGATTAGTCAAAGGAGTGAAATCAGTGGAAGTTATATCAGTTAGAATTAATTTAGTCCTGAAGCACTGTAATAAATCAATAGCCAAAATCTTGTTGCTTGATGCAATAAATCACACTACAGTAGACTCACCAAATCAATGGAGATTGGTGAGTCACTCTTCTCTAAGTTCAATTGATTAAAATGAGCCTACTCTAACTGCAACTTACTATGCTAAAGTATGTTGCAGTTAGAGTAGACTTATTTGAACCAATGGAACTTATAAAGGAGTTGACTCACTACATCGTCATTGATTCAGTGGGTCTACTCTAGTGTGATTTACTACATCAAGCCACAGGATTTTGGTCACTGGTTACTATTTATTGAATTTCAATGGATATACTCTAATTGTTGCTCATACTATCTCCAAGCCATAAGATTTATGCATTTAGATCTTTTCTGAAGACTTGCCTTCTCTGACCATCTCTCAAATGACAGCTCTTTCTTTCTAAATCACAGCTGATCTCCTCTCAGAAACCCAAGTATTCTGCTACAAGCAGAGAAAAAAATAATTTCTGTGGATTCCTCCCTGCATTCGTTAGCATAGATGTATAAATGCTTTGCATAATGAGTTTTTATATGAAATTTCATTTTAGACGAATAAAACAAACATTATAGCCCTTATTTTGAGGAAACTGAGATTGCTTTACTCTTCTCTTATAAATCCAGTACTTAGATAACTGAAGATTATTATCTTGAGGATTCAGAGTTGGTAATGCCAATATGTAGAAGATAGTCTTAGGCTGGGGATAAAGCAGAAATAAAACAGTGGTTTAAGTGCACCACAAGACAGTGAAAGAATTGTGAGAGTCTGACCCAAAATCTTCACCTGTTTATTATGTCAAAAGCTTCTGTGAGGTCTAAGAATACCACAAATGTATTCCTTGGTGGTCCTGAAATCCCTTTTAACCTAACTTATAAAAATGGTTTAATACAAAATGTTGGTAAAAAATAAGGAAATGCCTTCTTAAAGCCTCCTTTCTCTGTGCTGAATATATTTTTCTTTTGCCCGTTATTCTAATTTTAAAGCACAAAAATGTAATTTAGAAACAATATTCAAAAAGCCTAATTGATCTATAATACTGTTGGCTATTAGCATCTCTCCATTTTTAAAATAAGCACCACTACAATATTGTATCAGTTGCCTGCCATTTTAACTACCACAGTAATGTGAGGAAATAATTTGGGGAAATTACAACCCGCCAGCCTAGCTTCAGTTCCAAAACCTCCAGAGCCTTTGCTTGATCTGAGAGCAACAATTCGCTTTTTAATTTCAGATTTCAAAACCAAGGGCCCCAATCCTGGCCCATGAAGAACAAATGCCTGCAGGCCTGAGTCACTGGGAGGGTTCATGGAAGTCTGGTCACATAATTGCCCCTCTGGCCCTTCCCCTTACACGACAGAGGAGGACTTACCATTGTGCCTTTGTTCTGCCCATGAGCCATGCTCATTTTCTCTTAGAAAACATGGAGCTTATTCAGCAATTCATTTACAAGTGCTGAGCCTTACCTGCTTTTTCTTTGGATTATGCTTCGCCCAGCTTCATTGTACTCTGATGCACCAACCTGAAAGTTCTAGCTGTTCTAGTGAACCTTGCTAACATAATCTGTTGCATAATCTATTTGGCATATTTGCTTGCATGTTGAATCTAGAGGTGAGTAGAAATTTTATCCTCAGACATGTCAGTCACATGAGCAAATCAATTTAAGAAAGGGGGCACTAATGGTTTTTCCCTTGTAACAATGCTGATGATTCCAGATTCCAGAATTGACTAGGCAAGACTGAGGTGCACATAACCGGCTTTATCAGCATAGGAAGCTGCCTTCTATGGAGTCAAGCCATTGGCGATCTTGACCAGGGTTTTTTTTTGGGGGGGGGGTGATTTCATGATAAGCACCTCTCCAGGGGTTCAAGCAGGATTCCTAGTCCTACTGGAGATTGAACTTGTGACCATGCTGCACCCTCTCAACACTGTATCCAGTATCCCCATCCAAGTCACTCGTTAAATGTTAAGCAGGACCAACTCAGCTTAGCTTCAGACATCCAATGAGCAACAGGACTGGGCTGAACAGCATGCCATGGAAAACTGTGCTGGATCTTCTTTTGTACTGCCTATAGACATTAATGGGATGGCAGAATTGGCTTCAGATCCACGGTAGAAAGATACCTGGATTCTTTGAAGAACAACATTGCTTTAAAGGAAACGAAAATAGCCACGCCATGACTGCCTTACCCAAATTGGCTAGATTTGACTGAAGAGATGTAAATCATCTCTATCTCTGAACCAACTAAGCCATATAAAATCATGTTTATCATAAAAATACAACATTACATGTAACCATAGTCTTGAGAATTAAAGAAACTAGAGTGTAATAACAGATCCCAATGTGGTAAGTTCTAGGATGTAACACCTAGCCACATTCTTTAAGGAATGCATCTGGTAGAGATGCGAAAGTTTCATATCTAGTCTTTTGAATAATTTGGTCAGATTTCTGTTATGAGTAGAAGGAGCCAATGTATATTTGAGAAGACTGGTACCATTTGGCTCCTATGAGGAGCTATCTCATATTGAAACAGCATTATGTGCTCCAGTTTTGAAGTCCTTTCCTAAGAGAGCTACAGACCTTGCTATAGCAACCTTACCTTTTACATGGGCAGCTCATCTTGAAAGCCCTGAAATGTATATTCTTTCACTGACAAAGATGTATCTTCATCTGTGTAGGGCTCTCCTCTAAAACACCATGTTTTAATATAAATATGCTGTTGCAGTGGTTCATTAAGGATCTAAGCTGTCATATATTAATTTATGTGCATACAAATACTGGGAAATAAATTGCTTTAAATAGATTTGCACCATCACATTTGATGAAACCTTGGGGGCTACGTTTTAGCCACTTTGTTTAATAATTTAATGGAGAAAGTGTGGGGGTGGGGAGGAGAAACCACCAGAATTCCAGGCCGTTCTCTGTCCTTCTTTCATTTTATAAATAAAGCTTGCCTTTCAAGCCAGCTTTTCTTTGATAGCTGTCTGAAAACTAGCCTAGAAGCAGTATATAGTCTTCAGTGAGACTTATTTGAATAAAACAATTGAATTTATGATCAAAACAAGATCCTAGAATAGTACAATGCATTCTTATACATGGGGAGATGACCTTCTTTCATATCCTACTTTACATGAGAGCTATAAAAGAACTGCTAATAAAGAATTATCATTGGTACATGGTGCTTCAAGAAGACAAATCCTGTCGGTGCCAAACAAAGGGAGGCTGCCTCTGCTTTGCAAAGAAACATGTGATGTGATACATTTCAGAAGTTTTAGCATCAAAAAGGAAATTGAAAATTCAGTGACTAGTTTAATCTTTGCGCATTTGAGCAGATTCTTCAGCTCCTTAGAGAAATCTTACTTTGCACCAAATCTCTGTCTCTCTCACACACACACAGACACACACACACACAAACAATGGCCATTGTCACCATGGCATAAAACCACCACAATTTACTCAAGACCACTGTCCTCTCACTGGCCCTTTTGCTGCTATTCTTTTAAAAGAAGCCCCAGATAAGGTGGCAGAAGAGGAAGAACGCAAGCACTGGATTTTGTGTTTTCTTAGTAGAGCAGCTTTAACAGATACACAGTGAGAAGGACAATAAATAAATATTTCCTGACCCCTGTCGCACACTACTGGGAAATGCTTCACTGCATAGAGCAAGCTGTTGTGGGGGGAGGGGGGAATATTTTTAAAAAGAGAGAAGACAAAAACAGAGGAGGTTTCCCCCCCCCCCCCGCCATCCCTTTTAATGTTATAGTTTACTGCATACAACATAGGGTTGTTGCCACAGGGAACGCTACTCAGAGCTCCACTTGGGAAGAGATTAACCAACCACATGGACTGCAGAGGAGGATAATCAAGAGTGCTCCCAATTTAACCAAATAAACTGCAGCCTTGTGCCAGAAATGAGTCGGACATCTTGCAGAAGGGGCGGAATGGATCGCTATGACTGAATGCACATGTGATTGCCAGAAAATGGGGTGGACCAAACTGCACCAAAAGTGAACCAAATAGTGAGCTGTATGCCCAGCTGATTGCCCTATGAGAGAAATGAGAGATGGGAGGGAGAGAGAGAGAGAGAGAGAGAGAGAGAGAGAGAGAGAGAGAGAAGGTTCAAGACATGCATAAGTCATTGTAGTCTAGGAGAAGAAGGAATTAAGACAGATGACTGGACCAAGGAATGTGGGGGAAAATGTAGGGGGATGACTAAATTTGAAGAGGGAAGAGATGGATGATAATATTCAAAGAAAAGGGATAATAACTGTAATATATGAGATCTTAGTAGAGAGTGAACATTAAACAATAGCTTTGAAAGAGATATGAGAAGGAGCTGTAATTAAAGGAATCAGTGAAGAAGTCTGGAAGAGGATCTAGGAGAAAAGAATAATGAAAAATATGTCAGAGTAAAAGAAAACTGTTATAAAGTAATATGGAGATGGTATTTAACACCAATGAAATTGAATACATTGAATCAAGAGTTATCTATATGCTGGAGATGTAAAAAAAGAAAGGGGAACATACTATCATATGTGGTGGGCATGTGAAGAGAGACAGAAGGAATGGATGATTATATTTTATGAGATTAAAGAAATTCTAGGGACAGATATACAAAGTTGTCCAATGTTGGCATTGTTAAAAACATTTGGAAACAGTCAATTAGATGGGGGGGAATGGAACTAATTGTTATTGTGCAACTAGATTGATATTTGCAAGGAACTGGAAAAATAATAATCAACTGATATTGGAAAAATAGTATAATATGTGGAATCTAGCCATTAAGGATAAATTAGACAGACTGTATCTAAGGCGTCTACTCCTCCTGAGTGAGGAATTTTCTGTATGTACATGTATGGCCTCCCTGGCCCCTCTCCCAAACCACCTATCTTCTAGGTCCAAAATGTGTACACCTTGGTCATCAAATGATTGTTCTTTGTCCTTCAAACGAAAGAGCTCTGCTGACTGTGGTCCTGAGCTGTTGCCCCTCCTGTGCTCAAGCTAATGAGAAAGAAGTCCAGTTGCCATGATTCAACATCCAGACTGTATATTTGAGTTATGATTCTATTTTTCATTTATGTTTTTGTTATGTTTTGTTATAAGAATAAACAAAAGAAAAAACATAATTGTACTAAAATATAATTCTACTACAGCTGTACATGTTCAGGACAAAGGATGTATGTCCTCATTTGTCTCTGAATGCCAGAATGAAGTACTGCAACATTCTGCTCCTTGCAAAGGAGGACAAGAGAGACCTTGAGCTGAACTTCAGCAAAACTTTTTTTTTCTCCAGAAAACATGGGAGTAGCCAACCTCTGACATTCCCTGGCCGTTTTTTCCCCCTCCATCAACCTCCACTCCTGACATGCCCCTCCCAAATAAAGTATGTGGGGTGAGGGAAAAGCAAACAGAACCTCCGGAAGTTACCATTTAAATGTTATTTTTGGGCGATTCCCATTCTTTAGCAAACTAGCAGAAACCTTTTTTGAAAAACTATGTTGCTGTTTTTTTTAAGTACTATTTTTGGTCTGAAACCGAGGATTTCCAAAATAGTTTTTATTTGACAAATGTGATGGGCTTGATTCCCCCCCCCCCAACATGGGGGAACTTTAGAAATTTCTGCACCAGACAGGGATGTTGGCAAGTCTTGGGTACTAAGTTCAAAGCCCCAAGTCCTAATTAAAACAAGTTTTTCCCCCAGTTAAAAAGGGAGAGGTGGATGGGTTCAGAGTCATGAATTGAGTTGAGGTCATTGAAAAACTCAGAGTCAAGTCTCCTATATGAATTAAGTCTGACCTGACATTGAGATCTGCCACTCAATTCCCCATTCCTGGCACCAGCAATTTCCTCCTCATTTTACTGAAGAAAATAGGCAGCCACTTTCGTAAAGTGTGGGTAACATCTTAGCATCTCTAAAAGGGCCTACGGCTAAACCATAAAGAAAATGAAATGCAAACCAAACGATCACTTAAAACAGATTACTCGTCACTGCTTTGTTTTGAATGTCAATGTTTCCATGTGTGCTCTATTCAAAGTATCAGAGACACATTCAGGACAATGGGAGGCTCTTTCCAAAAAGTTGAGGCCAAAAAACCATGGCTTGAATCTTCTCCGCCACAGTGCCATGCAGACAAGGCACGGCAACAACTAGCACATGTCAGGTCCTAGAAGACTAGAAAGAGGCCAGGTACAGAATTTGGGAAGCTTGTGGATTGTCGTGTACCTGAAGTGAAGCGTTCCTAGCTGACTGAAAGCTGTGTGAGAATTCTGAATGACAAAAAATACACAGGAGTGTTTACTTAAGGAAAACAGGTAGGATGTAATGCTTGAGACTAGCTAAGATTTATCACACTGTACCTGTCCTGATCCATTCTGAAGGAAATCAACCCTGAGTGCTCACTGGAAGGACAGATCCTGAAGCTGAGGCTCCAATACTTTGGCCATCTGATGAGAAGAGAAGACTCCCTGGAAAAGCCCCTGATGTTGGGAAAGTGTGAGGGCAAGAGGAGAAGGGGACGACCGAGGATGAGATGGTTGGGCAGTGTCATCAAAGCTACCAACATGAATTTGACCCAACTCCGGGAGGCAGTGGAAGACAGGAGGGCCTGGCGTGCTCTGGTCCATGGGGTCACGAAGAGTCAGACATGACTTAATGACAAAACAACAACAAAAATCTGTCTTGATATTATGCTATTGTATTCCGCTATATGATTCTTGCTGGTTGGATAGCTCAGTGAGTTAGATATCTGGCTGCAGAGTCAGAGGTTGGGAGTCTGGTTCCCTGCTGTGCCTCCAGGGCAAGAGCCAGCCTTTGTGGCCTTGGATAAGCTGCATGTTTCCAGGATGCCCCAAGAAGAAATGAGGGGTAAACCACTTCTAAGTGCTGTCTGTCTAGAAAACCCTGAAATGGATCAGCATAAATCAAAATTGACTTGACAATACAGAATTATCACTAAAGGAATGCTCCTCTAGTTGACCAATGTGTGTTGATTACTGACTTCAGTAGCTTGATAGGTGGCTTATACAGTAGGCAATGAAAGTCCCTGGATTTAAATTTGGTCCTGAAAAACCAGGGAAAAGTGAGGCTCCAGGGAAGATGGTTAACCAGCACAATTTATAACAATGAACAATATATTTACTAGTCATGGGGTATGTCAGCCCAGCACCCAATTTCCTAGCATTTGAGTCAATATGAAATATCCTATATGAGACAGTCTAATTCTAGTATGAAGAAATAAGCTTTTTAATCATTCCATTTCCCTGACTTCTTATGAGTGATCTATTAATTTGACTTTCTGTGATACTGAGTGACACGTTGTGCACTAAAATTAAAAAAAAGAAAAGCTGAGACTATCTGAAATACGTTGTCATTGTGGATATGAAGGTTTCATGGAACATGGTCACTTGACCTCATCTATAATTTTGGATTTTTTTTAAAAACCCATAAGGTTCTGATTATAGGTATGTTGCATAAAATATTCAACATTTTAAATGTTACACTGTGCGAATATAGCTCATTTCGTGATGAATCCATGAAAAAAGCAGCTAATGTTCTGAGAAAATATTTGAAAGGATAATGTAGCAAAGACCATTTTAATTACTAAAATACCTTCTCTCCCTCTCTCACACACACATACGGAGAGAGAGGGGGGTCTGGAATAATTTGGATCAGTTTTATGCAAAATTTAAATATTTTTGCAAAGTCACAGAGCCTTGGTGCACCTGCTATATTTTTTATGCTTTTCTGATTCAATTTATATAAAACTTTCTGTTTGGATAATCATTTCCACAGTGAACTGGGGATCTTTACTGAAGATTGGATTGGATTAGAGGGGGGGGGATAGAGATAAAAGGCAATAATCAAATGTAGATGAAAGATTTAGTTTGGAGATAACTATGAGAAAGAAAGGTGGGAGGCATCTAGAATCCAGAGTGGCTGCCCAAGGAGCTTTCAGTTGAGCTAAGATTTAAAAGGGGCAAGTAGCAAAATTCAAACTTAAACTGAAGAGAGTAGGAAAAACCACTGGGCTACTCAGGTATAATATAAATCAAAGCCCTTATGAATACACACTGGGAGTGAAGAACAGATTTAAGGAACTCGAATTGGTGGACAGAGTGCCTGAAGAACTTTGGATAGAGGCTCGTAACATTGTACAGGAGGCAGCAACAAAAACCATCCCAAAGAAAAGGAAATGCAAGACAGCATAGTAGCTGTCCAACGAGGCCTTACAAATAGCAGAGAAGAAAAGGGAAACAAAATGCAAGGGAGATAGGGAAAGTTACAGAAAACTGAATGCAGACTTCCAAAGAATAGCAAGGAGAGACAAAAGGGGTTCTTAAATGAACAATGCAAAGAAATAGGGAAAATGTTTTTTAAAAAAACCCAGAGATCTGTTCAGGAAAATTGGAGATATTAGAGGAACATTTTGTGTAAAGATGGACATGATAAAAGACAAAAATGGGAGAGACCTAACAGAAGCAGAAGACATCAAGAAGAGGTGGCAAGAATACACAGAGGAATTATACCAGGAAGAGTGGATGCCCCGGACAACCCAGATAGTGTGGTTGCTGGCCTTGAGCCAGATATCCTGGAGAGTGAAGTCAAGTGGGCCTTAGAAAGCTTGTCTAACAACAATGCCAGTGGAGGTGATGGCATTCCAGTGGAACTATTTAAAATCTTAAAAGATGACGCTGTTAAGGAGCTACATTCAATATGCCAGCAAGTTTGGAAAACTCAACAGAGGCCAGAGGACTGGAAAAGATCAGTCTACATTCCAATCCCAAAGGGCAGTGCCAAAGAATGCTCCAACTAGTGTACAATTGCACTCATTTGACATGCTAGCAAGGTTATGCTCAAAATCATACAAGGTAGGCTTCAGCAGTATGTGGACTGAGAACTCCCAAAAGTACAAGCTGGATTCCAAAAGGAGCAGAGGAACTAGAGACCATATTGCTAACATGCGCTGGATTATCTATATGTGGGACAGGAAGCAACAGTTAGAACTGGCAATGGAATAACTGATTGGTTCAAAATTGGGAAAGGAGTACAACAAGGCTGTATATTGTCTACCTGCTTATTTAACTTATATGCAGAATACATCATGCGAAAGGCTGGACTGGAGGAATCCCAAGCTGGAATTAAGATTGTCGGAAGAAATATCAACAACCTTCAATAGGCAGATGATACCACTCTGATGGCAGAAAGTGAGGAGGACTTAAAGAACCTCTTAATGAGGGTGAAAGAGGAGAGCACAAAATATAGTCTGAAGCTCAACATCAAAAAAACTAAAATCATGGCCACTGGTCCCATCACCTCCTGGCAGATAGATGGGGAAGATATGGAGGCAGTGACAGATTTTACTTTCTAGGGCTTCATGATCACTGCAGATGGTGACAGCAGCCATGAAATTAAAAGATGCCCGCTTCTTGGGAGGAAAGCGATGACAAACCTTGACAGCATCTTAAAAAGCAAAGACATCACCTTGCCAACAAAAGTCAGCATAGTCAAAGCTATGTTTTTTTCCTGTAGTGATGTATGGAAGTGAGAGCTGGACTATAAAGAAAGCTGATCATCGAAGAATTGATGCTTTTGAATTGTGGTGCTGGAGGAGGCTCTTGAGAGTCCCCTGGACTGCAAGGAGAACAAACCTATCTGTTCTGAAGGACATCAACCCTGAGTGCTCACTGGAAGGACAGATCCTGAAGCTGAGGCTCCAATACAGTGGTGCCCCGCATAGCGAGGTTAATCCGTTCCGGATTAACCCTCGCTATGCGGAATCGTCGCTAAACGGGTAGGGGAAACGTATTGAAACGCATTAAACTTAGTTTAATGCATTCCAATACCTTGCTTACTTACCCGTTCAGCGAGGATTCCCCATAGCGAGGGCGCGAAAATGGCTGCCGGCAGCCATTTCCGGGCTTCCAGCGGCCATTTTGGAACCGCCGATCAGCTGTTCGCCGGCTCCAAAATGGCCGCCGCAATACCCGATCTTCGCAATGCGGGTTTTCCCCATTGCGAAGATCGGGTATGTTTCCGTATAGCGATCCTGAAAAAGGGATCGCTATACGGAAACATCGCTATACGGTGCACTCGCTAAGCGAGGCACCACTGTACTTTGGTGATTTCATCAGAAGAGCAGACTTCCTGGAAAAGACCCTGATGTTGGGAAAGCGTGAAGGCATGAGGAGAAAGGGACGACATAGGATGAGATGGTTGGACAGTGTCACAGAAGCTACCAACATGAATTTAACTCAACTCCGGGAGGCAGTGGAGGACAGGAGGGCCTGGTGTGCTCTGGTCCATGGGGTCAGGAAGAGTCAGACACAACTAAACAACTAAACAACAACAAGAAGAAGAAATAGAAAGGTGAGGGCAAATCACCTAGGGTGATATTTGGAAGTCAGGGTTTCTAAAGCTCAGAATGAATTCAGATTTGCAATTGGTTAAGAATAAGAAAAAAAGGGGGGGATTTCAACTATGCTCAGAGCAAGAGAAAGAAGAAGGAAGAAGTTGGTCCATTACATGTAGAGGATAGATGTTAATGGATGATAGAGAGAAGGCAGAACTGCTGCACATTTCTTCCCCAAAAGAAAACAGTGCTCAACCTAATGCAAGTGAAATAAAGGAGGCGGTCAGAGGGCTGCTGCTGAAGATATGTTAAGAGGTGGTACAGGAGCATCTAGCTACTTTAAATATGTTCCGGTTTGCAGGGCCAGATCAGCCGTAACCAAGGGAAGTCAAATAATTTGTCAATGTAATCTCTGTCTATAATCTTTCAGAATTCTTGGAGAAGAGGTAAAATTCCTGATTACTAGAGGCAACCAAATGCCACCCTCCTCTTCAGAAACAGGGCAACTATGTAGTTTGACAACAGTAGCAGGAAAGATTCTAGAACAAAACATTTTAAATATAATTAAACAATTATTCAGTGAGGATTTAGGAAAGAATGTGGTGATTACTAAGACCCAAGACTGATTTCTTAAAAGCAAGTCATGCCAGCCTAATCTCTCTCTCTCTCTCTCCAATCACAACTTTGGTAGATGAGGAGAATGCTGTGGATATAATGTAACTTGCTTTCAGCAAGGCTTTTAACAAAGTCCCACATGATATTCTTGTGGTAAGGTGGTACAATATGGACTCGACAATGCTACAGTTGGGTGGATTTATGATTGGTTGATCATCCATATTCAAAGAATGTTCACCAACCGTTCTTCACCCTTGTAGTAGGAATAAGTGTGCTACTACAGGGTCCTGTGCTGGACTCTTGTTCTTTTTAAATGACTTGGGTGAGGATGTAAAGATGATGCTTCTCAAATTTCAGATCACAACAAACTTGAGGGGGGGGAAGCAAATGCTTCAGAAGACTGACTCAGGATTCAGTAGCTGAAATCCTGTTGCACTATTAGACAAACGTTGTAAATTTTGGAAGCAAATTGCCTTAACAACTTATGGCAATTCACTTCCAAAACAAAAGTGAATGCAATACTAGGCTGCATCACTAAAAGAGATCAAGGGAGGTAATAGTACCCACTCTATTCTACTTTGGTCAGACATCATTTGGAATGCTGTGTCAAGTTCCGGACCACACTGTTCAAAGAAAATATTGACAAGCTGGAATGTGTCAAGAGGAGGGTGACCAAGATGGAAGGCCTGCAAACCAAACTTTAAAAAAATTGTTTGAGGGATATGAGTGTGTTTAATCCAGAACAGAGAAGACTGAGAGGTGATCTTTCAGCCAGCTTTAAATATTTCAAGTGTTGTCACATGGAACATGGATAAAGCTTGTTTTCTACAGCTTCAAAGGGTGAGACCCAAACAATACAGTACATTCAAATTACAAGAAAGGAGATTTCGACTTGACATTTGGAAGACGTTTCTGACAGAGAGACCTGGTTGACTATAGAAGGAACAACTTCAGAAGGTGATGGGCTCTTCTTCATAGGAAGTGTTCACTAGAAATTGAATGGACATCTGTTAGGGATGATTAAACTATGGATTTTGTGTTTTGTCAGAGAGTTGAACTTGATTATCCTTTGACTCCCTTCCAGTTATTCAGTTCTATGATTCTATAATGTGATAATTCTGCACGTCTTTTGCTATAAATCTGAAGATAATGGCCACAAACATTTGTGGCAAGTTGTTCAAACCTTATGTGACCACCAATAGGATTCATCCAGTTCCAATTTCCAGAAGATGATGTCATTCTAAAGCAGGGGAATTTGTGGTCTTTCAGATGTTATTGGGTTGAAATTCCAGTTGCCTGTTAAGCTTTTCTGGCTGGAACTGATGGGAATTGCAGTGCAACAATATCTAGAAAGCCACAAGTTGCTCATCTCTGTTCTAATGAATGAAGTTGCTCAAGTTAGTTCCATGTGTGTGCGTGCAAAGAACATTTACAAAATTAAATTCTTAGTGAGACAGTCTTTTAAGAAATTGCTGGCCTCTGTGAAAAATTCCATACTGTGATGCATAAATGAGCGAAGGAGCAGGATTTTTTTCATCAAGGTTTTAATAATGTGTGCAAACTTATTGTCTTTTCCATTTGTGAAGAAAAGCACATATACTGAAGGGCTGCCTGATCTGTCAAAGAGATGAACATAACCTATCCGATGCTTTTAACCTTTGAAAGTCCAGGTTACAAAGCAGCAGGTATCATAGCAATTTGTGCAATTTGCACAAAAATTGTTTGAGCGCTCTCCTCAGGAGCACCAGGTAGGTCTTAGCACTGGTAGGCAGGAAGAAGCAATGTGTGATTCCTCATTTGTATGCACAAAAATGTGATAAGTGAGAATGCAGATCCTTACTGTGGATACACGGACGCAGACACAGATACACTGTTACATCCAAAGCACAAGGAGATCAAGCAGATAACCTGCAGAATCTTTTGGCCACATATTTAAGGCATCCTATAAAAAGATGCCCCAAACAGCACAATTTGCTATTTTAACAGGGTATATCAAGATAAAAATTGGAGCTGAAAAGACGTCACTTTATAGTCAGGGAAAATTAGTGGACTGTTTGGGAGCCATTTCAATCTTTCTAATGTTGGCACTTTCAGTGGTTTACCATAATCCAGGCCGGCAGTTTTCTGGCTAAAGTTCTGATTAGTTGCTGTAATAAATACTTCATTAATGGAATAGCACAATCCTAGGTAGGGTTGATATGCTTGAGCAAATTTAACTCAGCCAATCAAGCCTTTCTAAACAATATTATTAATTAGTGCATTTCAGAAAATGGCTAAGCAGCACTAAGTAAAAATGCTATATGTGATCTCTGGATAGTAATGTATATTTTTTGCGCAACAGGAAGAAAGCAATGATGTTCCCAAATGATGTTCTAAAATTCCCAAAGATAATCTTTAGCAATTAGTTTGAATTATGGTATGTGACCAGCATACCGAAGAGGTCCACTTGGTACCTCTAAGGTCTTGCAATGTATTATTGGACATCTCAGGACATACAGTTTTGTTTTCAGAAACATTAGCTTCTGTGATCCAACTTTCATAGCATGAAGGTTTTTTAGGCCACAGGTACAAAACTATATCAAGTACAAATTGCTCAATATATCTAAATGAAAGGCTGTCTTGAGGAGGAAACATGTTTGAACTAAATGATCCATGACTGTGTATTTGTGATCCTTCTCCTCCTGAAATGCTCTGCTCCTGTTTAGGAGGGGCAGTGTGCATTTAGCACCCACAAAGAAAGAGCAGTACTGTAGCATCAATACATTATGACTCATAAATAGATACAGGCTCAAGATCAGGGCAGGGGGGTCTCCCCCTGAAGTTTTGGATGTAAAATGCCCTCATCTTGGTCCACAAGCTGTCCCTACATAAATGAGCACTCCAGCTAATTCTATTGGAGTCCTGGGGTGCTTACTCATGAGTAGATTTGTTGGTTAGAATGGTGCTAAGCTCCTACTGGTAATTAGGCGTTCATGCCAGCCACCTACTCAAAAATAATCACCCAAACAAATAGGTATTCTCCACTATTGGAATAAAATCATTTTAGTGGAAAAACAACCCCACACAGCAGTTGGGCAGTGATTATTTTCTTCAGTCTCAGGAACTAAAAGAGATAATTGGAAGAAACTTTAGGGGGAGAAAAGGAAACATGTCAAGAAACAGTCAAAAGGCTGGGAGGTTATTAAAGCAACAAGGACACAGTTAAGACCCTATTCATGCAAATATTTCAGCAATTTGAAGAGGTCATCCACTCTAATGGTTAATCTGAACATAGGTATAGAAAATTAGAACTTAAACTTGAAAGAAACAAGCAAGTTTAGAAGACCATTCCACTTAGGCACATTGAAGAAAGCTATATTTGTGGTTGCAAAAATGGCCTGGATGACATCTACATAGAACAGATACAATATTTTGGCATAGAAACAAAAAAGTGGCTCCTTAATTTCTTTAATAATTGTCCTGACTATCTCAGGATTCTGAACATTTGGAGGAAGGCATGCATAATTGCTATTTTGAGAGCTGGTTAAAAACCCACAAATGCAAAAACTTCAGGCTGATTTCACTACCATGTTGTCTTTTATAAAGTCCCGGAAAGAATTATTCTTAACTTTTAATGGAATTAATGACATCACTTTTTACCCCACAACTGGCTGACTTTAGACCTGGAAAGAACTGTATATCACAAACCCTTCATTTAACATAACATATTAAGGATGGCTTTGAAACTAGGAAGATCACTGGGGTAGCCTTTGTTAACCTCTCAGATACCTATAATACTTTAGTCATCAGATACGACTGCAAAAGTTCTATTATCTAATCAAGGATTATAAAAGAACTTAAATAATAGCAAGCCTTTGCAAAATCACAGATTTTTCATTAACTTTGAAGGACAATGCAGCTGATGGAGGGCTCAAAAGAATGGTCTACTAGCTCCTATTTTGTTTCACATCTACACCAACAACCAACCTCAAGTCACCAGATGTTTTACTTATGGTGACAATCTTACACTTGCTGCTCAGTCAGACAGATTTCAGATGGTAAAGTATCTTCTAACAGCTGTATTATAAGAACCAACCTAAATCCAAACCTACTGAGACTTAGATATGTGCTTTCCATCTGAGAAATAAGCGGACATCTTAAAAGGCATCCAAGTAGACCATTGTTCTGCCCCTGAGTACCTAGGAGTTATTCTGGGTCATAAGAAACGCTGCCAAAAGACTAAGGGAAAGGTATTTGCAAGGAACAATATCCTTCAAAAGCTATTAGGAATCAACTGGAATCAACACAGTCACAAACACTAAGAACAACAGCTTTGTCCCTATGTTACTCTACAGGCGAATACATCAGCTCAGTGTCATATTGTTCAGTTGATACAAAACAGACAGATGTGGCACTTCATGAGAGTTGTAGAATCATCAGTAGATGTCCAAAGCTGACCTTTTAAAAATAAAGTCAGTTATCTACTAGGCAGTGCACCCAGTGATGTACGGAAAGAGGTGGCAGCTAATAGTGAAAGACTCAAAGCAGATACATCAAATGCACATCCACGTTTTGACTGTCACCCCACTCCTCCCAGATTAAAATCAAGGAGAACTTTTTGCAGAACACCTGTGAATCTTGAAAGAACAGCACAGAGTAGCAGAACTGTAATGTGGGAGGAAAGAACCACCCACCTCTTAAATGGAAGCTCCGGGAAGTCTAGTTTCTGATCACATAAAGAACTGGAAGTCAGTTAATTGGCAATGGACCAGAGGTGGCAGAACCGAAATGAATCTAAGAAAATACGGGGTTTGCATTGACACTGTCCTTTGTGAGTGAAGAGAAGAACAGGCAAATTCACACCTATGTCAGTGTACCCTATGCCCCCCCATATGTACTGTGGAAATAGCCTGCTATTTCACATTCAGTGAGCCAAATGTCAGAGTAGTACCCTCAACCAGCTACTGAAATCCCAGCACCTCATACGGTGGCCATATGAGTTTGTTTATAGAAGATGGGCCTCCATTTGAAGGGCTTAAAATGTCCCTCCCTTTGAAGAACTGCCACGTGCAGTTATGATTAAAAGGTAAGGAACCAAATGGTGGAGATTTGGGATCCTGAGAGGAACATAGTGAGCACCTGAACAACAGATTTCATCAGGCACTTAGGTAATGAGGTCACTTCCTTACTTGAGTAAGAGGCATCATTGCTCTGTTCATATAAATTGTTTCTAATTTGACCTCATCATCATATTCATATTGTGCAGATCAGTGTCCACTTTTGTTCTCCTTCTGTCCTTTTTAGGTGTCACATAAGTGGCCACCCAAGTACCACAGGAATGGTTATGGCTGTGCAGAGGCTTGGTCTGCCTCCACATTGTTGTCGAACCGCGTGGTTGTGAGACAACATTTCAATTTCTCTTAGAGCAGTAACAGCTTGGGATTGGGGTGGGATGAAATGTTAGGGTGAGTCACTTCCTCATCCTGGTCCATGAGTTACCCGTGATCTTATCTCTGAGGTATTCTGGGATGGTTAAATGGCAGCGCATTCTGAGATGTCAGCCTGCGCATGAATAGTCCCCATGAAGGAAAGGGCTCTTGAGTGCTAAAATTCCTGGGAGAAAGAGTAGGATAAAGATATGGTAGACATTACTGTTTGAAACAGAATTTCCAGGCTGAAACAAATCTGCTTTCTAGAGATAGGTGTTCTTGATGGTCCAGCAAAGCAGGATACCCAGCTGTCCACATATCTTATCATCTCAGTTTTCTCCATGTGTTACAGAAGATTCAGGGAAACTCTCTTGTAGAATTGCTGGGGAACATGTAGCCCTTTATACATTTGTAACTCTTATCAGCTCTAGCTAGCTGATGTACGGTGATATAATTTGAGTTTTAACATCTAAAAAGCCATACATTTCCCCACCCATCTTTCATTGTCCTTAAATTACTTAATAGCATGCCATCAAATTGATTCCTACTTAGCATGACCCATTTTCCAGGGTTGTCTAGGTATAGAATATTTGGAAAAGGTTTAGCTTTCCTTACCATGTTGCCCAAGGCTACATGGCCATCTCTTCTCTTGGGAAGAAAAGTTGGACTAGATCTCTCTCATGTTTTTCATATTGAAGCCTTGGAGACACACAGGGGATTCCCAGGGTTTCAGCTTGTTTCAAAGTCCGTAGTTATGTGAGTGGCATCCCTAATTCCCCCCACAAGGGTCATAAGGGAGTGAGGAGGCTGGAATGGTCACATGCTGAGCCAAGAAAACTTTTCTGAACCCTTGTTTCCAGTCAGTCCGTCTGCATCTGAGAAACGGGTGTAGCAGCTCAGCTGCCTGGGAAGGACTTGCCTCTAGAATCCTCCATGTTAAACATCAGCATCCTAGGAGGAAGTGCACTGGAGTCGGTCTGGTGGCGCCATGTGAAGGAAGGCTGATTTTTAAACAGCTGGTCAGCAGGTTCAAAATGGCTACCGGGTAACTAAAATGGCTCCCTGCTGTGTTTAGGGACGGATTCCTCCATCCCTAAATGGCTGCCATATGGAGGATCTTCGCTGGACTGTGAGTTTTTACCCCATTGGAAGGCATTGAACGGGTTTCAATGCGTTTCAATGGGGTTTTTATTTTTGTTTTACAAAGTTTTTGCTTAACGGCGATTTTCCTGGAACAGATTATCGTCGTTAAGCAAGGCACCACTGTAACAGGGTCTTGTGGCACTATAAAGACTGGCATTAGCTTTTGTTGACTATACTCCATACACGGTTTCACTTATCTGTTGCTTTAAATAAATAAATAAATAAATAAATAAATAAATAAATAAATAAATAAATAAATAAATAAATAAATAAATAAATATTCCCAAGATGTATTACTAGGACTGACCATTAGATGGAAAGAGAGACTATGCTATATTCAAGTGGCTTTAGGGAACTACACTTGTGGCCTGCTGTCTCCAAGGGAAGCAGCTTCTGATGAAATGGAGAAACTGCATTCGTGGGGGGGGGGCAGTTGCTCGTTTCAGGGAAGCCTCCCTTGAGGAGGGCAGAAAACCCAGTCCTTTGACAAGACTGGGCAATGGGTCTCTCTCTCTCAATCATGCATGCGCACACGTGCACGAACGCACGCATGCACGCACGCACGCACGCACACACACACACACACACACACACACACACACACACACACACACAAACTAGAAATAAGTGCTTCTCTTTTTGCTATTTCCAGCATCTGCAGGGGGGCTTGAAACTGATCCCCTGTGGATACCATATTTGAGTCTAATTCTCTTTTGATCTTTCTAATTTTATTCTGTTTTAATCCTGTATTGTTTTAAATTGTCCTGTAAGCTACCTTGGGCCTCAATCCTGAGAGAGAGAAAAAGACATATAATTGAAACAAACAAATGTACATGGGCAGTAAGAATATATATATATATTGCTGCACAGCCTAACATTGCTGCCCTGATTGTAACCCCTAAAATGAGTATTGGATGCAGGAACCCTACTACATTTTTAGAAATGAAAAATATTTAATCAAGAACTAGAAATTAAGATACCTTTGAGCTAGGAAACACATGGAATGGAAATGCTTTAGAATTCCAGTCCAAATGTGGAAATGCAGAGGCAGTTCTTCTAGCCAATGTCTCTTTTATAAACATGAAGCTGGAAAGACAACAAGAGTACCTCAGTTGTGTTCTTGTGCCAGTACCTTTAGCAGAGTTCTAACAGCAAGTGAAACAGCAGCCACCCTATTATGCCTGGAAACAGGTAGAAAGCAGCTTTTGTGTAAATATTAGTACTGTACTTGCCACCTATCTGCAAACCTTTTGTTTCCGTATTCATTATCTACACTACTGGGTAATTACTCTTTTCTCTCTGCTTCATGAAAAGTACCACTGATTAGCACTGTGAAAGCTGAATTCAGCTCCCATTGTAGTAACCTTGGTCAAGATGACAGGCACTGCTAAATACTTGTAATGTCTTGAGAATGGGGTTGCCAGTTGGCCAGAGGGGAGGAGAAAGGAAGACAAACAGGCTGGCATTCTCTTCTGCATTAAACAGCAGCGTTGTATGCCTTGCAGGGATCACTGTTTCACAGCTTATCAGAGCACAGCAAGTGCTATCACCTGATAATGTCAAGCTGCAGGAGAAAAGGCAAAGGACGGAAGCCGGTATCAAAGGTCAGCAACTAAAACAGGGCAATGTTTGGTCTTCATTTAGAATCCGAGCGTGATATTCTTCTTCCTTTCTCTGTTACTCCACACGTGTGTACTACGCACAACAGCAACAATGCCACTCTCAACCCATTACCATACCATTCATGTGCCACCACAAGTCATTTCTCCATGTACAGTTCAATAATGTCATCTGCTGTACGTATAGTTAAAGCTTCTGAACTAGGGATAGTTCAGGGAATAACTAGGGATAACTAACGGGAATGTCCTCTACATCAGTGGTCTCCAACCTTGGGCCTCCAGATGTTCTTGGACTTCAACTCCCAGAAATCCTGGCCAGCAGAGGTGGTGGCGAAGGCTTCTGGGAGTTGTGGTTCAAGAACTTCTGGAGGCCCAAGGTTGGGGATCACTCCTCTACATCACACAAGTATCAGTAAGTGCCTATGGAGGAACTATTTTAAGGTTATGAGTGGATATGAACCCATGGTAATTCTTTCCATTTATGACCAGTATGCTCATGTTTCAACTTCCATTCAAATGGATAGAAGTGACAATGATCAAAAATAATTGTGTGCTGTCAAGTCGATTCTGAGTTATGATGACCCCTTCCAGCATTTTCTAGATAGGGAGTACTCAGATGTGGTTCATCATTCTGCTCCTTCAAGGGCGCTCTGGGACTATGCAGTATGTCCAAGGCTACATAGGTTGGATCTTCTCCTGGGAAGCACAGAGAGGAATCAGGCTCAAAATCTCTGTCTTCACAGCTAGATGCCCAACTCAGTGATAATTAAAGGAACCTAAATACCAGAAAGATAGCTGTTGCACAATAGTTCCAGTTGATCTTACCATTTCCCCCCCTACTCTGGTTCCTCACATGCTTTTGTCTTTCATCTACTGTTTACCACTTTGGCACTGGCTGCTTTGTTCCTCTTTTCCTTTCTGCTGGTGGCACACAATGTTCCACATTCTGCTGTTAATCTCCTGGCAAAAAGGGCACTGATGTGAATATGATCCTACCTTGGGGTAGGAGATTGGAATGCATTGCTTTCTTGTCCCTCCAAGCTCAGTGATTCTGTAACAATGGAAAAAGGCTTGGATTTTCAAACTGATTTAAATTTGGACACAAATTTCAGCTGGAGAGCTTTGAACAACATTAAATCTGTCTTTTCTGATAGCTACTAGGAGAGGTGGCCAATTACCTCATTATTTAATCCTGTAAAAACTGGCATTGCCAGGAGGATGATTCAAATTTTGTCTTCTCCACCTTCTAGAATTATTGGATTCAGTTTGTCTTATTGGAAAGATCACTGCTGTTGCTGCTAAAGGATAAGGTTTGTTTCATCCTTCACACAGTCTCTGTTGTGCGCCTAGAACACACACACCCGGCTTGCCTTGTCCATCACATTTACAACACTGGGAGCCTCAACAAATTATTTATTTATTTATTTAATTATGTTCATAGCCTACACTTTTCCATGCACATAACATGAGCACATTAAATGAGTGCACCCCAGAAGTGCCAGCCCCATGTGTGAGTAGCAAAAATGCTTTGAATTATGACGTTTGTATCACTAGGAAATATTAATTTCCTTTTCACCACCCTGTAAGTAAGGTTTGAAGAGCTGCATACTATATTTATGTCTAAATCTGAGTTCTTTGAGGTGATAAATGTCCAAGCCATTGAGAACTGCCTTCCTGGGAGATGAATGGATCAACTGCTGTATATGACTTAAATGGTAGGAGAACATCTGCAACAGATCAGTATGATTAATTTCAGCATTCACAGAGTTAAACACCATCAATAAATAAAAGGCACAGAATAATAGATGAAGGAGGAATGGAAAAGACATTTGGGAAAGTTAATGTTTGTTCACCACATTCCTTAATAATTTAAGATTCAACCAATGAAAAACACTGTTAAGTGAAGAATGCAGGCTGATGTCAAAGGATGAGCAGAAAGCAGCAGGCCGTAGTTCCGTACACAGAACTGTCATTCACAGTCCTGAAAAAGAGCATTTAAATGTCACATGTGGGTCTCAGAGCAATCCTGCACTCACACCATATCACAGTAGGGCTACCGTATCTTATATATGCTAAGTCTTAGAAGAGGCCACATTGTACAACCAGCTCCCTCCCCCTCCCCCTGGGATAAAGATTCAAGTGGCTGGAGGGAGAAAAAGACTCTTGTGCCAAATAGCTAAACAAGAGTTGAGAAAGTAATGTCAGCCTGACTGCATAAGCAACACTCCCAAATCTGTGGCATGAACAACCTTTACAGATCTCAAAGCAGTATAAGTCTGAAATAAAGAGCAGCACTGTTGGGCACCCACTGGGATGACCAGTAGAAGGGAAGGCAAAGTCAATATTAAATGCAACTGAAATGATTCTAACTTTGGTTGTTGTATGTTTTTCGGGCCGTTTGGCCATGTTCTGCAGGTTGTTCTTCCTGACGTTTTGCCAGTCTTTGTGGCTGGCATCTTCAGAGGACAGGAGTCAGAACTGTGTCTGTGCCCTGGTGCAGTTTTGTGGGATAGTTGAGTATTTATAGCTGTCGGATCAGCTTTTGTCCTTTTCAGGAGATTGAGTGATTATGGTGATCAGCGTGTTTTTTGTTGTGGGTGTATTGTTGTGATAAGGGGGAGAGATTATCTGTCACTGTGATTGATGGGTGTCGTTAGTTGATCTTTTGTGTGCAGTGATCACTGGTCCTTGTGGCTGGGTAGAGTTCATTGATCTTTTGCAGGCTGTATTTTTCAGTGCTGGGAGCCAGGCTTTGTTGAGTTTTAGCCTCAATGCTCACACATAGATAGACAGAGGTAAAACAAAAAGGTAAAACACATAGAATGATAATAATCCATTCTGCTTAGTGATAGCTTTCAAAGTTTAGTGGCATCAAAGACAGGTAGAGGTGTCAAGGAGGAGCTGCAAACTTATAAAACAAGTTAATATAAAGCAGGTATGAGCAAAATTGACATCTATTACATACTGTGGTGGTGCTGTGGACTAAACCGCAGAAACCTGTGCTGCAAGGTCAGAAGACAAGCAGTCGTAAGATCGAATCCATGTGATGGAGTGAGCACCCATCGCTCCGTCCCAGCTCCTTGCCAACCTAGCAGTTCGAAAGCATGTAAATGCGAGTAGATAAATAGGTCCCACCTCGGTGGGAAGGTAAAACGTTGTTCCCTAGTGATGCTGGCCATGTGACAATGGAAACTGTCTTCGGACAGGCACTGGCTCTATGGCTTGAAAACAGGATGAGCACCGCCCCCTAGATTCGGACACGACTGGACTAAAAATGTCAAGGGGAACCTTTACCTTTACCTTACATACTGTATAGCACCAGTCCGTGGCCTGGTGTTGGTCCGTGGGCTTCCTGGAACTGGGCTGCAGAGATCTCCAGCCCCTGTACACATGCCTACACAGTGGGCGTGTCATGCTTGTGGAGGGGCGTGTTGCGTTTGTACACATGCGCGCAAGTGTGACACGCCCCTCTGCGAGTGTGACAAGCCCCCTCCAAGAGCACATGCCGACCCACAAGCATGACATGCCCCTCTGCAAGCACAACATGCCCACCCATGAGTGTGACACGCTCCCCCCACAAACAGAGCCTGCACCCCCCAACTGGTCCGCAGTCCCAAAACAGTTGGGGACAGCTGCTGTATAGGGTATCATTCATTTGTTCAGTTTGATAATATATTAACAGATTGATCATGTGCTACACATAAGAATAATTTCAGATTGTAGTGCTTCTCCAGAAGGAGCCATGAATGTTGTGGACACCATTCATAAGCACTACTTGGTGCTTATATCTATGATATAAATGGAAGCCTTCTCTCCAGAAAGAGATGTGGTTATTACTCTACTAAGCCAGTTCTGATGTGTCAGTCTCTTGATGAAAGGCATTTTTCCAAGTTTTAAAAACCCAACACTTCACTGTATAATCTGCAGGTGTCCTTTAATGCTCCAAATCTGGAAATCTCACTGTAGATTGTTCTTAATGCAGTTATGCTTCCGAGTGTTGTTTTTGTTGTTCGTTAATGTTTTAACTTATCTCATTACTGTATTTTAGCTTATGACCATGTTGATGTCCTGACTGTAAGCCGCCCAGAGTAGTTGCCTGGCTACTAGATGGGTGAGGTAAAATTGAAGCAAGCAAGCAAGTAAGCTGTATGAGATCTATGTACATAATTGGACTTTGGAATCAAAGGTAAAAGAGGGGCTAGAATATTGCATTATGTAAACTATTTTGCAAAAGAGAGAATTCCTGTGCTCCTGGCCATAATGCCAGGTCCACCACATGTAAACAAAGAGAGTCTTTCTTCTTACATCAAGACAATGGGGGAAGTTATTTGTAACTGTGACGTAACCTAACTGGTGTCAAGTGTACTAATTTCAGTGCACTAATTTCAGCATGGATTTTCTAATCACTGCAGATATTAATTTGAGTGATGCCTAGCCTAAAATGGACTTCCATGTGGTATCTATTATATAGGACCCAATGTCTACTTCCCATACAGATGTCAGATCATCAGATGCCACACAGGGACCTCTTAGCAATCCATGAATAGAAAGCCCTGCCCTTTGAAAGATACACAAAGAGTGAGCATTTCTGTGTGATGGAACATATGTGTGCGCACACCGGTATGTCAAGCTGAAGGGATTAGAGTGGCTGTTTAAGGTTCAGTATTCTAAAGGCTTTTCAGTACCTGGCATAAATTAAAGAAGCCACAGGATGCACATGACAGTTGCAGAGTTTTGTGGTATCCTGGGAGCACTAAACCAGATACTCTCCAGGGGCCATTTTGCACTTTGGAAGAAACTAATCCCAAGCATCACACAGCCAAACATTTCACCCAGGCTAATTAAGGCACTTTGAATATATATATGCTGTACAAGTTCCAAGGATTCTCACTGAGACATGGGAATACATTGAAAATTGCACGAGGAAGCTCATAGCGCCCATGTTTTATATTGCATCAAGCCTTGCACAATAACAGAAAATTGATTATTTGTGCTTCTCATTATGCATTGGCTGCTGTATTCTCTTGTTAGCAAGACACCATTAGTTGACCTGTAGTAAAGCTTGATACAAATTTAAAGTATGCTCTTATAAAAAAAGACACCATGAGAACAACCTGTCATTTTTTCTTCTTTCCACACTCCAATTGTAATTTTCATTGATGACAGGTTTCAATACACACTGGACTGTGGTCAAACTGATGAACGTATCCACATATTTGCTCTGCAGGATCCCAGGATCCTAGTAGCCTGTGAGTCAGGCAAATATTCTGTCTTAAAGCATACGGATAGATTCCTTCCCACTGAATCTTTTGTATTTGCTGTCTGTTATGGCCTCCTGCAGAAAAGCAAGACAATTATTTAAATTGGGAATAAAGCCTGAAGCTACTATATATACTGTACATGCAACCTTGATTTGGGATTTCTTTTTTAAAGGAAGAGCACTTCAAACATATGGAGATTTTTTCTTGGTCTCTTGCTCTCTCTCACACACACTTTCTCTCTCTCCCCCCTTCTTTATAGTCAACTTGTGGTGTTACTTTGAACATTTCAGAGGGCATGGAGTCATCCTCACCATTAATCAAAGTGTGCCTCCAGTCCAAATATTGACTGTGTTGACTTGCAGTTTGCCTTGAACAAAATCTTTAAACAAAGAAAATGTTACATATGGGCTTCAAATTTCAGGGGTAATCTGGAGTTAGACACAGTAAATCGAAAGAAGGAAGATGGAAAAAGGAAGAAAGGCACAGAAGACGGCAAATAAAAATGCCTTGCTTTTGAATCTAATGTTCAGAAAATCATTTTAATATACAGGTTACAATGAATCTCCAACCTCAGGTAGTTATTCAAAATTATGTTCAGCAATACATGAAAGATGTATTGTCATGCAGAATTCAAATGCCTTTATCTGTTCTCCTTTTATTTCTCCCAGTTAGACCCTTAAGAATGTGCTTTACAGTCCAGTTCTAAATGTAGAGATAACCTCCACAAAATTAGATGATTTTTTATTTTGTAGTAACAAAGGACCAAACTAGATGTTCAAGGAAAGACATATTTCTTGCTATTAACATATTTTCCATTTGGCGATGAGATTCCCCCCCCCACCCCCAGAGTTTCACTCTTTAGTAACTAGAGTTGACTGTAGACTCAGATTTGAATTCCAATGACAGAACAGAGTGTGGTTAAAAGCAAGATAGAAAAGTCAAGGAAAACACTTGCTATGACAAGCAAATGTCTTTCGTTGGTTGAGGGTGTACTGCATCTAATTGTGTGTTAAACATATAATCTCCTTTGACTCAGGCTGCAATCCTGCATTTGCAGGATTACAATGCCTAGGAATAAGCCGCTTAAAATTAATGGGACATGCTTCTGAAAGGCATGTGTAGGACTGGGCTGTACATGTTGATAGTTTCCCGGTCATGATCTGCAGCTAGGACGTTGGTTTGCTGGGATAAAGTGTGATGTGAAAAAACTTCAGTCTTCTGGAATGGCAGGCCTTATTCTCTGAAGACATAATGTACATCTCTCCCGTTTCTGTTACATTTTGGAGTTCATGTGGAGGGTCTTCTGTATGTAGAAGAAACTCTCCTCTTCAAAACTGTTTCTCTTCATGGAAGTTTGGCAAAAATAGAAGGGAGTGGAGCTACATGATACCTTCCTCCAGTGGTCCCCAACCTTGGGCCTCCAGATGTTCTTGAACTTCAACTTCCAGAAATCCTAGCCAGCAGAGGTGATGGTGAAGGCTTCTGGGAGTTGTATTCCAAGAACATCTGGGAGCCCAAGGTTGGAGACCACTGCTTCCTCTGTTTTTGATTTCACATCTTTCCAAAGGCGCACCTAGAGTGCTTATCTGCCATCTTTAAGAAGTGACTTTCACTCTCAGGTCCAAGGGGTCTGCAGTAGATTTCCCTGTATAGTGAAATGTTGACTAAAGACTATAATATAACATGCTGGCCATGTGTAACCCAGTCCTTAATGGAAAACTGTCCAAAAAGGCTAGCGATGGCATATTAAATACACAGCAATCCAAACAAAGAGAAAATTTAGTTCCTCACAAAATGACTGTCAGTCACTGGTCAACCTACATTCTGCCAAATTTCAGGGTCATGTGAAAGAGCATTAACTCAGTAATGATTTAAATGTTATCCAAAAAAGTTCAAACTTGTCCTCTTCATACATGATTTCATTTTCAAGTCAGTTCATTACTTCTCTTTTATTAAATCTAATGAATATTTATGTTCCTTAACATTTTCAACTTCAAAATATATCCTTTAATATGAAGTAAAATTGCAGATCACATTTACAGATATGAATATTCCAGATTAAATAGCTGCCTTTTTTCTTTCAACAAATTACAATTTGATATTTTTTAAAAACTGCTTTAGTAACATGTTCTACTCTGAAGATTATTATATTTTATCTGATGAGATGAGATACTTCCTCAAAACCTTACTGACATTTATTGAGCTAAAAAATATAATTTGCTCTTTGCTGCCAATCAAATGTTTGTCTTCAGTAGAGTTGCCTTTTCTCCCCAATAACTGATCAACTGTCTCTTTAAAAGCTGCTCACCAGGTTTGGCCAATATCCATGATAGGGAAAGCTTTGTTTGTTCATTTCTAACATTTTGCTCATATTTATTTTATTAATTTTTAAAGTTAGTTTCATTTAAAGTCTGCCTTTCTCCCAATAAAGGGACCCAATAAAATAAAATAAAGATAATAATACTGGCTGAAATCCAGTAGTAAATTGTTACTGGAGTAAGCTCATTGAATCAATGGGGATTGCGTGAGTCAACTCCTCTGTAAATTTTGTCAATTTAACGAGCTTATTCTAGTTATGACTTACTATTGCATTTCAGCCACTGTACTAATCTTGGGAACAACTATTACAATGCTACTGAAAATGGAATTCCCCCCCCCCCTTTGGTTACTGCCATTTCTAGGCCAACACTGTGAACCTGCAAGTAATGTATTTCTACTTTGAATTCTCAACATGGTCGTCTTATGTAAGTGGGGTGGCCCATTCATTTGCATTGACAGAGCAACTCCAAACACTGTCTTCCCTTTATTCATGCTGAATCTTCATCTTCATTGAAATAAACAGGAGAGCCCTTGCATGTTAGAATATATAATTATGCACCCCAGCATGTATATATGGGTTCTTTCCATGTAAGAATGGATGAATTGCATTATTTATGGGAACATGTGTAACCAGTCAGATTCTGTGTAGTATCAGCCAACACATGCTTAGAAGGTTGTCAGATATAACAAAAAGTGCCAGTATGAGAGTTGTCTGTTAATATATCTGTTGATATGTTAGTATTCAGTTAGCACTGTTTGCTTCTAGTTGTCTGCTTTTAGTATTTTACTAAACAAGAGACTAGGACTTTCTGATAAGTGTCTGTTATGAAACTGTTATAAGACGTCTGTCAAGCAGAAACCAAAATCTATACCAAGCAAAATGTTCAATTACTGTTAGTTTATTTTTCAACATATTTTAAAGTAAACATTCTTAGCATTATTATTAATGATCTATGTGGTTTTTAGCACTCACACTTAATCTGCTGTATGTAAACTCTCAAAAATTTCAGCACTGTGGACAAGGAGAACCTTGAGTCGCCAGTATGCCACCAGTATGTCTCAGTTATGCAAGTCATAAAGGATTTAACATCTGAACATTCCTTCTCAGATGCACTTCATAGGTCAACTAGACATCTAAATTGAAGGTGTTTCTAATCCCACATTTTGATTTCTGAACCTTCAGCGTTTTAGCTATAAAAATATTGAGGTGATTCATAAGGTCACAATGGAAGATTGCAAAGGCATTTCCAACCTAGACATTTTCAGGTTGAATGTGGGCTGGACATCTAAATAGTAGGAAGACTAGGCCAGAATGAGTCACTATGAACAGGGAAGTTACACAGTAGGAGAGAAAATCTATTGTTTTGAGTAGGAGTTTATTAATCTCTAAACCCCAGAAGCTGGTTCGGACCAAGGATGGCACATGCAGTCTTCCTTTTACAACCAAGGACTGTTCTTAGAAGCAGGAAGGAGCTTATATATAGTTCCAGAAACAGGAATGGTAAATGGATTGTGTTGACTGAACAAAAGACACAGGGTAGGGATTTGCTTTTTCTAAGATAAAATTACACATACCCTCCAATATTTCATTCAGGAATCATGGAAAGTTGAGTCCTCGTTCCCCTCCAAAGTGACCAAGAGAGTGATTGCAATTGGTGTTTGGAGAGTACAAGAATACAGGTATTCCTGGTGGCAGCACAGGATCACACATCTGTGATATAATCCAGTACTGAACTAGATTGTGCATGATTATCCAAGGTGATAGGAAATGGAGCCCTTCTTTCCTGCCCAAAATAGTAATTGAATATGAGGTAGGGGATCAATGTATCCAAAGAATTTTATGGAGTGGGTAACAAGACTCATATTTATTCACTAATTTTCTATCACTACACAAGAAATAGAAGGACCTTTATCATGAACTCCTGCTTTTTTAATACAAAATATTTATTAGTTCAAGAATATATCAAAGATGATAAGGTGTTTAAATATAAACTGAATGATATTTCAGATAAATTTAGCTTAGCATCTTTTCTGTGCCACTGGTAACAGTTGTGATGGCTCCTATCTACAAAATGACTTTACTTTTAATTTTGGATGTATCATCAAGGCATGTTGCTCCTGTTATACTGAGAAGCAGAATTTTCCACCAAATTGAACTATTTTAGTTATGCTACTGAACCTTTTCTAATAAATTGCTCCTGAGTGATACTTTAATTAGATTTAATGAATTACATTAAATAGAAGGTTAACAAGCTACATCTTCCAACTATATATTTCATTAGATAACTGAACTTTTCTCCTGCTTTATAAGTGATAAATTGTGTGATGGCATCTCATCGCTTGTGGTTTATGAACGAAGTGGATTATGTAGATACATTTCAGTCTGGCTTCAAGATTGGTTATGGGCTAGTGAGTATTTTGGTTTGCCTTCATGGACAATTTACACCAGGAACTGACTGAAGAGGATGTGTTCCTGTTAGTAATGCAGATAGGTTTCAACACTATCAATCATAGTATTTTTCTGAGTGGCTCTTTTGGTTGAGGCTTAAAGACACTTTTTGGTGGTTGCTCCTCAGCTGTGGAAAGAACTCCCCCCCTTCGTTGGTGATATTTAAAAAGTAATTTAAAACATAGCTATTTAGTCAAAAAATGTCATACCTGTGACCTCAGCTGAGTCTAACTAGCCTATCTGACCAGATTTTTAAAGTTTTAATGTTTTGAATGTTTTATTTTGATGTATTTTTATGCTTTCAGTTACCGCCTATTTGTATTTTATTATTTCTATTCTTTGTTATGTTAAATTGTATTTGATAGGTTATATGTATATATATATTTACTTTTTTATATACTGCCCAACTGGCTGAAGCCACTCTGGGTGGTTTACAGTGGCCTTGGCTAGATGGGCAGTATATAAAAAAGAAAGAAATGAAATTAATTAATTAAACAAGCAAGCAAGCAGGCAGACTAAAAAACTAACTAACTGAAGGGACCCTGTGCATAGTCTAGTCCAGATTAGAGATGGGGGTATATTCTGATGTTCCTGTGCAGCTGGATGTAATGAGGGTCCATCCCCTGGTGCCGGACGATCCACTCACACATCCTGCAGCAGTGGCAGCCTCACTCTTCCTTCCTATCGCTCCTGGAGCCCAGCTCTCTTCCCACTTGGCTAGCCACTCCAGGCAGACAGAGGGAGGACAAGCTTCCCCGCACAGCTGCCAAGTGACCAGCCAAATGGGAAGAGAGCAGTGGTCTGGGAGTGACTGGAAGGATGAATGAGGCTGCCACCACTGCTGGATGCATGAGTGAATGGTCTGGTCCCAGGGGCCGGACCCTTGTTAAGTTGGTTGGTTGGTTGGTTTATTTATTGCATTTATACCCCGCCCATCTAGTCAATTGACTACTCTGGGTGGCTTCCAACATGTATAAGAAAACATTATAAAAATAACGTTATAAACATCAATAATCAAATTATTCAAGATGGAAAGAATAAGAAGAAATAAATCAAATAGTAGCTGAAGGGAAGTTCATCTGTGAGGGGATGTTCATATTCAAATACCTCCACCTCTAGCCCAGATCCTGCCAAGGAGGCACAGTGGGGAATTGAACTCCCAACCTATGATTCCACAGCTAAATACCTAAACCACTGAGCTATCCAGCTGTTCTAAAATAAGTAAGTTAATTAATAAATAGCTTGTGAATTCTTCATGCAGTATGATAACACATTTTTATTATTATTTGATTTATTTGATTTCTGAGAGTCAAGGTAGCTAACAGATTACATGACGCAAACAGAATTAAAACATAAAACAACTTCAGACACAAGCTATTAAAAGTAAGTTTTAAAACACATCAGTTAAAGAAAATACAGCACATAGGATAAAAGCTAACTCTTTCATATCAGAGGTAAGTTGTCTAAACCCTCTAGAGTAAGAAGGCTGTTGCTCACGAGCAGAAAGACAACACAGAATGGAGATAAGTAAAACAGAATATAGATGAAATTGCCAAAATAAATTCTGTGCCCATGCTATAAAATGCATCTGTGCATTATTTTTCCTGTGTTGTCACCAGGGTCAGTATTTCCTCAGAGAAAGATTCCTTCTACTCAACTCTGTTCAATGTGATCTCCTGACAAAATGAATAATGAAGTGTTGTTTTTAACTCACAAGGGAAAATAAAATAAATAATATTCACACTTCATAAGGGAGCATAAAAGCAATTGTACAGCAAAGCAGAAGTATTGTTGAAGTAAAATAATAAAACCAATAAAAATGAAAGCATTGGAACTGAAAGATTTTTCCTGAGCTTTCAATAGAAACCTAAGGAGAGTAATTAAATCTTGATACAATTCTAATTCAATGCTTAAATAAAACAACTCTAAAATTCAATGGCAGATTTCTACAAAAGAATTCAAGTTAGTGCTTTATTAGGCACTGATTTGAGATCTATTTAGGTGCCATTCATGTGATAGAGAAATACAGGTATGTAAATATCCTATGCATTTTCCCCATCTACAGACATTTTCTCTCTTTAATGTAAATGTTCTCTATATGTAAGTAACCTTAGCATTGTGAAAAATTCAGCATCCAGACCAATCAGTCTTCAAATGGGTAGCTTTCAAATCACCTAACACATACACACACACGCACAAGGGGTTTCTGTGAAGGGCAGATGAAATTGGCTTGTGTGTTTTGAGGTCTATAAGACCTGGCTTCTTATCAGTTCTAATAAGGAAATGCAAATTGCATTTCTTCAAAGAAAAGGGAGAAAGCTTGAAATGCGTGGCACAACCGTGAGATTCTTGCCGTGTGCTATTGTAGTCAGACGGTAATTTTACCTAGGCAGCGTCTTATCCAGGAAGAAGTATATAGCTTCTGCCAAAATGCAATTGTATTTCTGCAAAGTTCAGCCATGACAAAATTGAATCAACTGTGACTTTAATGGAATGATCAAAGAGAATAGCATTATTGCACATTATAATGCTTTCAGTTTCAATATCAATGAAGAACACAATGGTTTACCAATTATCCTTTCAAAAGGGTGCTTATTGAAATTAAAATTATTATATACTGAACCATTTAGGAAGAGAAAAAGCAAATGGAATTTGAATATGATCAGCATTCAGAGAATCAATTTTCTACCTGAGGTCTTTGAAAACAACTTTTGCTTTATAGTTGTTTGGAAGCCAGGATTAAAGCAATGACTTAAAAGACTATTAAGTAACAGAACCAGTGGCACACAGAATGTTATACTTGCTAATTAAATTTGTCCAGGTATTTTCCTGTTATGATCATGTAATAGAATAAAGCAACCTTCCCCAGCTATCCAGATGTTTTGGACCACTGTTTTCATAACCCTTCAACACTGGCTATGCTGTTTGAGGATGGTACATAGGAACACAGGAAGCTGCTTTCGCAGATCATCAGTCTATCTCAGCTGTTATTGTGAAGCTGGCAGCAACAATGTAGGGTTTTAGGCAGATACCCCACCCTCATAATGCTGGCTGGAAATCTAACTCTGCTTAGCTTGCAAAATCAAATGGTCTGGGTATGTTCAAGATTGTATGATGATAGCAGTTATACACCAAAATGCTTGAAGGATGACAAGTTGGCAAATATTATGAAACTGCTAATTTTTTTAAAAAAAGATTTTGCATCTGACTGAAACATCTTATAAATAGCAGAAGCTTGTGGTCTGAGCAGAAGTCTCATTCCCCTTGTCCTATGCTGTATGTTCCCATATGACTGAGATGATTATACCCCAATAATATGATAAGATGTTAATATGTTTCATAATAGGTAAATATGCATACACAATCTACCAAACATTATAATCACTTACAAAGAGCCAGCATATCCCTCTAAAATCTATGAATTTTAGATTGCATATCCCTATAAAAATCTATGAATGGGGACTTACAAACAACTGAGCAACATTTACTTGCACATAGGCAAAAATACAGTACATGCCAGTTTCCACAGTTCAGCATGTTGGGCTTCCCAGATGTTCTAGAGTCCAACTCTTATAGTCTTTTACTATTGACTATACAAAGGGGACATGGTGGCGCTGCAAGTTAAACTGCAGAAGCCTCTGAGCTGCAAGACTGGAAGACCAACAGTCATAAGATCCCCAGCTCCTGCCAACCTAGCAGTTCTAAACCATGCAAATGCGAGTAGATAAATAGGTACCACCACAGTGGGAAGGTAACAGCGTTCCATGTCTAGTTGCGCTGGCCACATGACCACGGAAACTGTCTTCGGACAAACGGTGGCTCTACGGCTTGGAAATGGGGATGAGTACCGCCCCCTAGAGATGTACACAACTGGACTAGATGTCAAGGGGAACCTTTACCTTTACCTATTGACTATACCAGCTTGCGTTTATGGGGGGTTGGAGCCCAAAACATCTCGACAGCTAAAGGTCCCCCAGGTCTGTCTTACAAAACTTCTGTCTATGCATCCAGAAACAGGCTTTGATTGTGAGAATCTTTTAGAAAAGTTGATTGCTGAAATGTGATGGTAACCTCTCCTCTCCCTTGCCCCACATCCATACATCCCATGCATGCGCATGGATTGCTTGTTGGAGCTCAGCCAAGAAAAAGCCATGCTTCCTCTCCCTTGCATCTTCCCATCACAAAAGATGAGGAAAGAGCAAACATGACTGACAAGGAGCACTTCTCAAGGGCACAGATAGTTTCATTGAGAAAAGCAAAGGTGCCCAAGATGTAGCCTGAAGTAATAATCCTCCCAGAGCTTCAGCTCAGACAGGAGATATTCTACCATCCCTTTTCCCTACCTGAGGGAATGCAGCTCTTGGAAGTGAACCACGAGTGGTCTTTGCAGGCTGGATGGGAAGACCTGGTGAGTCAATTCCTCCATAAGTTCCATTGATTCAGATAGGCCTACTCTAACTGCAATTTACTTTAGCATAAGTTGCAGTTAGAGTAGACTCATTTGGATCAATGGAACTTACAAAGGAGTTGACTTATTGAATCCTGCTGATTCAATGGGCCTAACCTAGGGAAATTTACTGTGCTATCAAATCAGATTTTGGCCAGTCTTTGAGAAGGAAGCTTCATTCTAGAGATGACAACACTCTCTATATCCCAGATTATATTTTGCCCCAGTAGCAAAATGGACCAGTACGTTTCTGACTTGCAGTAAATGTAGTGCTACTTTGAGGCACTATGGGAAATTTAAATGATGTTTATGCTGGGATAATAGCAAACTTGCATGCACTAATACTGGGTATCAGTGGGAGGGGGCTTTATAACCTCATGTGATTGACCTTTATCACTACATTGACTGGTATAGTTCTTTTCCCATTTCTGCCATTTAAGGCAACCCTCCACCCTTGTTGTTGATAGCCTCTCTTCTTCTTCTGATCATCCTCCAAGCCATAAGCATGCAAAGCCTTCATCATGCTGGAGACTCCATCCCCCCCTTTTTTTCTTCTGAATGTAACTTCAAATGGTAACTGTAAGTAAAGAAACCTTTTCTGACTTTAAATGCTTCTAGAGTGACTTTATCATACTAAGTGCTACTTTTTACATGAAAACACAGGGAGTGTGTTTATGAGACTGGGCTGATCTAAATTTTTGTAGGTTTTTTGCCTTATACTCTGCTAACTTAAATAAATAACCAGATTCTTAGAACACCCCCCCCCTTTTTAACTAAATTTCCCCAATAGCCTAAACTTCCCTAGCCATGTGCCTTCTCAGAGTGCTGCCACAGTAGCCAGGAAAGCTGTCCATGGTCCCTCTGACGTAGTAAGGAGGGCCCTTAATGACAAGATTTCCTCAGACTTGCATCCGCTCCTGTAATGGAGCAAGGGTAATGCAATTCCTTTAGGAGCTTCCAGATGGGAAGCTTGCAGTTTCATTTGGTAGCCTGGTTCCTGGTGGACCTCCAGATGTTGTTGGACTGCATTTTCTCTCAGTTCCAACCAGTGGAGCAATGATGAGGAAAGAAGGAACCAGTAATTCATCAATATCCAGAGTTCCATAAGATGTCTTCTTTCTCTTATCACATAAGAGCCTTTGTTTTCCTTTAACCTAGTAAATGTAGCATCTATTGATTCCTCTTTAGTTTGCAGAAGATTTACTGAGAGCACTCCAGTGACTAGATTGCCTACAGATTGCTTGGGGAGGCAGGGCAAAGACTCTCATGGGCAGAGCTGGGAAGGCGTAGTTGGGGAGGATAGAAAGAGATCATTCAATCACAATAATAAAACTCCATTTCTGCAATGTTGACTATTGCAAGAGCTTGGGAAAATTACTTCGGGAGCTACAACTCCCAGAATACATTCACCAGTATGACCAGTGGCTGTGGGGGCTGGAGGATTTTGGAAGCTGTAGTTCAGGTGGCTGGGTAGCTCTGTGAGACACCTGGCTATGGATCCAGATGTTAAGAGTTCAATTGCCCATCGTACATCCCAGAAGAGCCAGCTTGGATGGCCGTGGGCAACCTGCACAGTCTCAGGATGTCCCCAGAAGAAGGGAAGGGTAAACCAGTTCTGAACACTCACTACCTAGAAAATCCTGAAAAGGGTCACCATCAACCAGCATTAACTTGACAGCAGATATTTATTAGTTACGAAAAGGACTTTCTTCAGTCTGTGGATCACAATGAAATATACTGCTGCATTTTTCATAAGTGTGTTTTCTCTGCCTTCCTGTACATCTAAGACACAGTGTGCGATTTATGTGTTAAACAGTAGGGAAAAATTGCGAGAACTGACTTCAGTGGTCTCTTCTTCAGATGAACCTTGCATCAGGTACTCTGTGAGCCTTACTATAAAACCAGGGTAAAAATCATACCAAGATAAGCATAGTTGAATATTTCTCAATGCATAACAAATACAAATGGTGCTATTATTTTGAGGATATAAGTTAATTTGTGTTTTTACTGAAACTGAGTTTCCTCGGAAATTACTTGGAGCTTTCAGGCATAGACAATGAATATTTAGGAGTCAAATTTTTCAGCTGGTTCAACAGACCACATTGTTTCAACAGATACAGTGGGAAAGCTTCAGTTAGTCAATGTAGCAGACACAAAACTAATACAAGATAGTGACGTTACATTGCCACAGACATTTCATAACATATATATTTAATAAATGTTTTATTACCCATCTACAAGAAAAAGACATTATCTTGTGACAGTCATCTGCCCTTGTGATTTACCTGTATTAACTCTTTTCTTCCTTCATGGTAAATTATCTTTTGACAGCGGAAACCTCTTTTTTCCCCTTATATCTTCATGCTTTGTTCCTTGAATGCTAAGGGCTAGAGAGAGAAATATAGCACGTATAGGCTCAAAAGAATCTATTTACAACTTTAACATTTCTCAAGTCATACATTAACATTTAGTAAGTCATAAAGAATTTACATGTCTAAGTGATTTGTGTGTAATAGAGGTTCGTGATACGAGTATCATCCTTAGTAGGGGAGTAGCATTTAAAAGATGAATGCATTTCATATTCACTTAAATATAGGTTGTTAAAACAGCCATTGCCTAGCTAATGAAAGACATACTGTCCAAAGCTCTATTCATCCTTTTATTGGCAAAGCACATGATTTATAAAAGAGTAATTTATTTATTTATTTCTTAGACTTTTATACCGGCCAATTAGTACAAAGCATTATTCCAAGCGGTTAACAATCAATAAGGACAAAAAATAGCAATAAATCGAACAGCAGAAGAAAACAAATAAACGTGAGCATCACAAGACAAGCAAGGCAGCAACATTAGCCCATTACTAGACAGGCAGGCAAGTGGCAATGTGAGGTTGCCATCAAAAGCCTCTATAAATAGCAACCTTTTTAAGCATCTTTCCCCCATTCCCTTACTGCACTGGTACCATCCCAAGTTATTATCATTCCTATTTTCTAGATCCAACTATCATAGATCCATAGAATAACAGAGTTGGAAGGGGCCTATAAACCCATTGAATTCAACCTCCTGCTCAATGTAGGAATCCAAATCAGAACATGGGCGTGCCTGACCACCTTATCCATCTCCTGAGAAACCTATATGTGGGACAGGAAGCAACAGTTAGAACTGGATATGGAACAACGGATTGGTTCAAAATTGGGAAAGGAGTACGACAAGGCTGTATATTGTCACCCTGCTTATTTAACTTATATGCAGAATACATCATGCGGAAGGCTGGACTGGAGGAATCCCAAGCTGGAATTAAGATTGCAGGAAGAAATATCAACAACCTCCGATATACAGATGATACCACTCTGATGGTGGAAAGTGAGGAGGAACTAAAGAACCTTGTAATGAGGGTGAAAGACGCGAGTGCAAAAAACGGTCTGAAACTCAACATCAGAAAAACTAAGATCATGGCCACTGGTCCCATCACCTCCTGGGAAATAGAAGGGGACGATATGGAGGCAGTGACAGATTTTACTTTCTTGGGCTCCATGATCACTGCAGATGGAGACAGCAGCCTGAAATTAAAAGACGCCTGCTTCTTGGGAGGAAAGCAATGACAAACCTTGACAGCATCTTAAAAAGCAGAGACATCACCTTGCCAACAAAAGTCCGAATAGTCAAAGCTATGGTTTTTCCTGTAGTGAGAGCTGGACCATAAAGAAAGAATTGATGCCTTTGAATTGTGGTGCTGGAGGAGACTCTTGAGAGTTCCCTGGACTGCAAAGAGAACAAACCTATCCATTCTAAAGGAAATCAACCCCGAGTGCTCATTGGAAGGACAGATCCTGAAGCTGAGGCTCCAGTACTTTGGCCATCTCATGAGAAGAGAAGACTCCTTGGAAAAGACTTTGATGTCGGGAAAGTGTGAAGGCAAGAGGAGAAGGGGACGACCGAGGATGAGATGGTTGGACAGTGTCATCGAAGCTGCTAACATGAATTTGACCCAACTCTGGGAGGCGGTGGAAGATAGGAGGGCCTGGCGTGCTCTGGTCCATGGGGTCACGAAGAGTCGGACACGACTAAACGACTGAACAAACAAAACAAAAACAAAATCAGAACAGATCTGAATGATGGTTATCAAATTTTCTTTTGAATTCCTCCAGTGCTGGAGTGCTCACCACCTTCCAAGGTAATTGGTTCCATTGCTGTGCTGCTTGAACAGTTAGGATGTTTTTCATGACATTCACGTAAAATCTGGCTTCCTGTAATTTGAGCCTGCAGTTTGGGATGACCAAGAACAGATCCCGGCCTTCCTCTGTATGAGTACCTTTAAAAAGTGTTATCATATTTCCCAGCAGCCTTCTTTTCTCAAGGCTAAATATGCCTAGTTCTTTAAGTCTTTCCTCATCTCACCACTCTTAATTGTCACTTTACACTTCTGTAAATCTAATGGGAAAGACTAAAAATCAGGATAATACACTCTCAACAATGATCAAGGCAATTCAAGTGGGAAGGAAGATTCCTATTTGCCCTCCAAGCAGTTGATAACAAATGTGAACACATATTACTTCATGTGATACCCAAGTGCGAAAGAAAGGAGGATGCTGAAATGAAGAAGAGTCTCCTGACAAAAGCAGCTTGTGGTTTGAGCAATAAGAATATCTTACCCCAACATTTCAGGGTGAGTCACTCACTCTTCTCAGACTATTGCCCACCAAATGGATGTTGTCCATTATTTAGTACTGGCTTAAGAAGTCTGTTTTCAGAAATTGGTAAATGTCACATGCACCAAATGCCCTTGCATTTCTACCCTAGAAAAAGAACAGAACTTTTCTCTTCTGATAATCCACCACAGGCATCAAACATTCTTATTCAAACCACTCATGTTGTGGTGGTCGTTTGGAAAATCTGTTTCAAAGGAAACCATGGATTTATACAACCTCTACGTAGTCCTAGTTGAAAATCTGGCTAAATTGGAAGAGCGACTGTTGGTGATATACGTAGGGGTTCAGAATATCAGCTTTAAACAGATATATTCTGGTGACCTTTAAGAAGCAGCAGGATGATTCTGGAAATAAATGCGAATGTCTCTTCTAAAATGAAGAAAGATCAGCAGTGCATGCAGTCAGATCCAACTGTAGCAATCAGGCTGCATTCCCTGGATCTACAGTTGTGTGGTCCAAACATTTAAAGTGGGCTCAAGGGCAACTTCCTGTATCTGAATACAGATCTGAATTTGAGAGATGCATTTATAGAAGTTTTCCTCTGGAAAGTTGCAAAATATTTTCTAGAGCCATTTTTTCTTAGTAAATAATGTCCCTTCTTTTATTTCATTGTGTATTTATGCTGGGCTCCCTTTTCACATTCAAAGATGGCTCTTATAATGAATTTCAAACCCATGAGAATGTGAATGAAGCAAAAAGCTTTCGGCATAGCCCTGAGCGAACAAAAGTGTTGTGACTTCTAAATGTGGCATTAAATCAAAAAGCCTTCTTAGTTTCTGCCTGACACAAAGGATGACAATATTTTTCCAAGTCATGCCAACAGCTGTTTAATAGTAACAGGCATGTGCACTGTCTTTGGTCAAATGTACAAAAATGGACCACATCAAAAGTATCTGTGCAATTCTAGAATGACTATATGGCTAAGCAAGCTATTGCTCCTTCCATCCCTGGGAAGGAGCAATAGCATAACCTATTATCCCATTCAGCATTTATTGGGTTGAAAAAATAGTCAGCAATTTGAATTGTGGAAAGAAGACATTGACATTAATATAGTAAGCCTTGTTGGTGATCACTGATATGACAAAGGAAAAGGCAAGTGAAAGCTGAACACAAACACACACTAAGGCCCAAGATCTCCCCTGGGCACTATCTGCTGACATGTTACGGAGAACTCAAGATAAGGTCACTCAAGCCTTTGTCCATACTCAAACCATAGACGACAGAGTTGAACATCTTGGTGAACTCTTGGTCAGCTATTTCCTCTTGGAATCTGGCTTTTTAATTCACCACCACACAGTTATGCTGGCATAACACCAAAGGCATAGCTTTTAGAGGAACATCACTCCAAGTTAAAAAATCATCTAGACATTATCAGTTCCATACTGAGTTGTATATGATCTCTCTCTCTCTCTCTCTCTCTCTCTCTCTCTCTCTCTCTCAATGCACAGATAAATCCCTACTATCTGGCTCCTGAGGTGGCTGCCTCAGAAGGCAGATGTCAGGGAAGAAGTAGTATTCCTCCTCAGCCCTCTAGCTATTCCCCTTGCTGGAGTACAACAGTATCTTGCCCTAAATTTCCCCTAGATGTAGATAGGGATGATATCCACTTGCCTAAATTGATTGAACCACATGCCAAGTTGGTCTGATGTGTGGAATTGTTCTTCTTGTTGTTGTCTAGTCATATAGTCATGTCTGACTCATTGTGACCCCATAGACCAGAGCATGCCAGGCCCTCCTCTCTTCCACTGCCTCCCGGAGTTTGGTCAGATTCATGTTGCATGCTTTGCCCCACAACCCCGGAATAAAGACGCGAGACAAGTATTATGGATTAAAACATGGGCCACACTTTATTGTTAATAATTCAGAAAATTTTTGCCATCAATTGGCATGGGGGGCCTGCTGTAGTGCGGAAACAGATAAATCCGTAATCATATGGGCGAGTCCGCAGCCCCAGGTTCTCGCGGTCTTAAGGACAGCAGGAACCCGGCAGGCCGCTAATAAACACCCCCAGACCTCGAGCCATATTTACTTGATGACTGTTGGTCCGGAAGTGGCCCAGCGCATCTTTCCTGCCCAGGTGCTGAATCGCATGATTCGCAGCCCTGGGAAGTCCGATGCGCTGTTAGCTTACCTGATCTTAAAGTGGGACTCACCGAGAAATACCTGTTTTTTCCGCACTACCCGCCACAGCATAGGGACTAGCGATGCTATGTCCCATGCCCGCCATCGAGCCGCTCGAGCTCAACACATGGCCAGGAAGACATCCAAACCCAAATCGGACAGATGGGCTTCATCATTCTGACAAAAAACTCAGGCCTATTCAGTTGGATCCTCTGGTGATACTCACCGATCCAGGCCGCTGCAGACCGCCCTGCAGCCCTCGCGGTTAACACCCCTGTGTGCCGTGTTAACGTCGAGGAACAACACAGGCCCATTCAGTTGGATCCTCTGGTGACACTCACCGATCCAGGCCGCTGCAGACCTCCCTGCAGCCCTCGCGGTTAACACCCCTGTGTGCCGTGTCAACGTCGAGGAACAACACAGGCCTATTCAGTTGGATCCTCTGGTGACACTCACCGATCCAGGCCGCTGCAGACTGCCCTGCAGCCCTCGTGGTTAACACCCCTGTGTGCCGTGTCAACGTCGAGGAAAAACTTACCATCTCTCCATGCCAATAAGGCATGTTTGTGGACCACAGGATACTCATAGCCATGGTCCTGTCCTTCAACCCTTTAAGATCTCATATGACTTTCTGAATCGGTGCCTTTCACTTCCCATGGGGACATAGCCGCCTAACACTCTGCCCCGTATGCCTAGCTGTGGCTAATAACCGTGAAGTGCCTTCCAACTCACAGACTCTATGGGACCTATGAAAACCTGACTGGGCCCTTGCCTGTGTAAGTAATGTTCTTATATAAAGGCAGTAGCAAGTTGACTAACACATGCCTAAGCTCTTGATTCCTTCTGGGCTATGATCCAGGTTGCCAAAGTGAAGGCAGTACCAATTCTAAGTGAGATGTGTGCCAAAGCTCAAGCCCTGAATATTTATTCGATCTAATGCTAAGCCAGTTAATTTCCAGCCATAATGTTTCCTCAATGGTGCCTTAACAGCATGTTGACATAGATAACCAAGGCCTCGCCTCCAACCTCTAGATATAGCTGTACGGCTTTCACAGTGCAGCTGATACTTAAGATACACTGTCCTGAGGTGATTTGTGAACTCTTGCTTGGCTGATCAGCCTTAGATCACCGAATAAGATTTTGCATCTTCCCTTCTTTCAGCTTGCTGACCTGCCATTGCAGGGCTAGCCTGGACTCGACATTTTGTCCTGATGCAGCCACTTTCTTATTTCTTGGAGCCCCAGCGACATAAATAGTGACGCCATTTTGGATAGGACCCATTCGTATTTTACCATGCATAGGAGCGTGCGCTGTTACAAATGCACTGTAATGGTGGTTATATGGGGCCTTGGAATCTTGAACTCTACCCTTGTCATTGGCTGTCCATTTATCATTTTCTACTCTGTAGTAATTGCTGCCAACAAGCATTGGCTATCCAATTTTCCTAAACCTAGTTTATGTCAGGCAGGCACTAGTGTGTTAAACAGCAGTGCCCCTACGTCATAACCCATTCTGAATGTGACAGAAGGATGCTTGCTTGCTTCATAGTGCTGAGCACATTTACTCAGCCATGGTTGCCAGTATCTCAATATGAGAAATGTGGCGTGGCTTATGTCTAATTTATATTTGATTGGATTTGTTTTAAACTAAAGATGAGTATTTTGGGTGGCAGAAACTTGAATTCCTAAATTGATCTGCCTCGGGCAATAACAGTCCCAGAGTTTGTCTTAAGTATGAATATAAAGATTAGCGTGGCAGTACGATCCTTGGTTTTCCACTTACTGGTTCACCAAGGTTTAATTTTGCTTAAAGATGTGTATCTTATGTTGCTTTTATATGACTTGTCCAGAAACTATGTGAAATGATTGAGCTGAACTCAATTGTGGTCTACCCCATAAGAGTGCTTGCAGCTGTCTACCTTTATCATCTGATTAAGGGGGTCACCCAGAGCCACAATAGGTGTGCTCCCCTTCCTTCCTCTTTCCTTCTTTTATTTTATTGTCAACGTAAATAGTACCCTGTTTGGTTAGCTTAACAGGTAACCTTCTTTGTTGCGGGGATGAGGCTTAGATTTTGCTGGCAGTAATTGCCAGCCAAGCTAGTTTTGTACACAATGCTCCCAGGGCATAAAAAAACCCTGACTTTGGCATGAAAGCAAGTGCTTTGTTATCATTTGAGATTTTGCGGAGACACTACTGGTCTGGGTGCACACCATAAATATGTTAAGTGTATTAGTTGGCTGAAGGATCCTTTGACAGAGGAAATTTACAGCATAGCTAAATTTACCTTAGTAGAAAAGCTTCTTTCCCGTGATGGAGAAGGAAATGTTAATCCAGAGAATGTTTCAAGGCTGGAACCACCTGAACTATGCTTTGAGTGCACTGGTAGAAGACAAAGGAGATATTAGACATTATGCTGCTAGTTATGTGAAATTGTCTGATATGAGGACTATTTTAATTGTCCTTTGAGAGAGTACAGCCCTCCTAACATAGTGTATTAGATTGTAAAACTTTTAACCCTATGTGCAGCATTTGTATGGCCTACATAATAAAGGAAAAACATAGAAACATTCAGCAGTATTTCTTTTTAACATTCTCTCCTTTCGGAGTCTGACACCTGTATGGGCTGTTCTGACTTTCGCTGCCATAGCTTAAGCAGTGATATTATATTGTACCCAAAACATTATCTCAGCTTTATCTTTCCTACAACTTAATTTTTTTTAAAAATTTTTTTTTACTGTGAATGATCAGCTGTAACACTCTGTACTTTTAGTTCTAATTAAGTGGGTTACATAATTTGCACTATGTGTTTTGTGATTATGTGAAGTTTAACCATTTCATATAAAATGTTTGAACTCCTATAGTAAAAGCTGTGTTTTTAAAGAATCACGCCCACATAGTGTAGCCTTGACCAGTCCGCTAACCTCTACAATATGTGGGGCTTATTCTTCTATGGATCGGGCTGAAGTGCCCTAACTCTACAACCTGTACATCACAATATAACAGTGTTGTCACAAAGGGAACATGACTAAAGCAACCCTACAACTTAAAATACGTAGGACATAAAGACTATTGGTGGTAAAACAGTCTTCACTTCCCCTTTAAGGACCCCTGAATCTATTTCGTATTGGAAGATAACTGTTGGATAGACTCTTGGTCCTACAGCACATTACTGCACTACAGTTATAGAGGTAGGTAGATCGATTTTAATGTACCAGAAATGATTGTGCAGGGTGAAGGATTGCTTCGAACAGGCGGATACCTTAATTTATGTTTATATTGTTTCTCTGTGCCCTTTTCTTAATTTAAGCGATAAGCAACATTCATTATAGTTCACTTAGAAGTGGAAGGGGCTAAATGTGGAAGTCGTATAAAAGGAAGGCTTTGTTGTTCTTTGACTAAGTGCAATCAGTATGATATGGGTTCCTTACTTAGTACCCCTTAGTTGCATACCCATCCACTTGTCCTTTCTTCAATGCCATTATGAATAGGGCTCCCTGTCTATTAGAAATGCTCTGGAAAAGCCCCTGATGTTAGGAAAGTGTGAAGGCAAGAGGAGAAGGGGACGACAGAGGATGAGATGGCTGGACAATGTCATTGAAGCCACTACCTCAACTAAACAACACAATTGTATATTATTAAGACAAACCATACTGGGTTAATTCCCCCACTTATAATAACTAATCAATTCCGAATTAATTGCCAGTTAATTGATTTGAACACCTGATTAACTTACTACGTAATAACAATTCAATTGATCAGATAAATTATTTAATCCAGTGTTTAAATTTAATCCCTACTGTAAAATATTGATTCCTGGATAATGTTAAGTCAGTTGATGTATATAATACTGATGAGTTATCAATTTTATTACCTATTATTAAATATTATGTAATATTATTAAAATATCATTTATTGTATTTATCTTATTTTATCCCAATAGATTCATTTTACTTAATCCTTATTTTGTTGTTTACGCTCTCTCTCTCTATAAGCACTTATATATATGCGCCTATATATATAAGCACATATATATGTGCTTATATATAAAAGCACATGCACATGCATATATACATATGCATACACATATCCATTTGAGTTTTTATTTTTATTATTAATATTTTTACATAACTTTGTCTAGGCCCCATACAAAATGGGCCCTACCTATATCCCCCATCCCTTTTCAAGCCCACCACCAACGCAGAATGTGGTACTAGCTGTGATGGGGTGGAGAGGAGAGAAGCTGGCACAGTTTCCTTCTACTACCAAGGCCTTGCTGACATTCCTAGTTCTTTTCCCAGCAAAAGTTATACTACCTAGGAGAGGGGAGAAGGGCCAGGACCAGCCAAAGTCTTCCAAATGCCCCACTCTCCCATCCCCTGATACACCTCTGTCTCTTCTTGAAAGCAAACTCTGCTCTGTTAATCAGAGTTGGCGGCGGCTTCGCAACCGCGCCCAGGCACGGCCAGCTCGAAGGCTCCACTGAAGCCCACATTCCCGTTCAGTCCAGGCACTTTAATAAAACAGGGGGGAAAAGGGGGGAATGACAACAGCAAAACCCTGCAATAAAATAAGTAAATGCAACAACAAGAGAGCTGGCACGACCACGCGTGCAGCTCGCTTATCCTAAATTCCTTTATCACTTTAAGAAGTTGTAACAAAAGGAGATAAACATCTAAAGGAAACAAAGGAGACAAAGGCAAAACTGTGGGAGGGAGTTGCTGCTGCTCTCCCGTCCTTTAGGAACACCGGAGCACTTGTGAAACAGTGGAGTTAAACAAGGAGCGGAGATCTCTTTCCCTCGCAATGCTAGAAAAAGAAGACGATTAGTAAGGAGAACGCCCCTTATATAGCCAGGGGCATTCTCCCGCTCTTTTAACAAGTCTCATGAGACCCTGAAGGTCTCGCGCCTTCCGTGGGGTGAGGCAAAGCATAGTCACACTGTCAAAGCCTCGTCGGCTTGTCAGCGACTTGGTTATTGGTGGCACTGTCCAACCATCTCATTCTCTGTCGTCCCCTTCTCGTCTTGCCTTCACTCTTTCCCAACATCAGGGTCTTTTCCAGGGAGTTTTCTCTTCTCATGAGATGGCTGAAGTATTTGAGCCTCAGCTTCAGGATCTGTCCTTCAAGTGAGCACTCAGGGTTGATTTCCTTCAAAATGGATAGGTTTGTTCTCCTTGCTGTTCAGGGGATTCTCAAGAGTCTCCTCCAGCACCACAATTCAAAAGCATCAATTCTTCGCCAGTCAGCCTCCTTTATGGTCCAGCTTTCACTTCCATACATCGCTACTGGAAAAACTATAGCTCTGACTATGTGCACCTTTGTTGGCAAGGTTATGTCTCTGCTTTTTAAAATGCTGTCTAGATTTGTCATTGCTTACCTCCCAAGAAGCCGACATCTTTTAATTTTGTGGCTGCTGTCACCATCTGCAGTGATCATGGAGCCCTAGAAAGTAAAATCTGTCACTGCCTCCATATCTTCCCCTTCTATTTCCCAGGAGGTGATGGGACCAGTGGCCATGATCTTAGTTTTTTTGATGTTGAACTTCAGACCGTTTTTTGCGCTCTCCTCTTTCACCCTCATTACAAGGTTCTTTAATTCCTCTTCACTTTCTGCCATCAGAGTGGTATCATCTGCATATCAGAGGTTGTTGATATTTCTTCCGGCAATCTTAATTCCGACTTGGAATTCATCCAGTCCAGCCTTTTGCATGATGTATTCTACACATAAGTTAAATAAGCAGGAAGACAATATACAGCCTTGTCATACTCCTTTCCCAATTTTGAACCAATCCGTTGTTCCATATCCAGTTCTAACTGTTGCTTCCTGTCCCACATATAGGTTTCTCAGGAGATAGGTAAGGTGGTCAGACATTCCCATTTCTTTAAGGACTTGCCATAGTTTGCTGTGGTCCACATAGTCAAAAGCTTTTGCGTAGTCAATGAAGCAGAAGTAAATGTTTTTCTGGAACTCTCTGGCTTTCTCCATTATCCAGTGCATTTTAGCAGTTTGGTCTCTAGTTCCTCTGCCCCTTTGAAATCCAGCTTACACTTTTGAGAGTTCTCAGACCGCATACTGTTGAAACCTACCTTGGAGGATTTTGAGCATAACCTTGCTCGAGTGCAATTGTACAGTCGTTGGAGCATTCTTTGGCATTGCCCTTCCTTGGGATTGGGATGTAGTCTGATCTTTTCCAATCCTCTGCCCTCTTTTGAGTTTTCCAAACTTGCTGGCATATTAAATGTAGCATCTTAACAGCACAATCTTTTAAGATTTTAAATAGTTCCACTGGAATGCCATCACCTCCACTGGCCTTGTTGTTAGCCATGCTTTCTAAGGCCCACTTGACTTCACTCTCCAGGATGTCTGGTTCAAGCTCAGCAACCACACTATCTGGGTTGTCCAGGACATCCAGATCTTTCTGGTATATTTTCTCTGTTTATTCTTACCACCGCTTCTTGATGTCTTCAGCTTCTGTGAGGCCCCTCCCATTTTTGTCCTTTTTCGTGCCCGTCTTTGCAAAAAATGTTCCATTAATATCTCCAATTTTCTTGAACAGATCTCTGTTTTTTTCCCTTTCTATTATTTTCTTATATTTCTTTGCACTGCTCATTTAAGAAGGCCATCTTGTCTCTCCTTGCTATTTTTTGGAAGTTTGCAGTCAATTTTCTTTAATATATTCACGCAAGCACCAGCAGAACTTCAACAAAAAAGAGGAAAGTTTGAAACTCAACAAAACCTGGCTCCCAGCATTGAAAAATGTCACACTTGCAGAGGGGCATGTCACACGTGTGCATGTGTACAAGCACAACATGCCCCTCCACAAGCATGACACGCTCACCGTGTGTGCATGTGTACAGGGGGCGGAGATCCATCTCTGCAGCCCAGTTCCAGGAAGCCCACGGACCGACACCAGGCCACGGACCAGGGGTTGGGGACCCCTGCTATACAGTATGTAATAGATGTCAATTTTGCTCATACCTGGTTTATATTAACTTGTTTTATAATATAAGTTTGCAGCCCCTCCTTGACACCTCTACCAGTCTTTGATGCCACATTTTACAAATTGCAATTAACCAAGTTTGGGTCGATTTGCAATTTGTCCAATTCAATTTGTATCCAAATATTTTAAGACATTTGCAACTATTTGCATTTGTCTGATTATGAAAGAAAGAAAAAATTAAAGGAGGGAAATAAAGATTTAGAATGAGAGATGCAGATCAGTGGGGGAGAAGCCTAGATATGTCATTGAATGGGAAGAGGTTGCTGCTTAATAGAACTGTACTGTATTTCTTTAGTTCCCAGGAGCAACTCAAGGCATCTATGACACAAATCTCACACATACAGGAAGCCAATTGAATGGATTAAGATCTACAGCTGCCTAAAAGAAAAGAAGAAAAATGCAGTGCACACTCACTCTACTTAAAATTAAACTAAAGCGAATAGCAATCTCTAACAAACTCCTTCCTCAGTCTGTAATGATACAAAATAGATACCATTGAGGGAGAGAGGAATTTATCTAGTTGCTCTGAACCTTCCTGGGATTCCACGTTAAGGTTTCTAGCATTGCTTGTGCTCTCTGTTGGCTATTGAGGTGTTAATATCTTTCTTGGGCTTCCTAGTTCTGTTGCAATGATACTTTCATTTTCTGAGTGAGACACCCTGGTGCTAAGTGTACCTCCCCCACCTCCAATTGTCACCTTTTAAAGTTTCTGAAGCACCAAAGCAAAATTCAGTGCTTCAAAAAGTTATTATTCACTTTAAGTGCTGCTCTAGGCTTCTTTGCTTCATTTTGGTTTGTTTTGGATGTGTACAGCTACCCCTTCTTTGTTTTCCAAGGAATTTCATAATCTGAATCACATCCCTAGTAATGATTGTTTCCCTCAGATCCAGATCACACACCAGGCAATCCCTTTTCCCTCCCCTCCCCCCCAAATAAATACATAAAAATTATACACAAAGAATATGACAGGATCATTCCTGGGTTTATCCTGAATCACAGTTAACTGATGTTATAGTTGAAAACAATAGAGTAAACAAAGACAGAAATGTGGTGGCACTTTAAAGACTAACTTTTATATTTTTTAATGTGAGCATTTGTGGACAAGCCTGCTTCCTCTGACATAAGAGAAGGAGATATAACATGGCAAATATTTACACATGGCATCAAGGTTCTGGTTGGTTGGTAAGAACATCAGTGGATGTTAAACATCGTGATGATAGTGTCTTTGATATGCAAGTCTTTAGTAGAAACTAGTGCTGTAAAGAATGTGAGAACCTCTGTCATAGGTCACTGGTTCTTAACCTTGGGTTACTCAGGAGTTTTGGACTGCAACTCCCAGAAGCCTTCACCACCAGCTGTCCTGACTGGAGTTTCTGGGAGTTGCAGTTCAAAAGCATCCGAGTAACAAAGGTTAAGAACCACTGTCATAGATTAGCAATGGCAGAGTGGCAACAATGTTAATCAGATGGGCTATTTACAGTCCTTGATGAACTCCCCCCCTACAACTTTTTTTAATGAGTTGTGGAGTGTGTGAATTACTCCAGACAATGGATGACCAGGAGAGCAGAGTAGAATCTATATTACCTTAAAAATGTCTAAGATGGATCTGTTAAAGAGGAAGGAAGTACCTGGGAGATGCAGTACAGTACAATATTTGTGGTGTTTATATCTGGTAGTGTCCCCCAAAGCCTTGGCTTATATTAAGTCCTTTGATATGTGTGTCTAGCATGCATATATATTTCATCTCATCTGTTCCTCTTTGTATTCTTGTCTTGAAGTTTCTTTTTTTTAGGTTGGCCACTTTCAAACTGTCTGTGGAATGTCCTGGTAAATTAAAATGATATGAAAAGGGTTTTTGTGTGTTGCCATTCTTGATGTTTGATTTACGTCCGTTGATTTGTTTGCATAATGATTGTCCTGTTTGTCCTATGTAGAGTGCAGATGGACATTGTTGGAAAAATGGGCTTGTAGCAGGGTTTCATTCTCATCTCTATGTCTGTGTTGTATAGTTGATTGTGTGCCAGTAGTTTGAAGTTGGTGTCTGTAAACCAGGATGGGTCTGCCAGCAAGGACTTGGGAGAGTGAAGTGTTTTTATCAAGGATAGGTTGGAGATAACTTATGATGCATGCGAGTGGTCTTAGCTGTGGACTGAAACTGACAATGTTGTTGAATGATTTTCCCTTCTGGGTCTATCCTGTAGTAGGTTGCTTCTGGGTATCCATCTTGGTTTATTAATTTGTTCCTTAATCATATTGGGTGGGTATTGTAGTCTGAGGAAGACATTTTTTAATTCCTTCAGTTTGGAGTTTCTATCCTATGAATCTGAGCAGATGTGATGGTATCGGAGAGCTTGACTGTAAACAATGGATTTTGTTGTGTGTTCAGGATGGAGGTTACAAGCATGCAAGTAGGTGTATCGATTGGTGGGCTTCCAGTTATTAGATGCCCATGTTGTTGTTTTACAGCGGTTAATGTACCTTTTGTGTTGATTGTTCCAGGGTGAGGTTGATGTCATTCTTTGTGGAATTTGTCTAGGGATTGCTTTCCACGGTCCAGGCTAAAAAAAGTCACCAATGTGCATTATACCTCAAATAAAGGAGTGGTTTCTGAGTGCAGCAGTTAAGAAAGTGTTCAATATGTTTGCATACTGTGGGGGCCATGTGTGTGCCCATTGCAGTTCCCTTGACCTGGCATTAGTTTTTATTTTCAAAGGTGAAATTGTTGTTTGTGAGTACAAATTCACAGAGGGTGGTGATTATGTGGGCTTGTTTCTTGTTTTAAATGATATTTGTGATAGCCTGTAGTCCATCTCTGTGTGGGATGATGGTGTAGAATGCTTCGAACATCCATTGTAGCTAGGATGGTGTTGTCTGGGACATTGTGTGTAGACTGAAGTTTTCTTAGAAAGTCTGTGGCATCTCTTACATAGCAAACTGCATTGGTGTCATACAGTTTGAGAATGGAGTCCAGGTATCCTGGTAGCCCAACCATCACAGTATTGATGTTTGAGACAATAGGTCTTTAGGGCTTTCCAGGTTTATGTATTTGCTGTAGTAGGTAGAAGGTGGCTGTTTGAGGTCTTGTGGTATATTAGCTAGAATTTGTTCACATATGTCTTCAGGGAAATTTTTCATCAGGTTTTGTAATCACTTTTGATATTTCGTGGTTGGGTCTCTGGTTAGGGGCTCGTAAAATTTAGAGTTGGACAATTGTCTCTCAGCTTCTCGTGTGTAGCTTGATTTGTCCACAACCACAGCACCTGTCTTATCTGCCTCTTTGATGACAATGTTGGAATTGTTTCTGAGGCTGTGTATAACCTCACACTCTACTGTGAAAATCATATCCCTTGTTTCAGCCTGGGTACACTGACAAAAATATTCAAAACAAAAATCCAGTTCTTTGTTTTGACCTTCTGGAGGAGTCCATGTAGAGTTCTTCTTTTCATGGTGCTGGGAGGAAGGTGGATGTGGGTTGGTATATGATTTATCCTCACGTTGTTGGGATATTTCCTCTTCCTGTTGTAGAGAATGGGGTGTTGTTTATGTGTTGCAATTCTAGTGGTTTCCATAGCTGTGGAAACATTCTTTGAGTTGTAGTCTGTGGAAAAAGGCTTCTAGGTCATCACAGAGTTGCATCATCTGTGTGGGTTTGGTGAGACAGAAGGACAGGCCCTGTGAAAGAACTGACTCTTTTGCTTGGCTCAGTGGGTGGCTTGATAGATTAAGGATGTTATTTTGTAAGTCCTTGGAGTTGTTGTTGTTGTGGGCTGAATGGCTCTGTACAGATTAGATAGTTTCTTCTTTTTCTCCAGGGAGAGGGAGATGTGCATTGTAGATATTTTTTCTCATGGTGGTGAATATTTGTGCAGTATTCAGTGTAGAGGGCTGGTTCTGTATGTGTGGTTCAAGATCTGTAATATCCTTCCGTAGCTGATGGTGATACTTTTTCTTGATACACTCACACATGTGGGCTGCTTTTGACAGATGTTTTCATGGGGGCGTGGAGCAAACCACTTTGCTTATGAATACATGCAGATGATGCTACAAAAAAGCCTCACCTATGTGTGTGATACTGCATAGGGAAAGGTACCCATTGTGGATGAGATACTGTGATGAGTGCTGTGTTTTCTTGAATGCTCTAGCCATTGATGCATGAAGGACATCAGCAGTGATAGGATTAATGACATATGGGACACAATCCAGCATAAAGCCTAGTTCATTAACCCCGTTATTTGATTGGCATTTTCTTTGGATTGAATATATGGCTTCTGTCCTTTCCACTCAGATCTGTACATGATGCTTGAATAAGGCTTTAATGTATATCCCACCTTAAGAAATTGTTGGCACTAAATACACAAAGGAAAGTTACTTTTTTGCACTACAGAGCCCCAAATCCACAGCCAGTGAAGTAGTGGCTGTGCTAGCTGAAATATTCTGGAAGTTATAAACCCCCCCCCCCAAATAAATTTTCCTATCTCTGCTAAATAATTCCTACTAACCCTTAAATTTTTACCCAGGAGTATAATCCTATTGTAGAGGACAATGTAGTGGGGGAAGAAAAAAAAAAGAATAATTCTACCATTTATAACAGGTGAGGATCAAAAGCAGTAATACCTTTCGATTCAGTTCAGATATTTTCATCCCAGTTCATGTAAATTTTTCTGGCGTTTGAAGCTTCAGAAATAATGAATTAGAGAGCTCTGCATATTTAGCACATCCAGAGGCTTTGCACGAGGTGGAGTCTATCTAACTCAGCATCCTGCTCCAGCCCATTGTCATTCAAGGAACAAACACATGCCATTTGGTCTTTTTGTCTCAGACACACATGGTTTCAGTTACTAAGCACAATTCTCAGTCAAATATAATACATAAATCGCATTTCACAGTGAGCCATCTTATCCAACTGCTTAAATGTCAATGCTGTTGGCCAAATATTGGTTGGGTAATCCGCTGAAGGATCTTGGTTTTGGAACTTGGAAAATCCCAAAGCTTAAGCCATATGGGCATGTTTCTCAAATGCCTACAGGAATGGAACCAGCAGAGAGGGGCACAGTAAACATACTACCCATTAGGCATCTGGCTGCAAAGCCAGAGTTTGGGAGTTTGATTCCTCACTGTGCCTCCATGACAGGGGCTGGACTCGATGATCCATAGGGTCCATTTCAGGTCTGCAGTTCTAAGGTTGTTGTTGTTGTTACCTGCTCTCTTTTGATCCAAGGTATGAGAAACTTCCCAAGCTACAAAGTGTAAAGTTCAGGGCTCTATCCATTCATATTGTGTAGGCAGTTTAGAACACGAACAACATCTCTAACTCCTGACATGTACGGTAATTCCCAAGGATTTGTTAGCAGCTACTCGAGTAAGCACCAAGTCTGCTGCTCCAGCTGGTTTTAAAGCACAGCGGGGTTGGATTCCTCATACAGGTAATGAGTTAGCTCAAACATGGTTTCAGGTGAATTTAGACAATAAGGATGCTCTCCAGACTAGGTTTTTTTTCATGATTATAATTCATGTCCAAGGAGATATAAGGGTGAAACATTTTTTTCCTTTCCACATGTTTGAATGAAACTCCTTCTCCTTTTGTTTCTCTCCCTTAGTTCACTCGGCAAAAAAACACTTTTCGCAAGAGGATCACAGTTCACTGTCATTTTCAGTGTTGTTACTTTTTTTTTTTTTTTAGAAAAGAGGATGAGTCTTCAGAAAAGATGTATTGAATTAACATGGCATTGAGTTTTGCCATTGTTGGTTGTTTCTGTTAGGAGAACAGCAGGGGGAAACATACATTTTATTTTGTCCCTTTTTAGCTACAGGTTAATATACCATGGGTAAAACATTGTTTTAACTATTCCGTTTTCAGTTTTTTCTTGTGGCAGCCATACGTGGGTAGTATTTTTCACAGCACAAAATCACCTTCTTGTTCAGTGAGGGCGTCTAAATAACAATATTTTTAAATAGTGTTCAACGGTTACTGGAAGGGATTGCCATAGGTTCAGTGCTGCTTAACAACAACACAACGTTTGGTTTAATTGGAAATCCTAGTATAACTGTAATGCATATTCCAAGCTGAGACACAAAAATGATTCACATGCTTAAAAGCATAAACACTTTGAACAATCAGCTTCTTTCATTTGCATAATTTGGATGCATCGGAACAGCACTACATAGGGGAGTCAGAGGAGCACACCAACAATATGACATCAAGGTCCTACATCTCAGTTATTTTCTTAAAAAAGGGTTTCATATAGGAATCAGATCCATAGCTACACAGGGATGCTACTGAAGTGATGTATGGAGATTTTGATGGATGTTTTTGATGGAATGGACTTTACACTAAACCATGATAATTCTTCACCTTATTCAATCACATGCAATAACAGAGATGGAGAGAAAAAGAGAATCCATTATCCAGGTGACTTATCCATGGCTTGAAAATATTAAAATATTAAAAGAAAACTCCCCAAAGTATATATGCTGTGTATAGTGTTCGTTATTATTATTATACTAATAATTTCTATAGTCTACATTTGGCACTGTTCCCAAGGGGGCTTGGAACCAATCTGTCTCCAAATAGGGGTGTCCTACTGTACATAAACATTTAAAATATCTTGTGTTCTGTTGTTGAAACTGATTTATATTAGGAGGGGCCTAAATCCAACAATGGACATTTACCACACTCACAGAAGGAGGCATTCCATACTTCTTTGCACAACCAATGCTTGCTGTTCACAAAGGCCAGGCAATGCAGTTTGGGTGCTCATCATAGTTCCCTGTCATTTTCAGTGACACTCCCTGATCCTTCACTAGATGTCTGAACTGCCCACCATGCTGACTGGAGGCCTAATTTCTCCTTTGCCAGACAGATTCTATTGAGCTTTGTTGGTGGAGGCTTTTCTCTCTGCTTGCATTGCAAGGGATCTCAGCCAAAGTTATCATCAATCTTGTCACTAGTTGTGCATATCTTTCTAGAAGAGCTCCTGGGTCTTTCACAGCTAAAAAAAAAAAAAAACTGGAAGAAACATAAGATTTGAACAGACGGGCATTTGTACCAATGTTTGATCACCTTCCAAGAGGGTTTGGTTCACTTCCCCCCTTCCCCAAGCGATTATACAGTGTCGCCGCTGGAGCAAACCAAATCATCCCCAGAACAGTCCTGCCCACGACACGGATTTGGTTGTCGGCGGTTTCTCGACTGGCACTTTAGACAAACCTCAGTGATAGTCTACCTGAGTCTACCACCTGTATCTCTTTCTGACTCTACAAACTCAGCTCATTGGGAGTAATATCAATATGGAGAAAGTGTTTCTCATGATGAGAAAAGGAAAGTTTGAAAAAGCAGTAAGGATCTGATTTATTTATGAAATGTCAGTGACAGAATATTGACAACAATTGGCAGGGTAAGGCAGTTCCCCTGGTATTCCATGAAAATGTGCATGAGAGGAATCCTCTCCTTGTTTGGAAGTCATTGGTAAACCTCCCACTGACTCGACTGGCCTTTAACATAGGGCAAGAAGCAAAAGGATAGATGTGAATCCTTTTGATTGAGTTGAGACCGGGAGGGTCTTGCCACTTTGTCAGGCAGCTGTAAAAAGGAATTCTCTTCCCTTCTCTTTGTGATAGGCTTAGAAGCCCTGCAGACTAGGCAGTCTTTTCGAACCAGCCTCCAAGCCTGAGGTGAACTACAGTATCCTGTGGTTTGCACAATTCCACTTTCAAGTTATTCTGTCAAGGAAACTGACAGACTCAATGATGTTACTTTAAAGACTTCTTGGGGGGAAAGAAAGAATAGGATGTCAGAAATGACTCCCTCAAGTGCTAAACTCACCAAAGTTTTATATGCCCTGGCACTCAAAGAGCTAGGAATTCAGTTGATCTTGCGTTGCTTAAAAGGCTCCGGCTTCTTTTAATTTCCTCTATCCAAACTGTGCATCCTTGATAAAAGAAGCAGAAACGAAGTGCGGAACGTGTAAATATTACATATACTTTTCTCATGAACGGTGGGGGCAGGAAAGCCTCCAAAACAGGATATATTCCATGCTTTCAGGTGGAAGTACATGGTATAAACGTCAGCTTTACAAATGTATGACTATGCTGTTTCATGACCCCAGCAGGCTGCAATCATCAGACCAAATGTTCTTGAGAAAGCCAAGTGACTACTCCGAGGCTTCTTCATGGCAATTGGCTTATTGATGGCAGATCACTAAGACAGGATGGTCTGGAAGGCATGAAATCAGATCAAGTCAGTGACTTGTGGGAAGTGACTAGGTAATCATTGTTGAACCTGTCACATAATAGAAGAACCAGCAGGCATCAAGAAAAAAACTAACATGCAGGATGCCAACAAGGTGTTTTTGTTCCAGTAGGTACCTGAAACATTCCCACTCTAGTATCTTCCTGTAGAAATAGAACAAGAACAGCCATAGCAACTACTAGGGCTACAATCAATTTTGTAAAATCACTATATGGAATAACCCAAAGAAATTTAGTTATTAAGGTGCCCATAGAAGTATAGATAGGATTTCTGTATGCTTGCTTGCTTGGGATTTTGAATCCAAGGAAGAAATTAAGACTGAAACTCTTCCCATCAAATAGTTCCCATAGAATGTAACTTGATTTACTCCTGAGAAGAAACCTACGGCATCACATTCTTACAGGATCTTATGCTGTGCATCTCTGCAGTGGCTCATAGTGAAATAATATACTTTCATGATGACCTGGACAAAGATTTGAAAGAGCTCCTGATCATTTAAATATCAAAGAATTTTACCTATTAAAGGTCAAAAACAAACAAACAAAACCCCTTAAAACCAAGTTAGTTTTGTCCTCTTACACAGAGTCATGTGAAAAAGAAAATATACCCTCTTTGAATTCTATGGTTTTACACATCAGGACATAATAAAAACCATCTGGTCCTTACCAGGTCTCAATATTAAATAAATAAATCCTCAGATGAAAAGGACATGACATATTACACTGTATCATGATTTATTTTACAAAAATAAAGCCAAAATGGAGAAGTCATGTGTGAAAAACTAAGTACACCTTATGATTCAATAGCTTGTAGAACCACCTTTAACAGCAGTAACGTGAAGCAATCATTTTCTATATGACTCTATCAGTCTCTTAGATCATTGTGGAGGAATTTTGGCTCACTGTTCTTTGCAATGCTGCTGCAGGTCATTGACATATGTGGCCATTGGTTCATGCACAGCTCTCTTAAGGTACCGCCACAGCACTGCAATCAGGTTGAGATCCATACTTTGACTTGACTGTGCCATTGCAACACCTTTTCTTTTTCAGCTATTCTGTTGTAGATTTGCTGGTGCGTTTGCAATTATTGTTCTATTCCACTTCATTCAGTTCTTTGGGATTTATTTATTTATTTAAATATGTATTTTCTCCCCACAAGGCAGTGGTTCCCAACCTTTTCCAAGCCGTGGACTGGGGGGGGTAGGATCTATGTGTGTGTGGGGGGGCACCCCCTGCGCTCATGGGTGGGTGGGGCACACTGAAGGGTGGGCAGAGCACATGCTCGTGCTTGTGTGGGTGGGGCACGCTTGCATGCATGTGTGGGTGGCTGGGCACCTGTCTTTTCAGGTGGGCGGGCTATACGTGCGGATGGCCATCTCTGGGGGGAGGGTGTGCGGGGCTGGGAGATCTGTCTCCGTGGTCTGGTCCTACCAAGGCCATGGCCAGGGGTTGGGGACCCCTGCCATAGGGGACCCTAGGCAGCTCACAACAATTAAAGCTGTACAGTAATACCAAATTTAAAATAATATACAAAATTATATTAAAAACAATTAAACATTAATTAAGATTAAAAATTATTTTAAAAACATTTAAAAATATCTGTCCACTGCATCATGGGAATCTCAAGGAGCACTATATAACAGCAGGGTGTTACACTCCACACTCTCTAACAGGATGCTGACCTTAATATCTTCCATGAAAGAACAAATCACCTCCAGACAATTTTCAGCCCAGTTTTTTCTCCTGCAGGACTCTAAGACCAGAAGATGTGAAGGAACAATAATGGGGTACAGCTATAAGGAAGTAGTGACAGACATGGAGAAAGTTGATTATCCCCAGTCCTGGCTTTTGGTTTTCTGCTCAAATCCCTGCCTTATCCCTATCTTAGGACCTGGATTTAGAAATATCCATTTGTTAAGATAGCTCCATAAGCAGCTCATGGGCTAAACTGAGGCCTGCCTTATCTGAAGTTCTGGGGTAAGGCACCTCCCCTGTTTGGTCCTTGAGATATTACTGTGTAGTTTTGCCCTAGTCTAGGTCATACTGATCCTGCCTGAAGAGGTTTAAGCATGTCCTTCACTGAAGCAAGATCACTGTGACTTCAGAAGAAACGTATAACTTCAGCAGATTTGTGCCCTTTCTGAACCCATGAAGCAACGTCTAGAGGGATTCTAGTGAAGAGTTTTATCACAAAGTTTCCCAGAAGTATGAAGTTCCAACCCACCTTGTTCTCTTCTATATTTATCAGAGACTCGATTATCATTCATCCAACGTTAACCGTGTGACAGGGGGAGAGACAATGCATGAATTACCTATTATCCAATGAAGTTTCCAATTAAAAGGGAAAGTAGAGATCTAGCACTTGGGTTGTTCACATACGTTACTAAAAGCTGATTGCAAGTCATGATATGAGAGATACAATTACTAATGCAATATCAGTACCAGCATCTTCCATTGCAGTATCTCAAAAACACACAAGAGGAGAGTGTTTAATTAGGAACCTTTCAGTATTAATTCTCTAGTTTAATAGGCTTTCTTGGTTGATAGCAGAACTGATTATGTGCCAACAACAAATTGTCTAAGAGGGGATACAGGATCATTGTTTTCTGCTTCCTTGGGAAGGAGAGAGCATTTGCAGGGGGAGACAACATCCACCTCCATGTATTGCTAAGGATGGGCAACTTGTAGCCTTCCCATCAACTCAGCCAAGTGGCGAAGAAGAATAATGGGAGCTGCAGTTCGATTAAATGTAGAAGGATCCAGTTTTCCTACCCTAACCTCTGCTTTTGTTAATCTTGCCCTTTGTATCTTGAAAAGAAGCGATGACTGTCAAATTAGTATAAGAAAACCAATGTTCTCTATTCTTGCAAGAATTGTCATGCCAATTAATTTGCTAGCTGGTGGCCATGGGGATAAAAAAAACTATCACAAGAATATCTAAAGCCTCACACAGTGACAAATTGAGTTATGATGAAAGTTAACAGGCTGCTCTGCTGGGAGACCCTTGAAGCCTTTGCTTCAGGATGGAAGTTGGCCACGTCTAGCTCTTTACACACAGAACAAGTGGTAACTGCAGGGACATGCAATCAGATTTGGAGCTGTAGTCAAGAAGCCTGCTCAGCCTTAGTTCTGCAGATCAGTGGCAGAGAAAAAGACATTTAGTTCAGGACAGATAAAATGAGACATAGGATCAAGTTGTAATTCAAATTGGTTCCAAGTTATGTTGGTAGTTAAACTTTTCAAACTACCTGGAAAAGACCATCTCTTCCCATATTTGTTTTTCCATACTCTTAAGGTGAGGTGGGTAGAGTGTGGCCTAGCAGAACCTTATGCCACTCCAAAATAATCTTTGTCACTCCAGATGCTCTTCTGCAAGGTTTTTTTACCACCACCACCCCCAAGAGGGGAGAGGAGAAGTCATTTTGCACTCAGTTTTGGTTTGGCAACAAAAGGGGCTACGGATCTGTCTAAATCCCACTACCAACTTCAAATGTCCAGCAACATTCCCTTTGATTTCTCACCAGCCTTGCCATTGGCTAGGGTGGTGAACTTTGGTAGTTTTGTTCCATCATGTCAGAAGGGCACCAAGCTGGGGAATCTGACTCAACTTTAAGTGGCAACCCCTCTCAGAGATTTTTCCAAGTAGTAGTATCAAGGCAAGGGGGGAATTTTTTTTGAGAGTGACATTATATGTGATTTTTAAATATATATATTTGTTCTCAGATTGTGCTAAAGTAGGCTGCAGTTATTCTAGTTGCTTACCATGCCTCTAGTGAATTAGCTGCATCCAATATTCCAATTCAGTCCTGTACATCCCCAGAGGGCAACAAACCTCATGTACCTGCATGATAAGTGGTCCGTCTCCTTGCCAGGAATCCTACCCTTTTACTGGACAGCCCCATTCGCTTCCTGATATTTATTTTTATTTTGCTCAGGGCAACTATATGCCCCAATTTATCTGCCTCTTGAACAGTTAATTGTCAGAGCACTGGTGATGCTAAATCAATTCATGCTTATTAAATAGTTTCAAGGCTGCATCTATAAGTGAGGAGTGGTGTTGTTATTCAGATTGTGTCCATTTTGGGGTTATGGTTTCTTTATGGTCAGTGAGGTGGTATATTTGCTGACTTGTGGATAAGTTTTCAGGAGTGCTTCGAAAACAAAGTATCTGCAGACTAAGAGTAAAACTGTATTTGCACTTGGTGTTGCGAGGCTAATTCAGAAGGCAAGAAACAGCTGATGATTGGGAAAAGGCTTTGACTGCCAGGTTGGTGGCACCTCATCCTTGAGATTTCAGGGCCCCAAAATCAGACTCCTCCAAAATCAGACTCCTCTAATGGGGTGTTGTGGCCATTTCACCTGTTCTTATTGGAAGAGATCAAAACATCCTCCCCCAATCATGAGCTTGAGATGTTCAGCAAAGTTCAATGGTCTCTTCTCCAAGAGATTTACAATGTTACATTGCAAAAGCTAGTGAATGTTACCATTGTTTGCTTTGGTTATGGATGACACTGAAGAATCTTCCCTGCCTCTCCTCTGTTTCCCACATCTCCTCCAGAGCAGATGTTTTGGTGTGTGCTTGAGGGGAGAAGGAATCTGACCCTCCCATCTGCCTGTCAGGGGCTAGTTGAACCCCACACTTCTGTTTTTGCTGACAAATGTTGATGGTGATCATGGAACAAAGGAAGGCTAACGACGTGGGTGAGCACAGAAAAATAGGAAGGCAATTAGCCTTAGAGAAGTTGCAAAGCAAGTTACAAGCAGATATCTGAACCAGCGGAGCCTAACGCAACGCCTTGAGAACTCTTTTTATTAACATAGCACGATTACACAGAACGTTGAAAGAATTCTGATAGGATACTAGTTATGTAATCACCACTAGGATTGGCTGGAGAACCCTTTGATCTAATTCTCTAACTCTAAGCAGAAAGGCAGAATGAGAGGTCACCCCGCCCACTGGGAGCTGCTACTTCTCTGCCAGGAGTGTTTGCACGTCACTGTAATGGATAACAGATAACGGCCTCGAGCAGGAGCTTCCCACAAAATGTAAATGCCATTTCCAGAGGATGTGAAAGGCATTTCATCTCATGGCAGAAGCAGAGGGCAGGCTTCTCCTTCTTGCCATGGGCTTAGTGACAGCTGACTTGTGCTAGCACACAAGTTCAGAATCATTTAGCACAAGTCTTACCAATCCAGGCTGCGTCATATCCAATATCAGCCCATCCTGCCCAGATTTGTACTCACACTGGCTCTAGGAAGAAATTCAGACTGATAACTACCAAAACAAACTTCACTCCCCATTTTGTGCACATTCAATCACCCTAAGATATGTCATAAGGAGAGGGTTATAGTTTGAATGCAATCCTCAGGGGAATAATAGGCCACATGGATAATGAAATGTAGTAAAACATATTGTTAGCCTTGATTTTGAGGCTCTTACGAAATTTGAGCTAGTCTCCGGCAAAGGATTGGACACAGATGTGCCAGCTGTGACACAACACGTTTTTATTTAGAAAACAAAATATGACAGAACAGATAGCTGGGACTCCTCTCGTAAAGAGTGAGAAGGCCCTGAAAATACATTGGTCAGATACATATATACTGTTTCCAAATATGGAGTCATGAACCCCTAAGACTGTAACTGGGCCTAATCTGCAACAAGTTTGGATCCTTGCCCTAATAGGTGTTAGGGCTGTGATCTGGTGACATATCGGTTCTTGACAGGGAATGGAAAGAGGTGGAGGCTCTCCCTCTCATTGTCCTTCTAATTTACAGACATTCTGGCACCCCAGATGTGTATTCCTTATCTATATGTTGATGTTGCTCTTCCTGAAGACTGAGGATCTGTTGTGTTGTAAATGGGCCTCTTCACACCTCCCCTGTAACATCTTGTAATATTCCAAAGTGTTTGGAGGTCACATAGGTCTTATCCTGTTTCTAGGAGTTGAAGTCGGCTAAAGTTCACTACAAGGAAATCAACCCTGAGCGCTCACTGGAAGGACAGATCCTGAAGCTGAGGCTCCAATACTTTGGCCATCTCATGAGAAGAGAAGACTCCCTGGAAAAGCCCCTGATGTTGGGAAAGTGTGAAGGCAAGAGTACAGGGGGACAACAGAGGACAACATGGCTGGACAGTGCCATCGAAGTGACCAACATGAATTTGACACAACTCCGGGAGGCAGTGGAAGACAGGAGGGCCTGGCGTGCTCTGGTCCATGGGGTCACGAAGAGTCAGACATGACTAAATGACTAAACAACAACAAAAGTTCACTACATTTGGTGTGAGGAACTTTATTGCTATATGTGTGGTACGTTACTATATCTTGCTATATGTTCCACTGCTTTTCTTTCTTCAATACCTACTCACTATCAAAATTATACAGGTTTTACTCAAATGAGTTTTAGTTATTTTATAATGAGGTGTCCTGGGGCTATGAAGTTTGATACATGGAGACAAACAAGTACTTCCTGATTTCCCTGATTAATAATCAGAAATTAAAGCATATGAAGATTATTTCAGAATTTCTGTCCTTTTCATGCAACTGTTCTAATTTTCAGTTACTAATCTCTACCATAAACAAAGAGAAAAATATGAATTATCAGCTACTCTCCTCCTCACCTTAGCTTTACAAGATAAAAAAGTACCATAATCTTTAAATATTTGCAGTAATAGTTGCATCTTCATCAAGAGCATAAAATGCCAACAAGCCAAGTTTTTAAAGCTTCTTCAAAAGACATATGGGCAGCCCTCTCTCTGACTGGGACTACACCTTTTAACTCACCTTTTCTTGCTGCAAGTCACACTGGTGTATTTGGTTGACTCCAATATAACTGTCCACAGAAGCCAGAGGAGTAGAGATGGGCATGAACTGCTGGTTCGGCAATTCATGCTGGTTTGTGCTTTGGATGAACAATGTTCTGCAGTTCTCAGCCCCGCTTCCTCTAGTGGGCACCGACTTGGAGGCCTTGCCCTAGCTTCCCTGCCCTGCCTCCTCTGGTTGCTACCTCTGAGTGGATGCCCATGGAGCTGGGAAGCACTGAAGCCTGTTCATCCAAACACCTGTTCATTCTATATAGAGGACAAACACTCGCTTTTCCACTTGAAGCACCTGTGGGTGGCGCAATTCAAAGGAACCATCTTAAGAAGTCTTTCCTTCCTCCCAGTTACTTCCTTATCTTGCTGGCCATAGTTTCTGAAGCTTGTTAAAAAATTCATGAGTGAATAAACAGAACGGGGGAGGAGATTTTTTTTTTTAAAAAAAGAAGTGGCATCTCTCTTAGAAAAGCAGATGTTTTGCAAAGAGGTGAGTACTGGTGCTGTCTCTCTGCGTGCATGCTCTCCTTCCCGCTTTTTTTGCCTCCCCTTTCTCCCTCACACACAGGCACATTCTCCAGCTGTCTTTCACTGCCCCTCTCTTTTCTCCCAGCTGGCATTTCTTCATCCACTTCCCACCCTCCTCTAAAGCAAGTCGCGACCCCCATCCACACAGGGGAAAAAAAACACAATTGAATCCAGCCCTCAGAGAGAAGAAAAGCCAGTTTTGCAAGAAAGAATCGAATCTGCTTTGAACATCAGGCAGACATTAAAAATATATTTAATTCACCAGGAGGAGCAAATCCTGCCATATTTGATAACATAGTCACTACTCCCCCCTCTCCTTCCCTTCTGTCTGTCTCCCCACATCCCTCCATTCCTGCTGAATATTTCTACCCTTATAAGTTTCCTTGTTACCAAACATGGTAACCCTTTTTCATGTGCATGTAACTGAAATAAACCCCAATTTAGATAGCTTCAGAGTTTGGAAAAGTTACTTTTTTCAGAGTACAACCCTCAGTATCCTCCTTCCAGCAAGGCCAGTGGCCATGCTATCTGAAAGTTGTACTCAGTGGCCTGAATGCAATTGGTTGTATTACTAGATAAAAAGGTAAAGGTTCCCCTTGACAATTTTTGTCCAGTCGTGTCCGACTCTAGGGGGCGGCGCTCATCCCGCTCTTCAAGCCATAGAGCCAGCGTTTGTCCGAAGACAATTTTTCCGTGGTCACATAGCCAGTGTGATTTACACACGGAACGCTGTTTACCTTCCCACCGAGATGGTACCTATTTATCTACTCGCATTTGCATGCTTTCAAACCGCTAGGTTGGCGGGAGCTGGGACAAGCAACGGGCGCTCACTCCGTCGCGTGGATTCGATCTTACAACTGCTTGGTCTTCTGACCCTGCAGCACAGGCTTCTGCGGTTTAGCCCACAGCGCCACCACGTCCCCTGTGTATTACTAGATAAAGCCCACTAAATCAGTGGTGTTTACATAACTATTGACTCCCAATTTAGCAGCTGGTTCAGTGGGTCTGCTATAGTCAGGACTAACCACTGGATTCAACAACAACAACAAAACCTTTCCCCCCCCCAAAAGCTGCTTGGGTGAAAGTAATAAGTTCGTATACGTGGTAAGAAAATACCTCTGTCTGCATTTGGTACTGAGGGCTAGGCACCAGATTAGAAATGAGGATCATGTTTTGCATGAATTTATTTCAGCATAATATTTTTATAATACTGTACGTGGAGCTTAACTTTTTCTAGATTGCTTCTTGATGTTTTACATATTCAGTAAGAAGAGTCCACAGGCAAATTTGCAAGCAACAAAATTTGCGTGTGTATGTACATATGGCAAGAGGCATGCAAAATACAGTTTCATGCATGTGCAACATTAACCCAAGCATAATGGATTCTACTCAGTAACAGAATCTTTTCTACATTATGTCTGCTTACAAAGGCAAGGCAAAGCCAGAAGGACAACCACAGATCAACGGAATAAGAATGATATTGATTCAAGATCTACGCTAGCATTCAAAAACAGAATTAACATGGGCCATCAACAGTGTCTCCGTGACCTCCCTCTTCAGTAAAGCATGATCTTGGATACGACTATCCACAACTGCGCCAGAATGCTACTTTCCGAAATAACACGGATGTCAACATGATGAACGACCAGTTCTATAATGTTAACCCAAGCAAAAAATTCTGAGTGGGGCACAAGACATCAAAATATAATGCTTATGTCACCCTTTTTATCTTCCTAAGACCAGGGCAACAATACTTAATTGAACTGTTTTCCCTCCCTAGTAAACAGTCCATTTATCAATGTTTAGTTTTATTGAGTTTAAAAAGTCTGCACCTGGTATCTTACCGGAAAGAGGTGGTGTCATCTTTTTCAGACCTTCTTTATGTAGTTCAGTCAGATCAAATAATTTCTTCCTATGCAGACGTCTCCTTATTCTATAGTTTAATGGGTTGTTCCCAAAGGGAAACCCTTTTTGACAATTTTATTAGCTATTACAGTCTGTTAAGGACAGGATCTTTCTGCACTACTGCACAATCAAGACAAAAGAGGGCCTCTCACTTCCTCCTGGCTAGTCTCTGGTGAGCTTGCACCAGTCAACAGGCCCTTGGGGGCATTGCCCAGTGTGTAGAATGAGGATCTAGAGGTAGGCCATTTCCTGTAGGCAGGTGAGTTGTCTTCTATTTTGCAGAGCATGAGCTTTCAAACTATTTGAATTAGAATGTATGTAAACTGTGATTCTAAAAGAAATCAAGCCTGAGTGCTCACTGGAAGGACAGATCCTGAAGCTGAGGCTCCAATACTTTGGCCATCTCATGAGAAGAGAAGACTCCCTGGAAAAGATGCTGATGTTAGGAAAGTGTGAAGGCAGGAGGAGAAATGGATGACAGAGGATGAGATGGTTGGACAGTGTCACCAAAGCTACCAACATGGATCTGACCCAACTCCAGGAGGCAGTGGAAGACAGTAGGGCCTGGTGTGCTCTGGTCCATGGGGTCATGAAGAGTCGGACACGACTAAATGACTAAACAACAACAACAAACTGTGATTTGAGGCTGTAAGGAGAAGATGTATTATGAGAGGCTTTAGGCCTCTTGTTCAATACAGTAGGTATCATGCTGTGGGCATATAACTGAATGGAAGAGTCCCCAGTTAAATCTGTATCACTACACCCGGTTGGAAGGTACGTAATTAAATTATTTCAGTTCAAAAGTCCTGGCCCAAAGCCCAAGATGCCTCTAAGCGATTGAAACTGGTCTATAATAAATGGTGTTAGTTAACTTTGTCATGAAACACACAGAATACAACACATTTCTATCCTTCAGCACTTATATCTGGAATTTAGCAGCACATGTAAAATGAAGAAATGGCATATTAATATGCATGAAGAAGAAAGAAGGAAAGGCATGAAGGCAAAATCAAAACAAACAAAAGCCAAACGCAAATCAAGTTAAAATATTCAGTGATGATAGACCAAAAAAATCAAACTCACCACTTTCTCTTGCACAAAAGCTGCAGCTTCAAAGCTCATGGAAAGGTGAAATTATTTATTCAGATCCATTTATAATAACTCCCACTATCAAATCCCCTACAAAGTAAACAGCCTGAACAGTAGAGTGAGCTACATGCTTGTCAAGTTATCCCAGACATTTGGAACATCTGCTCACCTATTTAGATATTCATTTCAGGAGATCCTGATTATTCATTTCTCATACTGACATGTTTTGTTTTAAAGGCAGACACAAGTCTGGGTCTCATTTAATTACGCCTAATTTTAATTTTCAATACTGTGGCCTTAGGTATTTTTTGTTCTTGCTTTGTGTTTTATTAATGTACCTGTAATAGCAGTGGAAATGAACCCCTACACAGAATTGGGCTCATTCAGACAGAATTAGATGTCTAAATCGATGTAAGGCTTCTTTGCAGTTGAACAAACCTGAATCTCAACACTTCTGAAAATTCATTCACAACTTCAGTTTAGAAGGACAGGTAGGAATGGACACAGGGGTTTTATGCCAAATCCCCCTGTTGAATGGTGGTGTTGGCTATTGCTGTTGTTTTCAGAAGCTGCATGATGCATACTACTATTAGTTATTAATAGCCATAGGAACCAGGATTGCTTGTGGTTTGGCTATCAAATAAGAGATGGAGAAATAAGAAGATATATAGACCATGAACTCACTTTGGAATAGCATATTTGTTTGTATACTGCAAGTTGTCTCAAATTAAATATGTCTCTTGCACAACTCAGATCATGCCCACTGAGGTTTCTTAACTCATGGAAATATGCCTCTTAAAGTTACGCTTTTTGCCTAGCAGTGCAACAGGATTTCAGCCTTGTGGCACAATGGTTAAACTGCAGCACTGTAGTCAAAACTCTGCTCATGATCCTGGTTCAGTCCCAGGCAGCCAGGATGAGATTCACTCGGCCGCCTATCCTTCTGAGGTTGCTAAATTGGGTACCCAGCTCATGGGGCGAGGGAGGGGACAACGTGCAGCTGGGATAATTAAATTGTAAACTGCTTAAAGAACGACGGGCAGATATATAAGCAGCACATTCTGCGTGTCTCTACATATGAATGTATGCCCCCCAAACCTCTCCATAGAAGGAAAACACTAAGGCTGGGATAAGGGGAAGAGAGAAGAGATGTAGCTTTATGACCGGCGCTGTAGTTTCCGATCACATCCAATGGTTTGTGCTTATTTTACTGCACAATTGTAAAAAAGCATGAATTCTATGTGCATGTCTAAAATCCACACCATTTAGTGCTTTGACACATAGATACTCATTGTTTGTGTGCATTGTGTACATAGTCTTCTTTGTGCCATTGTTCAAATGTGTGTATGCTGCCAAATGTGTTCTTCAGATGTTTGTTTGTTTGTTTTCATGAACTGTATCCCAAGCTTGGAAGTACACGGATTTCCAACAGCAAATTGCATTTGATTCCCCAGATAAGATTCAGGAGGTATAGACTTGGGGGGAAAAAACTGGACTGAATAATATTTTTACCCATCCCTATCTTCTATAGAGCAGATGTTTATATTTTATATTAAAGGCCTTTTGTTGTTGTCTTCAGTTTTCAAGCATTCTGCTTGCTGTTTTTTCCTTTGAAAGAAAAAAGTTCAATAAAAAAACACAACCAGTTGCGACTCTTGCTCATCACACTTCTGTGTCACCTAAAAGATGTCATATGAATTCTTCATGGAGGAGCTAGTGCCAATATGTGAAGCTGGCTTAAACACCATGACCGAAAATGGTATGACAGTGTTGTTCGATTAAATATGCAAAGGCACAAAACATGCAATATGCCAAAGAACAAAAGCAGGAGATAGAGTCCACCCCCTTTTCCCTGAGGATTTCACAACAAAAGAACATGAAAGTCTGGAATGTTCCTTTAGGAAATGCTAATGAACCAAAGTTTGCTAGTTCAGATACCCCCATGCCATGAATGGAAATAGCTCAGCAGATGTGAAAATGTGATTATGTAACTGGGTACCTTTGAAGATCAATTACTGCTTGCCCTTAATGCACATTTTCTTTTTCTTTCTATTTCTGTCTGTCAAGTTGGTTTTCAATTAAGGCTTATTTTATTGCGCTGCTACTTCTATTATCAAAGTAAGGGCTATTCCAGCCCACACGAGGCATCTGCTATTGCTGGTTTTAATATAATCTGCAACACGGTCTTATGTGTCTTTACTTGGTAATGCATACCATAACTAGTCCTAGGGGTGTTTAGTGGCTTGGAGAGAAGTTCCAAAATGGATGTAATCAGGGGTGTTTGTGCTTTGTTTGGTTGATGACAGGGCAGAGCCAGAGATTCCCAACCACCTCCAGGAGTATCACCCCAACAGATCACACAAGTTTGCTCCAGCAGTATTGGGTCAAAACAGTGCTACTGTTTGGTTTGTTGCCTGAATGTATTTCTGGAAGCGCCAAAGGAAAAGGAGATGGACAGAAGAATCACCCAGAACTCTCCTGTGCGGCCAACTGCTGAGGTCACCTTTTCTTCTTTCTTTCTTCTTTTCTCCGTGTTAGTGCAAGGCAAACAAATGTGAATGCCTGCAATTCCTGCAGTCTGTTGGTAGAAGTAAGAAGAACCAAGTACTTCTCAATTCAGAGAAGTTTATGTCAGATCTTTGTTCATTTTATCATCATTGGAAACGACATTTTGGTGTGTTGCGGGTACATCTCTGGATTCGCTGCCAGTCACTGCTGCTGCTGTAGGATGTACACATACACATTTTTATTGACTAGGTCATCACACCATTTCAAAATTGCATAGCAAAACATATAAATATAAATACATTTATAAAATGATAATAAACATCTGCATGAAGTTACCTTTAAAACAACTATTTAAAACAAACCCCACTGACACTCCAGGTAATCTTAGTGGTTATACCTAAGTAGTCAACCTCTTTAATGGCATACCTCAACTAAACAGAGGATGTAGAGTAGTATGGTAAATTATTCTTTTTCCTGTGCAAAATACTACTTTGGAGGTCACTCTCTCCCAGCCCTGAAAAAGTGCATGGATGTCTGAATTGTAAGTACACTGACCTCTAATATCCATCACATTTCCAGCATTAATTTCAACACCTTAGAAATGTGCAAATACAAATTGTTTCAAGCCAAATTGGGTGGGCAGGTGTTGGTCAGGATCTGTACAACAAACATTTGGATGCAGATCATGTACTTGTATGCCCCTGCTTAGTACTAACATCTCAACAAAATAAGTGCGTATATGCATGGACAGAGACTGGTGAAACATCAGGAAGAACAACCTTCAGAACTTGGCCAAAAAGCCTGAAAAACCCACAACAACCATTACATATATTACTGTTTAAAGCATCTAATGTAGCAATTTCATAAACACCTACTAGGGAGTAAATCTCCTGGACTCAATAAATTGTAATAAAGATGTATAGGAATATATGACACTTCCTTATGCTCGGCCAGATCATAAGCCTGACTAGCCCAATATTATCAACCATAGCTGGCAGAACCTTTACAGTGGTATCCCGAATATTGTCCCATGTAATTACTAAGCAAGTCCGGCCTTGTTTATCTTTCAAAATTGAGTGAGATTGGGTGTACAGTGGAACCTCTACTTAAGAACGTCCCTACTTAAGAACAATTCAACTTAAGGACAGCTCCGTTCACTAAATTTTGCTTCTACTTGAGAACGGAGCTCCAAGATAAGAACGGGGGAAAAAAACTTTCCTGCCCTTTTTTTAACCTTAGGTCATTTTAGGCAGATCTCTTAGATTAAAAAAAAAAATTCTCCCCCTAGTGGTAGAGTACGGATTAACCGGCTTTGCATTAGTTCCTATGGGAACTAATGCTTCAGTGTACAAACGTGCCTGTACATAAGGACAAAAAACAGCCGGAACGGATTAATCGGTTTTCAATGCATTCCTATGGGAAATTTTGCTTCAACTTAAGAACGTTTCAACTTAAGAACACCATTCCAATACAGATCAAGTTCTTAAGTAGAGGTTCCACTGTAGTTTCTATGGACGGAAAAGAGCAGATACAGATTAAATGATTTTCAATGCATTCCTATGGGAAATGCAGATTCAACATAAGAACTTTTCAACTTGAGAACTGCCTTCCAATACGGATTAAGTTCTTAAGTAGAGACCCCACTGTACAGTATTTAGAGAGGTATGGTGAAATACAAGAGTTAGGCTGCCAACCTATGTTCATTTGCTGCACATTTACCTCTAAACGTGACATGTTCAGTCAAACAGGACATCTGAGTAACCATGCATAGGATTTAGTTCCATATTGACAACTATAGAGAACATAGGACTTAGTTCCATATAGAAAACTATTTTAGCAGGTCAGACTAAAGAAATGTCAGTTTATCACAGAATACATACTGTATATTGGAGAAATGACTTTTAAAAATATTAGTAGATCTAAATGAAATTGGTGGTCCCAGCTAGAGTGCTTTGGTGATTTTATACTGCAAATATATTTTGTGTATAGGTTTTTACTGGCATGTGTGGTAGATGATGGAGATAGAAAAATAATAATGAATGGAACTGTGAGTTGATTGGTTGGTATGATTCCTGCCTGGAGACATGTGGCTTCCATGTACTTCCATATAAGTGTGTGTGAGAGTGAGAGTGAGAGACAAAGACAGAGGCAGGCAGTCAGGCACGTAAGAGCAATGTGTTAAGCAGTGTTAATGCCATTAGTTAGAGCTGAGTGTGGCTTGTTTTTGTGAAGAAGCTGAAACTAATAATGTATTCTCATTGAAATGTGTGCCAAATAAGTATCCATTTGTGTGTGTGTTTTGTGTGTGTGTGTGTGTGTGTGTGTATAAAGGACTGAAAAACTTTTAAATTATAAAGAAATGCAGTTTTATGACTATGTGATAAAGGACCTGACAGCCTTGATGTTGTTCTTATACTTTATTTTGACCTGTCAATTGAACCTTCTCACCTTTTTTTAAAAAAGGGAACTTCTCTCCTTTTTATTCATTATTTTTTGAAACCGCAGTCACATATGCCACAGTTCAATACCAAGATACACAAAGTATGTAGAATCACAAAAATAAATATTTTATTTAAGTAAACTGGTTGTGTGTTTCACCAGAATCACTTGTTCTTTCTTTCTTTAAAATGGGGGCACTGTATAGACAGCTCTTCGCTGTGCAGTGTTTAAACAGCAATGTAAAAGGGAACACTGTTGAGTTTCATGATGGGGGTGATCCAGGAGAAGGGGTGTCTATTTGTAGGTTCAAATGGGATTCACAAACCAAGTGTTTGGGGGATGGCTATTATTTGGGTGGCAGCATTCATAGGTAGAAAAGGTGTGGTAGTACCCTCATTGAATGCATATAAATCCCATTGGTTCAATGGGTGTGCACTATTTGGCACTACCAACTGGATTCAGGCCATAATGTGCAGAATAATTGTATACACACTGAGAGAAGTAAAAGCATTTGAGTTCATTGGCCCTTCCAGGAGAGTGGAGGTTGACTCAGCAAATTTTCTTCATACTGGAATTGAGGCTATTACTCCTTATAGAAGAAGGACTGGATGAAAAGCAAGCCTTGTATGGGTATATCATGCAAACTCAAGAAATCTCATTGCTGAGAAAAGGAATTGCCACCTGCTGTGATAAGAAATGTTTATTTCCTTTGCTTATAAACATCATTCATATAACAATGAGTTTTTTACTTGTGTTGCACAAGGTCCAGGGCTTCATCCTTGAATCATTGTTATCCTGCCAATGTTTTTGCTATTACCAGTTGCCATAAACTGCTTTTTTTTATTTGAAGCAACAATGCTATATTGTTCCTGTGTAATTTGTGTATTCATTGGCTTTCTCCCCACATACACATATGCAAAGCCTTTTTTGCCTCCAGCTCAAATATTTGTTTTTCCTCCAGCGATTGCTTTTGTGGAATCATTCATTATCCTAAGACCTCTGTCAAAAGAATCTCTCTTTTGAATGGAGGTCTACTGAGCCCTTCTTGATACCTGCTGTAGGGGTCCTCGAATTGGCACTTTTCTACAAAGCTGTATTAAACATTTCAATCTTTTGTGTTATTTTCTAGTCCGTTGCTTGCACATCCAGATTGGAGCTTTGTGCTTTACTTACATAAAAATAGTCTTGAAAATGTGCCCTCCATAGAGATATATATATAGAGAGAGAGAGTTATTTATTGGAAATATTTTCATTGCATTTAATGCAGTCTTTACAACCTTTTATATTTTATTTCAGGTATGCAGCTTCTATAACATGGTATCAGGCAAATCCAGAAAAAAACTATTTCTGCCTATACCCCCAGTTCAGTATGAGGTCTCTTTGCATTGTTCCACAGTGGTTCTAACATACTTCATGGCAACCATATAGATGGAAAGCCAGGCTATTTGTAACTGGTTGCTCCATTCAATAGCAGTCATGCCAGCGATAAAGTACAATATAAACCATGTCCTGAAATCTCGTGCCTGCTTCTTTGAAAAGACAGAGAGACTTTTTGACTAAACAGATAGCTCAGAATACCACAGGGATTGTACAGCAAGTACAAGCAGTCATACAAAGTCATACAAAGTCTAACCTTTGTAGTGAGTCATCCATTGCTATGTACAGTGGTGCCTCGCATAGCAACGATAATCCGTGCAGCAAAAATTGCTGCAAAGCGATTTTGTCGCTATGTGATTTTAAAAAGCTCATAGGAATGCATTGAAACCCCTTCAATGTGTTCCTATGGGCTTAAAACTCACCTTAAAGTGAAAATCCACCATACGGTGGCCATTATTGCTGCTCGGTAAGTGAGAAATCCGTCCCAGAAAACAGCGGGCGGCCATTTTTTTTACCCAGCGGCCATTTTGGAACAGCTGATCAGCTGTTGGAAAATCATCGCTATGCGATGATCGGTAAGCAAAACAGGTTACCTATCATCACAAAGCGATTTTTGCCCATTTAAAACATCGCAATGCGATCGCTTTTGCAATTGCAAAAACTTCATCGCTATGCGATTTTGTCGTTAAACGGGGCACCCATTAAGCGAGGCACCACTGTACTTTGATTGAAGAAAGACTTGTCTGCATGGATGCACAAGTAACTGTCTGATGGATGATAAGACAGAAGTGCAAACCATTTGCATCGCTGTCCTTATACATGTGGTTTTCTTAAAAAGGATTTTGGTCATATAGAATTGCCCCATTCGGCACACTGGACTTTATGGATGTTCCTGTACACCACAGTGGGCAACTGAGATTTTAATTAATAATCTTAGAACTGCAGGGCTGGAAGGGATCCTATGGCTCATCAAGTCCAGCCCCTGTTAAGAAAGCACAATGGGGAACTGAACTCCCAACCTCTCGCTCCACAGCTAAATCCTAATCCACTGAGCTATCTAGCAGTTCAGTTGTAACAAATACCATATTATTAAATGACAGCTCTCAAAATATCCTGCTGAAATTGAATAAAGATGAGATTTTAAGAAGAGTGATAATTCTAACAGTTATTATAAAAAACTGATGGAAATGAATCTTAAAATGCTTTCACTTACAATCATTGCTTCACATGTTTTTATATTGCATTTCCTCCTTTCTCCCAGTGGTACAGTTATTCAGTCTTTCCACACAATACTGATTAGTCTTGTTCAATGTACCTTTTTGCTCTAAATATGGATACAGTGGTACCTCGCAAGACAATGACCCCACTAAATGACGAATCCGCATGACGATGACTTTTTGCAATCGCTATAGCAATTCACAAAAGAGTCATTCCAATGAGGGATTTTCACTGGACATCAATTAGGTCCGTGCTTCGTGAACTGTTTGTTCACAAGACGACGATTTTTTTGGCTTTGCAGAATGGCTGCCCTGTGTTTTCCGAACCCATGCTTCACAGGGCAGCCATTTTTACAGCTGATCAGCGCTCGCAAAATGGCTTCCCTATGGGTGATCTTCGCTGGACAAGGAGGTATTTTTCCCATTGGAATGCATTAAACCAGGTTTCAATGCATTCCAATGGGGAAAGGGTTTTCTCATGATGATGATTTCGCTAAACAGCTATTTCAATGGGACGGATTATCGTCGTCATGCGGGGTACCACTGTACGGATAATATTGTCACTTCCACTTGGGAGGAATGGGCAGCTAACAACTAAATCTCCACGTTGCCAATATGGTAAACAACTTTTAAAATGCATTTCTTCCTTCTGAAAACTGTTTTTATCTACATAAAATTTCAGAGGGAAACATAAGGAATGTGAACATCTAGTTAAAGTCTTTAAAGACTGCTGAATTAGAGTGGACTACTGCTTTTGGTTTTGAGTCTGATAAGCTGTTAGAGTTTTTAGAGCCCTGCTTCTATTGAGAGCTTCCAACAACAATATTCATTCCTAATTATTCTTCTCTATGCCAAAGAGGCATAGAGAGAAAGACCCTGATGTTGGGTAAGTGTGAGGGCAAGAGGAGAAGGGGATGACAGAAGATGAGATGGTTGGACAGTGTCATTGAAGCTACCAACATGAATATGACCAAACTCCAGGAAGCAGTGGAAGACAGGAGAGCCTGGCGTGCTCTGTTCCATGGGGTCATGAAGAGTCGGACATAACTTAATGACTAAACAACAATAACATGCCAAAGTGGAAGGACAAGGCTGTTAAAATTCCTGCTTGGACAAGAGATAAAGCTTTAGATAAAACTTCTGACAAGCTGTCAGATCACAGCCTGGAACACTTGAGGAAGGTGAAGGCTGCATTAGGGGGAAAGGGGAGTCAGTGAGCAAAGTTTTGTAGCTGATACAGAACAAAGAGAAGGCAATTAGCCTTTAGAGAAAGTGCGAAGAAGTCGACAAGCAGATGTCCAAGTCAGCGGAGCCTCAAAGCAATGCTTTGAGAACTCTTTTTATTAACTTAGCATAATTATATACAGTGGTGATCCGCTTAACAATTACCCTGCTCCACGATGAATCCATTTAACGATTAGGTTTTTGCGATCACTTTTGCAATCGCAAAACAATGTTTAGATAGGAAAAAAGGCTTTACGATGATCGGTTCCCTGCTTCGGGAACCGATTTTTCACTTTACGATGATCAAAACAGCTGATTGTTGGGCTTTCAAAATGGCTCCCTGCTGTGTAAAATGGCTCCCCGCTATGTTTCCTCGCTTTAGAGGCACCGGAAAATGGCCACCCTATGGAAGATCTTTGCTGGACGCTGAGGTATTTTGCCCATTGGAACGCATTGAGCGGTTTTCAGTGCGTTTCAATGGGCTTTTTACTTTCGCTTGACTACGATTTTGTTCTACAGCAATTTTGCTGGAATGGATTATCGTCGTCAAGTGAGGCACCACTGCAGTATGTTGTGATAATTCAGATAGGATACTAGTTACCTAATCGCCACTAGGATTGGCCAGAGAAACCCTTTGATCTAATCCTCTAACTCTAAGCAAGAAGGCAGAATGAGAGGTCACCCCGCCCTCTGGGAGCTGCTGCTCTCTGCCAGGAGTGTGTGCACTCACTGAAATGGAATGCAGCTAACAACTTTGAGCAGGGGCTTCCCATAAAGCCTTACCATCCCAAACTATAGATAAGCAGAAGCAATGGACAAACTGACACGGGTTGTGAAGGACATGTTCTGTAAAATGAGTCAGAAGTTTGAGCAAGCAGAGAGATGAGCCAATTCTATTGAAAGGAGCATTAATAAACTCCAAGATCAAGTTGTAGGAATGACATAGGAGTTGAAAATTGTCAAACAGAAATTTAAGGAAGTGGGAGACAGGGCAGAAGCAAATGAGACCAAGATGAGCAGGTTGGATGAGAGAATCAGCAAAACAAACAAAAAGCTGATTTATCTGGAAGAAAGCTCCAGAATGTCCAACAGTAAAATAATGAATTTTCAATTGCAACATGGACAAGACCTCAAAAAAGAGATTATAATGTGGGTTAACTCCATAATGGACACACAACACTTGGATGAACAGGACATAGAAAGAGCTCATTTTGTTGGTAACCGCAACAGCCCAAGGAAAAGACCAGTGGTGTTGAAGTTTTTTAATTATACAAAGAAAGAACAATTTATCAGAGAAATTAAACAAAAACAAGACCAGCTGGTCTACAGAGGCACTAAGCTGCAGATTTCCCAAGATTTAAGCAGTTACTTTTTAAATTGGAGAAAATCGATGAAGCCTGTTACAGCAGTATTGATAAAAAATAATCTCAAATACCATTGGGGTCATCCTGTTTTTTTGAAAATTTGGAAAGATCAGGTTCTGTTTAAAATCTACTCATGTGGAGAAGGTAAAGACCTGTTGAAGGCATGGAAACTCTGGCAGGAGGAAGATGGAGGTCAGGAGTTAACTCCAACTTCAAGCAAAAAAACCAGGTTGTAGCAGAAAGGACCAGATTCTTGAAGGGTTAGAAGACAGACCACCTGTTTTCTCCTTCCCTTCTAGATCTTTTAAATTTTTTACTTTTACTGTTCTCTTTCCATCATTCATTTATATCAATTTTTTCTCTTTCTTTCTTTCTAGCTTTTAGTATTAACTATACAGTGGTGCCTCACTTAGCAATGTTAATTCGTTCCGAAAAAATAGCTTCTAAGCGATTTCATCGCTAAGCAAAACGCGGCTTCCCATTGAAATGCATTGAAAACCGGAAAATCCGTTCCAATAGGAACAAATTGCCGTCCTTAAGTGAAAATCGCCATAGGAAACATCGCTAAGTGAAACGCGGTTCCCCAATTGAAATGCATTGAAACCTATTCGTGTTTGTGTGTTTAGTCGTTTAGTCGTGTCCGACTCTTCGTGACCCCATGGACCAGAGCACGCCAGGCCCTCCTGTCTTCTACTGCCTCCCGGAGTTGTGTCAGGTTCATGTTGGTTGCTTCACAGACACTATCCAGCCATCTCATCCTCGGTCGTCCCCTTCTCCTCTTGCCATCACACTTTCCCAACATCAGGGTCTTTTCCAGGGAGTCTTTTCTTCTCATTAGATGGCCAAAGTACTGGAGCCTCAGCTTCAGGATCTGTCCTTCCAGTGAGCACTCAGGGTTGATTTCCTTTAGAACTGATAGGTTTGTTCTCCTTGCAGTCCAGGGGATTCTCAAGAGCCTCCTCCAGCACCACAATTCAAAGGCATCAATTCTTCGGCGGTCTGCTTTCTTTATGGTCCAGCTCTCACTTCCATACATCACGACAGGAAAAACCATAGCTTTGACTATTCGGACTTTTGTTGGCAAGGTGATGTCTCTGCTTTTCAAGATGCTGTGCAGATTTGTCATCGCTTTCCTCCCAAGAAGAAGGCGCCTTTTAATTTCAGGGCTGCTGTCTCCATCTGCAGTGATCATGGAGCCCAGGAAGATAAAATTTGACACTGCCTCCATGTCTTCCCCTTCTATTTCCCAGGAGGTGATGGGACCAGTGGCCATGATCTTAGTTTTTTTGATGTTGAGTTTCAGACCGTTTTTTGCACTCTCCTCTTTCACTCTCATTACAAGGTTCTTTAATTCCTCCTCACTTTCTGCCATCAGAGTGGTATCATCTGCATATCGGAGGTTGTTGATATTTCTTCCGGCAATCTTAATTCCGGCTTGGGTTTCTTCCAGTCCAGCCTTCCGCATGATGTATTCTGCATATAAGTTAAATAAGCTGGGGGACAATATACAGCCTTGCCGTACTCCTTTCCCAATTTTGAACCACTCAGTTGTTCCATGACCAGTTCTAACTGTTGCTTCCTGTCCCACATATAGGTTTCTCAGGAGACAGATAAAGTGGTCAGGCACTCCCATTTCTTTTAGAACTTGCCATAGTTTGCTGTGGTCCACACAGTCAAAGGCTTTCGCATAGTCAATGAAGCAGAAGTAGATATTTTTCTGGAACTCTCTGGCTTTCTCCATAATCCAGCGCAAGTTAGCAATTTGGTCTCGAGTTCCTCTGCCTCTTCGGAATCCAGCTTGTACTTCTGGGAGTTCTCGGTCCACATACTGCTGAAGCCTACCTTGGAGGATTTTGAGCATAACCTTGCTAGCGTGCGAAATGAGTGCAATTGTACGGTAGTTGGAGCATTCTTTGGCACTGCCTTTCTTTGGGATTGGGATGTAGACTGATCTTTTCCAATGCTCTGGCCACTGTTGAGTTTTCCAAACTTGCTGGCATATTGAATGTAGCACCTTAACAGCATCATCTTTCAAGATTTTAAATAGTTCAACTGGAATGCCATCACCTCCACTGGCCTTGTTGTTAGCCAGGCTTTCTAAGGCCCACTTGACTTCGCTCTCCAGGATGTCTGGCTCAAGGTCAGCAACTACATTGTCTGGGTTGTCCGGGATATCCAAATCTTTCTGATATAATTCCTCTGTGTATTCTTGCCACCTCTTCTTGACGTCTTCTGCTTCTGTTAGGTCCCTCCCATTTTTGTCTTTTATCATGTTCATCTTTGCACAAAATGTTCCTCTAATATGTCCAATTTTCCTGAACAGATCTCTGGTCTTTCCTTTTCTGTTATCTTCCTCTATTTCTTTGCATTGTTCATTTAAGAAGGCCCTCTTGTCTCTCCTTGCTATTCTTTGGAAGTCTGAATTCAAGTTTCTGTAACTTTCCCTATCTCCCTTGCATTTTGCTTCCCTTCTCCTCTCTGCTATTTCTAAGGCCTCGTTGGACAGCCACTTTGCTTTCTTGCATTTCCTTTTCTTTGGGATGGTTTTCGTTGCTGCCTCCTGGACAATGTTACGAGCCTCTATCCAAAGTTCTTCAGGCACTCTGTCCACCAAATCTAGTTCCTTAAATCTGTTCTTTACTTCCACTGTGTATTCATAAGGGATTTGGTTTAGATTATACCTGAGTGGCCCAGTGGTTTTTCCTAATCTCTTCAGTCTAAGCTTGAATTTTGCTATGAGAAGCTGATGATCAGAACCGCAGTCAGCTCCAGGTCTTGTTTTTGCTGACTGTATAGAGCTTCTCCATCTTTGGCTGCAGAGAATATAATCAATCTGATTTCGATATTGCCCATCTGGTGATTTCCATGTATAGAGTCGCCTCTTGTGTTGTTGGAAAAGAGTGTTTGTGATGACCAGCTTATTCTCTTGACAAAACTCTATTAGCCTTTGTCCTGCTTCGTTCTGAACTCCAAGGCCAAACTTCCTTGTTGTTCCTTTTATCTCTTGGCTCCCTACTTTAGCATTCCAGTCCCCTAGAATGAGAAGAACATCTTTCTTTGGTGTCAGTTCTAGAAGGTGTTGTAAATCTTCATAGAATTGTTCAATTTCAGTCTCCTCAGCAATGCTGGTTGGTGCATAAACTTGGATTATTGTGATGTTGAATGGTCTGCCTTGGACTTGTATTGACATCATTCTATCATTTTTGACATTGTATCCCATTACAGCTTTTCCCACTCTTTTGTTGACTATGAGGGCTACTCCATTCCTTCTACGGGATTCTTGTCCACAATAGTAGATATGATAATCATCTGAGCTGAATTCGCCCATTCCTGTCCATTTTAGTTCACTGATGCCCAGGATGTCGATGTTTATTCTTGCCATCTCCTGTTTGACCACCTCCAGCTTCCCAATGTTCAGAGATCTTACATTCCAGGTTCCTATGCAGTATTTTTCTTTGCAGCATTGGATTTTCCTTTCACTTCCAGGCACGTCCACAGCTGAGCGTCCTTTCGGCTTTGGCCCAACCACTTCATTAGCTCTGGAGCTACTTGTACTTGTCCTCCGCTCTTCCTCAGTAGCATGTTGGACGCCTTCCGACCTGAGGGGCCCATCTTCCAGCGTCATATCTTTTAGCCTTTTGTTTCTGATCATGGGGCGTTCTTGGCAAAGATACTGGAGTGGCTTGCCATTTCCTACTCCAGGTGGATTGCGTTTAGTCGGAACTCTCCATTATGTCCTGTCCGTCTTGGGTGTCCCTGCACGGCATAGCCCATAGTTTCTCTGAGTTACTCAAGCCCCTTCGCCACGACAAGGCAGCAATCCATGAAGAAGGAAACCTATTCAATGCATCTCAATGGGGGAAAAATACAACAACAAATTTAAAAAGAGTCAGAACAAAGTCAAATTTGGTTAACAAAGGGTTTATTAAGTGCACTTTATGATTTTAAACAGTAAACTTTAACTTTATAAATAACAGAAAAACGTTTAAAAAACAGCAAATATGAGGCTGTTTAAACCATCGTTAAGTGAAACAGGGGACCCAAAATTTAATCACTATGCGAAGCATGGTCCCAACCATAGCGAAGTAAAAATCGCCCATAGGGACCATCACTAAAAGGTAAACAAAAATCAAGAATAAATAAAAGATATTGGTATAAGGCTCAAAAAAATGGAGGTTTAGATATTCCTAATATAAAAAAATTGTATATAGTGAATCAGTTAAGATTTATTGGAGATATTATATACAACAAAGGAAACTTAATTTGGTGGGATATGGAATCCTCAGAAATAAATGGGAATGTTGAAAAATATTTGTTTAATGTAGTAAAAAGAAATGCAATAAATTAGGTGAACAACCTTTTTTAAAAAATGTGTTAAATGGCTGGAACATGTATTTGTTTTGGAAATTTAAAAAATATAATAATTACAAATATGGATAATAATCACAGATTAATGAAGAAATAAGATGGAATGGATTTGATGGAACAGACTGTGCAACTAACACAGACTGAAAATAGTTTTATCACCCACCCATTCTGTTTCTCCTCACATTTTTTCTCCTTTTGTAAAACTTGGTATAAAACCTTCATGCTCCCTGCATGCACTTGATCCCTAGCAAAACATTCCAACGTGGCATTACTTCGACATAAACTGAGCAACTCGATTGTGTTTCTTTCCTTTTGTATCAACAGTGAGTTTCCAACAGAAGATGCAGAAGCATGACCTCTGAAATGAGTAAGAAAGTGAAATATCTCCTCTGCGATGAAATACTGACGTGTTAGAAAATGGTGAGGACAACAATTGTGAGGTGGGAAGATTTCAGGCTGGCTAAACTGACTTTGTTTTCTCCCTTTCTTTTCCTTTCCATCAGCCTGGGCCTGGTGCATAAAGGACAATGCTTAGATAAAAAAAACACACACACCAAAAAATAAACAAACACAAAAACACAGGATGCTCTCCAATACCTTCTGAGCCTAAGCATTTATTTTTGGTACTAGAACTAAATTGATTTCAGTCACGTTGTGCGTAAGTCTATTCCTTGTGGGCCCGAGTCCTCCCCTGCTGCATTTGAGCCACCTAAATTGGGTGGGAAAAGGCATGTTGTTGTTGAATACCTCAAAGGCAGAAACCCTTGCAGCTCTTCTGCAAGATCAGCCACAGACCTGTGAGTCCTTCCACCAGTGCCATCTGCCCGTACTGATCTGTCAGATGCAGTTTGCAGGGTCACACGTCTCCAGGTAGCTTGCTAATTCAATAGTGAGGCCTGATTGTTTTTACAGAGAATTGAACAGCTCTGTGTACTAGCTGTGCAACACCAAAGGCATAGATCTGTTTTCCTTTCCTTTTTTTCTTTTCAGACAGGTAACTATTTGCTCAGAATAATAGGTAAATAGCATAACAAAATATAAAGCTGTAAGAACAACTAATGCTTTTGAAGTGCACTGGTCTTTTAAAAATATAATCAGCAGATCCAAGAGCAAATCTTAGAATTTGGAATATAAAGAATATTCAATAAGTTCCTTGTTCCCATTGATCCAGACTGTCTAAACATGCCAACAAGGAACTTCCAAGTCTAATGAGATTTTTCATCACAAGACAAAGAAAAGGCAAACAGTAGTTGTTGTTTTTTTCCTGTTGGAAAAACATTGGTGGCTGAGCCCACCCAAACTAAGCAGGCACAGAAGGTCTGCTTGATGGATCAAAAAGATGCAAACATCCCATCCAGACGTTCTTAATTTTTGAAAGTCCACGCAGCAAAGCAGCAGCTAGCATTGCTTTGCAGAGTTTGTACTACTTGTATGAAAAAAGTTCTCAAAGATGCAAAAGCACTAGCTGAGCCTGAAAAAAAAATCTCAGCTTTTTTGCGGGTGAGGAGAAAAAAACGTGGTTGTTTCTTCTTCTTAAGCACATTAATAACACAAGTGATTTCTTTAAGTCATCCTGTGAGTTTCATAGCTTGCTTATCACTGATAAGGTGAAATGACGCCTTTGAGCGTTTGGATAGCTTTTCAAAAATTGGGGGGGGGGGGAATCCACACAGTCAAAAAAAAAAAATAAAATCACAGAATGCAAATCAGTATGCAGTAGGTTCAAGTCAAACAATGTGTTTCTAACACAATCTTGACATAGACTGTAACTCAGCAAACCAAGTCTGGCTTTCTGCCATGCATGGCAGAAGGCGATCTGCGAATGACTTCACAAATCTTTGTGGTTTATCAGGGAGTTCAATACTGAGGATGGGAATAGTCGAACTCTTTTATGCTACATAGCTTACCAGTTGTTTGGGCTGGGTGGTCTTCAGTAAAGTTCACATCAGCCTATGAAGTATTTTGGCAGAGACTGCTGAGATGGAAAAAAATTGTTAATGGTTTCTATAGGGATTTATGGGGCTTGAGGAAACATCTAAATCAGAGACAGGCAAACCTCAGAGGTCTGTGGGCTATACTTGCTCATCCTTGGGTCTTAGCAGGCCATTTGGGTCTTATCAAGCCACAGTAAATGCCCCTTTTACACCCTCTAGTGCCCAAAATGTACAAATAATTACAAGAATACTGGGTGGGGGGCATCTGGTAGTCAAGGGATTCTGAGGTCCTTGAAATATGTCAAAATTACCCCATCCCAGCTCACTACAAAGCATGATGACCTTGTTGAACATCTCATACAACTTCAGCAGGGGGTGTATGGGGGGCAGTGATGCTAGGGACTGCACTTTGGCTCTGGGGACTTCGTGGTCCACATGTTGCTGAACCCTAATCTATATGTCGCTATTTGCTATGATAGTCAAAAGTACAAACTGAAAGTTCCAAGGAAGCCTACTTCTAAGCATGAGGGATTTAATTTCAAATGCTGCTTTTGTGCTTACCAAAAAAGAGTAAGCTTATGTTTGTACATGGAGTGTTTGGGTAAATAAAAAATCAGGGCTCTCACCCTGTGTGGCAAAAACTTTCTCCTTCTTACAACAGTTCTTTGGATCGTATCTGTTGGTTGCATGAATGTACAGAAGTGGACAGAATAAAACTTTTCTTTCTTCTGCAGCGCTCTTTTGAAGAACGCCTATCTTAATAGGCCTTCTTCAAAAGGCCTATTAAGGAGACTGGAGACTCATACTACTGCTGGGCACACACCCTATATAGATGTAGTTTCTACTTGCATTAAGTGTATTTATAAATACAAGTTCAAGACAATAAAATCTAAGGTCTTGATGGTATTCTTAAGAGCCTCCTGTACCAGAATGCTGTTTTTGGGTCAGCCTAAATGAATTGGATGTCAGACATTGTTATCCTGTTCCAACACCACTTTTTTCTCCATGCAACTACAGGTCACGTTGTGAGAGATGTAACAACAGTGACCCCATTTCACTTTCTGCAGAACATTTTATTTTATTTTATTTTTATACTGCCCATCTGGCTGCCAGGGCCAGCCTGGGCCGTTTACACAATGAAACCACATATCATTGAACAACAGTTAAAACAAAAACTTACAGTTATGAAATAATCCCTTTGGGCTTATCAACATGCAGTTTAAAAATAAATCCTACAGAATGGCTATCTACTGACATCCACTGATGTCTTCTTTGCCTGCCTTGCTTCTTTACACATTGCTGGTTGACAATTTCTGTTTTAGTTTAGATGTGGAAATTTAAATACAAACATCTGCACAAAGCAGGGAGCAGGTAGAAGCTGCCTTTCCATCAAACTCCAGAGAGGCTTCCACTGAGGGTTTAAAGACTGAGGGAAGAAAAGACTACAGCTCTGTGTAGACCGATGAGGTGGGAAGGTGTAGGAAACTGATCATTTTTAGAGACACTTAATATCAACCAAGCAGGACTGCAAACTAAAGAAAATGTCTGCTTCAAGTCACTAAATATTGTTAATTCGGCTGTGACTGGCTTCACCTATTGGACAGACTAAGTTTTGTTCCCATTCCTCTAAAAGGCGGTTTGCCACAATTCTGCGTAACCTCCCTTCCCAAATAGGAACCTTAAGTTTCAAAAGAAAGCAATGGGGGAGAAGAAATTGTTGAATATGTGGCAGACCTTTGATAAATTGAGGGAAATAATTCAGCCAATGGTGGCTACAAGGGGTGGAATTTGAAACCTACACCCCGACTTGTGTTTGCAGCCTGCATTTGGGAAACTCGCTTTTAAGATACAGACCTGCCGTGGATATCCGTCATGATTTTTGGGACTTTCGTATTTTCCCCCTGCAGCCACAATATGATGATGAAGACTAGGATAGGTTGAAATTTAGCATTTTGATGTAATCTAAAATCTCACCTGCCCTTACTTTCATCTCCTCCCTGCCATGGATGAATGGGTCATTTTAATCCACAATAGTTACGTGTAAAAACCTCACCCTTTGATAAAGAGCTGGCTGGATAGCTCAATGGTTGGGGGTTTGATTCCCCATTGTGCCTCCTGTGAGTAGGGCCAGCTGGTGTGGCCTTGGGCCAACTGCACAATCCCAGGGTGTCCCCAAAAGGAGGGAATGGTAAACCACTTCTGAGTATTGTCTTCTTGGATACTAGCAGGTTACTCTGTTGTATTTAGATGCCTCCCCCCACTTTAAAATTATATTTATGTTTCACCCACTTCAGCAGCACACTTTCCTAGTATGTACCTGAGATGTTTTTCTGGTCTTCTCCTCTGCTGTTGTTTTAGTGAAAAAAACCAAAAATACCTTTCTGACAATTCTTTTATCCAAGTTCAGGTTTTCATTAAAATGCATTGAATTTTTTCATGGTGTTCAGTTCTCCTGCCAGCGGTGCCTCTTGTGAAGGATGTTTCCACATTTTTGCCATGACTGTTGTTGACAAAGACGGGGTTATCTGTGTCAATTTGCAAACTGTCTTCTGGTTTATCAGCATGTACCTGTCATTTGAAAAGTATTATCAACTAAAGCACTTTGCCAACAGCTGAGGCATAAATCTAAGCAGATAATTAAAATATCACATAAAGGTAGCTCAGATTTCAAGAAAATTGGAAGTGTCATCTACTGATGTATTCAGTTTAGTCTATATTATTTCCCACTACAGTGATGGGCGGAAGGAAATCTTCTCTGTGTGTAACTCCACACAATGTCTGAGCGTATAAGAAGAACACTAGAGACATGTCCTTCAAACTTGTATCTTACACAGGTTATTTTCCAGGTCCAGGTGCATGAAAATATTTGAAATGCTACATTCAACATGCCAGCAAGTTTGGAAAACTCAACAGTGGCCAGAGGATTGGAAAAGATCAGTCTACATCCCAATCCCAAAGAAGGGCAGTGCCAAAGAATGCTCCAACTACTGTACAATTGCACTCATTTCACATGCTAGCAAGGTTAGGCTCAAAATCCCACAAGGTAGGCTTCAGCAGTATGTGGACTGAGATCTCCCAGAAGTATAAGCTGGATTTTGAAAGAGCAGGGGAACTAGAGACCAAATTGCTAACATGCACTGGATTATGGAGAAAGCCAGAGAGTTTCAGAAAAACATCTACTTCTGCTTCTTTGACTATGCAAAAGCCTTTGACTGTGTGGACCACAGCAAACCATCTTATCTATCTCCTGAGAAACCTGTACGTGGGATAGGAAGCAACAGTTAGAACTGGATCTGGAACAACTGATTGGTTCAAAATTGGGAAAGGAGTATGACAAGGCTGTATATTGTCCCCCAGCTTATTTAACTTATACGCAGAATACATCATGCGGAAGGCCGGACTGAAGGAATCCCAAGCCGGAATTAAGATTGCCAGAAGAAATATCAACAACCTCCGATATGCAGATGATACCACTCTGATGGCAGAAAGTGAGGAGGAATTAAAAAACCTCTTAATGAGGGTGAAAGAGGAGAGTGCAAAAAAGGTCTGAAGCTCAATATTAAAAAAAAAAAAAAACTAAGATCACGTCCACTGGTCCCATTGCCTCCAGGCAAATAGAAGGGGACGATATGGAGGCAGTGATAGATTTTACTTACTTGAGCTCCATGATCACTACAGATGGGGACAGCACCACAAAATTTAAAAGACGCCTGCTTGTTGGGAGGAAATCAATGACAAACTTAGCATCTTAAAAAGCAGAGACATCACCTTGCTGACAAAGGTCCACATAGAGCTATGGTTTTTCCAGTAGCAATGTATGGAAGTGAGAGCTGGACCATAAAGAAGGCTGACCGCCGAAGAATTTATGCCTTTGAATTGTGGTGCTGGAGGAGACTCTTGAGAGTCCCCTGGACTGCAAGGAGAACAAACCTATCCATTCTAAAGGAAATAACCCTGAGTGCTCACTGGAAGGACAGATCCTGAAGCTGAGGCTCCAATACTTTGGCCATCTCATGAGAAGAGAAGACTCCCTGGAAAAGACCCTGATGTTGGTAAAATGTGAAGGCAAGAGAAGAAGGGGACAGCAGAGGACAACATGGCTGGACAGTGCCATCGAAGTGACCAACATGAATTTGACACAACTCCGGGATGCAATGGAAGACAGGAGGGCCTGGCGTGCTCTGGTCCATGGGGTCACGAAGAGTCGGACACGACTAAACAACAACAATTCATATATTCAATGTGTTTTCTTCAGTCATGGTCATTTGTGAGTTGGATTTTATTTATGTAAAATGTTTTCACATGTATCAAGGCAGCAAAAGGGAAATCAACAGGCCTCCAATGTTTGCGACACCTTTCAAACCACCATTTCCAAAGAGCTATTTTAAATAAATTCATCTGCCACTCTTTGTTAATTTTTTTTTATATTTATGAGTATTGACCTTTTCTTCAATAGATGCCTCAATCCGGCAAGACACCATTTTCCATTGAGTATAAGGACATTTGGGAACAGCCATTATATCTCATCCTGCTGGTTCTGACTTACCTGCTTGAAGCTCATCTGGTCTGGCAGTGCATGATGCCTCCTTGCTCTTCACTGAATGCCTCTGCTTCCCTGCCTCCTCTGTCTCCTGCTGCACCCCTAGCTACCTCCTGGATGCAGTCACATAGGATACCTTTGGGCACTAATCACTCTGCTCCACCTGTCATCACTTAGCAAGAGTGTTGCTTGCATACAGGAAATGCATCTGATTGTCTTCTTGCTTGCCAGCTTCTACCACCATCACTTCCATTCCCACTTCAATAACCAACCTTCCAGCCACTACCACCCACTGCCTGCCCACCTCACAGCTCTCTCAGTGCAGACTTCCTTCTAGTCTAAGTGAGTAGGGGAGGAGACCTAGTAAGTGAAAGTGATTTCCAATATAAATTAAAAAGTGATTTCTAATGGTAGTCCCAGGCCCTGAAACATGGGACTCAAGTTGGGGACATGAGTTAGATGGTCTCCAAATGAATCCAAGGTGAATGAAGCAATTGTTCAGTGTTCTGAACCATGGTCCAAACTGAGTGCGCACAGAGTGATTAATGTTTTGTAGAAGTTAAATACAGCTGATAATTTTCCTTTGGAAAATAAAGGAATGCAGCATGATAAAATGTGATTAAATTGGATCTTTTTTTGTTTTTAGCCATTTGCCTCCTTGAGGCAGTTGCCTCAGGTGGTTGCACACTGGGTGCCCCCTCACCCAAGAGGGCCATGGCCACTTGAGAGAGCTGCCAGCAGCTGCTTCCTTGGTACCTGGCTATGAAAGTCCTCAGAAAGCCAATGGGGAAATTAATGAGGAAAAGAACATGTCATGCAGCACAGGCACATTTCCTATAAGACTTGCCTCTGAGGCTCTCAGAACCATTGAGGAACTTGCTGGCAAAGCCAGTCTCTGACAGCAATAGGCACCTTCTTCCTCTTTCCCTTCGCCTTCTCCTAGGGGAAGGCTGCTACTACCACTGCCCATGCCTTCTTCCAGGCACGACATGCTGCTGGTGTGTTAATGTGCCTCCTTTTAGGCTGTGGGAGAGAATGCTAGCCCCTTTCCTCTTCACCCTCCACAGCACTTGCCTTATCCTCCTCTATACCTGTGTATTTCTGTGTGTTTGCACTGTGTGAGGGGTAGCACTCAGTGTCCTGTTTAAGATGGTGGAACAGCTTATGCCACCCTGAGTCAATCCTTTCCTTTGATTTCTTTCCCTCTCTTCCCCTTCAACAGTTCAGGTTTTGCATCATAACATTATCTTGTTATTTAAGAAAGTAGTGAAAGGAAACACCAAAAATAGAGAAAGCAAAGGGAAACACTTAAGAGTCAACCTAGAAACTATATTTGTCACTATCATTAAGACAATTTTCTTACTCAGTGTGAAAGGACGCTCATAATTCTATCCAATAAAGACACTAGCAACAACAAACAAGGCATCAAATCATGCTGGCATTTTAATTTTTAAAAAAACCCTACCTTTGCTTAACTCCTAAATTCTTAATGGTCGATTAAAGTATCACTGGCTCCCACATAAAGGTAGACTTTCAGCATCTGCAGCTTGCACCACCAGTAAAGAAGGCATTTAATGAATAACATTTTTGAGACAGTTCCAATACAGTCAATAAAACTGAGGTATTTTATGAATTGTCCAGGGAAGTTTATTGATCTGTTTTAGTGTTATCTGGTGGTGAGAGTCCTTAAAAGCCCATAACGCATCACATAAACAGACAAACCCTCCCCCTCCCCATTCCCAATGCCATTAAGTCATCCTGGTTGTTTATGCAACATTGAAGCTAGAAGTCTGCAGTTTGCACCCAAACTGAAGGATGATGTGTCCTCTATTATGCCCTAAGGTACCAGGCTAGTTTTCTGCAAGATGAAACTGTAAGTGTCAATGTTATATATGTTGTATAGTTGCTCAATATTGGAGAGACTAGAAAAGGAGGGGCTGAAAGCAAGACAGGTTCCTTTGAAAGGCGTACATTGATCCCAGAGCTATCCGTTAGACTGATGAACACCGTGAATTGTTCAGTTGGAACCACAGAATGGTGTCTAAATTGTTACATGGATCATTCTAGCAATAGACAGCTTGTGTTATGTCCCTGTAACATGAAATTCAGCGAGAAGACACCCATCGTTCCTCTTCCCTTGATTGTTAATCCAGAAACAAATCTCTCCACCTAGCGGATAGGTTCAGGGCATTGTACTTTCCATCTTTCTTGTGCCACTCCAAAGAAGGCTGCTATGGAGAGTCTCTCCATATTTGGGGAAAAATAAGCATGAAGGTGTTTTGGAAATCTGCCATCCTTCTCACAAGAGAAATAATGTGGATGATATTGTTGAATACTCAACTGTTTCATTTATTTGTTTTTGAACATTCATAGTATAGGAGTCAAGAGTAGAATGACTATAATTGAGTAAAGAGACTTGCCTTTTTACCTATTGATCGTACAGAACCACAGCTAGGTTTACCACCAACTACTCAAAATGAATTCATTTGTGGAAGTAGCAACTGGTGAATCAGTTAAGCGATTCAAGCTATAGGCAGTGGTATACTGTATTCCTGTCCCCCTCCCCCCGGTATGGCTAAAAGCATCTTGAGGAATAGTAAGATTATATATCTTTATCCTCACAATTACTGCATGTTGATTTGCTGTCTTCCCGGTCAAGGAAGCATGCAGAGCAAATTTCCAGTTTTTAACTAGGTCACTACTCCCCTTGCACCATTGAACATGCCAGAATAAAAAAAAAATTAAAACAATGTAACTGAACTTGCAGCCCCTTTTGTTTTATTTTCAGAGAGGTGGTCTTTTTTGGGAGGGGTATGTCCTGGTTGGAGAAAACTGTCCTCAAAATTTGTTGAAGTGGCACTCCCTGCTTTAGACCTATTTAGGAGTTCTATATAATAGTTAACTAAAGAGGTAAAGAAGGGAGTCTGCTAGCCTGCACCCCCCCATCACTGCTTTGTTGTTATGAACAGCAATGAGTCTAAAGCAGAAACCCTCTTGTATGCATGGAGACTCTCAACATTAGCTAGAACCCTGAAAAATTAGAGGGCAGAGGTGTACGGAATTGAACTGCTGGATAGCTTAGTGGTTTAGATCTCTGGATGCAGACCCAGAGGTTGGGAGTTTGATTCCCCACTGAGCCTCGTTGATGGGGTCTGGATTCGATGATCTATAGGGGTCCAGCTCTGCAGTTTTAAGATGATGATGATGATTACCCATACAAGAAGCTCTCTGCTTCACACTCGTCTCTTTTCATGAGAGCTAAGTGGAAGAGAGGGGGAAAGCTAGCACATGCTTGCTTACACCTTCAGTCATGGACTCTACTGCGAACACATAGTTTTGCTCTTCAGTCATTTTTGGCCTGTATTGTCTTGATTTCCTGTGCATATATTATTAGATAATGAAACAAAACAAACAAGCCTTAATAGTCATTGTTGCTTCCTTCACTCAAGAAATCATGGCTAACCTACAGTCAGAACAGATCAGAACAGCCAAGGCACTGCTGTATACAGCTGAGGTTGGAACCAGTTTTCTCTAGAGGCAAGGTAGGCTTCTTTCTTTTATACCAACCCTTTCTCCTAGAACTGAGAGTCAAGACAGCTTACAACAAAATTAAAATAGAAGCGAATAAAAATCAGTATACAGTATTTGCTTCCATTTGCCTGCTCTGCCCTCTGACAGGCAAACTTCCAAAAGTACAGTCTGAGCAAGCAGGAATGACCAATAAGTTCAGCTGAGGGAGTCCAGAACTGTAAGTAAAGGGATTCAGGGGTGGCAAGTAGAATACTGCCCCAAACTGAAGGGCAGTATCAAAAGGCAGTTCAAGGTCAAACCAGCCTAGGTGTGTCAGAGTCAAGCAAGGAGAGTCCAGCAGTACAAGAGTAAGGGGTAAGGAGTCAGCAGGGCAGTGACACTTACATTTTCATCTTGCAGTAAGGAGTCAGCAGCAATGTCAGTGCTGAATGCAGGCTGTCGTCTCTTAAAAATGTCAGTGCTGAAAACCAGTTACTCCTTTTTTTCTTTTGCCAATGCGGGACCTGAAATTCACTGCCATCCTTGCTGGCATAGAGATGAATACTTTAATTCCCCATTCTTGCATGCAAGGACAAGCAAGAATTTAGTCAGTGGAACAGTTTCACCAAGAATATCCTCTCAACCATCCAGCTGTAGCTTTCTTGGCTGGAGGAAGCTTCTGAAGGCAGCTTCATGAACACTGTGTCGCACAGTAATCCAAAAGGGATGTGAGGCACATCAGCTAATGGGCACAGTCAGTTCAACAGCATTACCAGTGGTCATCTCTGAGAGTTGGGCAACCAAGCTCAGGGCTGAATTGAGGAATATACCTAATCAGCAAATCCATCTCTTCAGGGGGAGCACTCAGCACAGGTTGCATGTTCCCAATCTATTCCCTAATATATTTTTTAACTTACCAGGAGCACCTCTGGATTCAGCTTTAGCTTATTCACCATTATCATTATTGATATCAAACACTGCTTCAGAACTACAAGAACTTTTTTAGTTCTAAATTGGAAAGATAAATAGTGTTGGATGTCAGCAACCTATTGGTAACCAACATACTGATGACATACTGGTGATGCCAGTTGACTCCCTATCTAAAGACAACCTCCACCACTGGTTTCAAATGTATGTTACATAGGATAGGGAGATGAGAGAAGGCTCTGAGGCAGTGGTCCCCAACCTTGGGCCTCCAGATGTTCTTGGACTACAACTCCCAGAAGCCTTCACCACCACCTCTGCTGACCAGGATTTCTGGGAGTTGAAGTCCAAGAACATCTGGAGGCCCAAGGTTGGAGACCACTGCTCTGAGGGACCTCAGAGGCAAATGGAGAGGCATTCAAACAAGAGGCCTTCAGGAACATCTTGAGTTTGTCTTGCCAGGAAGAATGGAAGCCACCATAAAATTTTAGAAGCTTCAGTCACTGTTACATGAGTTATGTTACCAATTACATTCTGTACTAAGGACAAAATTGAAATGGAGCACACAATAGTCTTATGAGAAACTTATTCTGGAAGTTCAGGTAAAGTGCAACATGCAATCTAGAAGCCAGCCCATAGAACACCCATCGACTGCCCAACAATACAGTGATTTTAGTAGGATTCACTGAAGAGAATGGGAGTTTAAAGATGTGATTAAATGCTGAAAGTGTTCAATGGAAATTCCATATACCAAACAGTGAAATATAATGACTATCTGATCTGTTAAAAGGAAAAACCTTTTAAACTAATCGATCCTCTCCACAACAATTTATGTCAATGGCTTTTAAGATGATCCCATCTTGAATGGGAAAGCTGACAAAGAAATATATCAGATATGGTTGCTACAGGGATAAATCTACAGTGTGAAAAGACAATGCATTTAAGAGGTCTCTCACACGTCTTGAGGAAGCATTCTTAAATAAGCACATTCTTAAGTGACATTTTCTCCTCCCTAACTGCTGCCAAACCCACATGTTTTGAGCAGAACTTCCCCTCTCCTTTTTGGCCCCTTCTGTTCCTGTGGGGATCTGTGAAAGAAAACATAAATTAAATCCCTATTTTTAACAGGCTCAAAATGTTTAAAACCTATTTCAATGTAGTCTTACACCTGCTTCTCTTTTCATATTATGAAAGTGTATAAAATGTATGGGATTGATTCTCCCTTCCTTATTTAAATGTTTAACATGCATCACTATTAAAAAAACAACAACAACAACCACTCTAGACAGCCATTACCACATAATGGAATCTTAAAACAGCTCCTTTCTAAAAGCTTAAGCACCAGAATCTACCACAGCTTATTCTCCTCAAGTAGGGGGAAGGTCAGTTTAAGTGTCCTTCTCCCCTCTTACGTTTTGTAAACACTGTGTGTCGGAAATAACTTTGCCTTTCTAAAGTCCTCAAGATTCTAATAATTCTACACCACAGTAGAATAAATTACAAATAAAAATCATTTGACTTAATCATAATTCTGACCTCCCCAGTATATAATTCATACAGGGAAGAATCGCCCAAGTCTGTCATTTTCTCTTTCTCCCACATCCTTAGGAGGAGAACTTGTTATCAGTGTGGGTGGCGTGAAGCACTGCCGTGATCATTGATGATGATGGTGATGAATTGATGGCAATGAAAAGTAGTGCCACTCTAAATAGGTCTGATAGTTACCATGAAGACAATGATTTCCTTTTTTCTCCTCTGTGCTGTTTCCTGCTGAGGAGGAAGAGGATTGTGATATGATGATAAATGTGAGCTTTAAAGTACTGTTGGTGGCTGCTTAGGTTTCATGATGATTGGATTTTCTTTCTGACGGACTGTTGTCCACTTTGGAGAAGACACTTGTCTGTTGCTTTGGCTCTGCTTTTTGGAGTAGTTTTGAGGGTTCTGCAAGGCTTGATTTGGTTTAGTATCAGAAACATGTATGAGAAAATGAAATGAAAGAACCTGAAAGAGCCTGTCATTTTTGTGTTTAATGAAAGAACTAGTATCTGAATGAACCAAAAATGAACGAGGCCACTTCCCTTGAAAGAGTCTGCAAAAATGTCTTCCATGCACATCCTTTCAGTTCTCCTTGATGTCTAGTCAGCTGGAAAGTGGAGAATGGGAGATAACAGCATTTCAGAATCACTTTTGGTTACAAAAAGAAATCATGTCACAGGCCTAAAAACATGGTACAGTTGCCCCATGTTCCCCAGATAGAATGAGGGGTCTTTCTGATTTTTTCCTCCCAAATGGAGTATGACAAAGGAAATAGAAAGTACAGAGGTGCACTTGGGCCTCTGAGGGTTTCATAACCTTCCCAGTTTGGGACCATAGTACTACAGATAATACGTCTATTGCCATTAATTTGCCTGTACCCTGACATCATCAAGGTGACAAACAAGAAGTTTTTTTACATTGTGCTTCCTCCACTGGACATGTTCTTTTAGAATTTTCTCTTTGGGGAGGACCTGGACCCATATGGATAGCTCAGTGGTTTAGATACAGTGGTGCCTTGACGTACGAACTTAATCCGTATTGGAATGGTATTCGTAAGTCAAAACGTTCTTAAATCAAAGCAGCATTTCCCATAGGAATGCATTGAAAACCGATTAATCAGTTCCGGCTGTTTTTTGTTCTTATGTCAAGGCACGGTTCGTAAGTCAAAGCATTCATTCCCACAGGAATGAATGCAAATCCATTTAATCCATCCTTTATCACTAGGGGGATGCATTTTATACCCCAGCAGCCACCAGAAGAAATCTTTGGAAAAACATTTCTGATTTTAAAAGCAAAAGACTAAAATGCATTTTAGACGCCAAAGAGAACAAAGCAAAAAAAGCAAGGGAAGCATGCATGAACCATTGCCAAAACAAACGGAGCAGATCCGAAATGCAAAGAGAAAAAAAGCAAAAAGCATGCAAGACACATCAAAAATATGGGGAACCCCCCCCCCAAAAGCAACCAAACCCCCAAGACCCATTGGAAATGGGGAGGGGGAAACCAATAAACAAACAAACAAACAAACAAACAAACAAATAAATTCATTCCCCAAGACCCATCAGAAATGGGAAAAAACACTCCAAAAAGGAACCAACCCCCCCATTGGAAATGGGGGGATGACCAAAAAACAAACACCCCCCAAGACCCATCACAGCATGGAAACATAACCCCCCAGCCGAATATCACTCTCCAAAAAGTACCCAGAACAGTTTTAAAAAAGTATAAAGCAGCACTTTGCCTTATCAGGCAGCCTCCTCCGATCGCACATTCTCTAACTTCTAGGGCGAAAGAGCTACAAAGAAGCAGCCTTGTTGCCACCTAGAGTTAGAATTTTGAATTTCCCACCCTTTTCCCCTGCCTTTTTTCTGTTCGTAAGTCAAAGTTCCATTCGCAAGTCAAAGAAAAAATGTTGTGAATGGAGCTGTTTGTAACTCAAAATGTTCATAGGTCAAGGCGTTCATAATTCAGGGCGCCACTGTATTTGGCTGTGAAGCCAGAGGCTAGGAGCTGAATTCCCCACTATGCCTCCTTAATTGGAGCTGGACTCAGTGATCCACAGGGTCCCTTCCAGCTCTGCAGTTTGAAGATGATGATGATGATAATGAGGGGGAGGAGGATGAAAAGTGAAGACATTTCCCTACTCCATGGCATGTGATATGATGTAATTAAGAAAAATTTAAGTAGCATCATTAGGCAAACTAATTATTCCTATAATTTATAGGGGGAATTGCGGTTTTATATTATGCATTGCTTTTATTCTTTTTGCTAATCCTTGCACATATTATGTTTAGAGATGGCCATGAACTGTGCTGGAGTACTTCAGTGCTTCAGTGTGGTTTGGTGGATCAGACCCACAGGTTTTGCCCAGGCGCCTGAGATTTCCCACCCCACCTCCATCCGCAGGTACCCACTTAGGAGAGGAGGCAGGGCAGGGAAGCCTCGGATGTTGCCTCTGAGTGGGCACCTGTGGAAGAATGCAGGGAGGGGAATTTGAGGTGGCTGCAAAACACCTGTGAGGCACCTGGAAAACACCTGAACTGTGCAGAAGTGTAGTTTGTGCCCATCTTTATGTTTAAGACACCTAAAGTCTCTCTTTTTAAGAAAAAGGTACCAAAAATTGAAATAGCTCCTAATCTTCATAATGATCTAATTACCAGCCTAAACTTTTGCTTAATAATAGTTTTTGTTGTTGTTGTTGTTGTTTAGTCGTTAAGTCGTGTCCAACTCTTCGTGACCCCATGGACCAGAGCATGCCAGGCCCTCCTGTCTTGTACTGCCTCCCAAAGTTGGGTCAAATTCATGTTGGTTGCTTCAATGACACTGTCCATCCATCTCACCCTCTTTTATCCCCTTCTTCTCTTGCCCTCACACTTTCCTAACATCAGCATCTTATCCAGGGAGTCATCTCTTCTCATGAGATGGCCAAAGTATTGGAGCCTCAGCTTCAGGATCTGTCCTTCCAGTGAGCACTCAGGGTTGATTTCCTTTAGAATGGATAGGTTTGTTCTCTTTGCAGTCCAGGGGACTCTCAAGAGCTTCCTCCAGCACCACAATTCGAAAGCATCAATTCTTCGGTGGTCAGCCTTCTTTATGGTCCAGCTCTCACTTCCATAACTCACTACAGGAAAAACCATAGCTTTGACTATGCGTACTTTTGTTCACAAGGTGACATCTCGGCTTTTTAAGAGGCTGTCTAGATTTGTCGTTGGTTTCCTCCCAGGATGCAGGCATCTTTTAATTTCGTGGCTTCTGGCACCATCTGCAGTGATCATGGAGCCAAAGAAAATAAAATCTGTCACTGCCTTCATCTCTTCCCCTTCTATTTGCCAGGAGGTGATGGGACCAGTGGCCATGATTTTAGAGTTTTTATTTTTATTTTTTTGATGTTGAGCTTCAGACCATTTTTTGCGCTTTCCTCTTTCACCCTCATTAAGAGCTTCTTTAATTCCTCCTCATGTTCTGCCATCAGAGTGGTATCATCTGCATATGTCAGGTTGTTGATATTTCTTTTGGCAATATTAATTCCGGCTTGGAATTCATCCAGTCCTGCCTTTTGCATGACGTATTCTGCATATAAGTTAAATAAGCAGGGAGATAATATACAGCCGTGTCGTACTTCTTTCCCAATTTTGAAACAATCAGTTGTTCCATATCCAGTTTTAAATGTTGATTCCTGTCCCACATACTGTATAGATTTCTCAGGACATAGATAAGGTGGTTAGGCACTACCATTTCTTGAAGAATGTGCCATAGTTTGCTGTGGTCCACACAGTGAAAGGTTTTTGCGTAGTCAATGAAGCAGAAGTAGATGTTTTTCTGAAACTCTTTGGCTTTCTCCATAATCCAGTTGGGAATTTGGTCTCTAGTTCGTCTGCCCCTTCGAAATCCAACTTGTACTTCTGGGAGTTCTCGGTTCATGAACTGCTGATAATAATTTAAATGTTCTAAATGACTTAACGGTTTTATAATTTAATTTAACGTTATTTATTTTATATTGCCACTGATTATGTAATGTTTTTGTTATGCTTTTGTCATTCATGTTTACCACCCAGAGTAATGACTGGATTAGATGGGTGATATAAAAATGGATTGATTGATTGATTGATTGATTGAGTGAATGAATGAATGAATGAATGAATGAATGAATGAATGAATGAATGAATGAATGAATGAATGAATAAAATAATGCTATGTTCTTTCAGAAGGTAAGTGCCATGTGGTCAGTAGCAACCAGAATTCCAGCTCACGTCACCCTCACCAAATGGCCATCCTGTTAGGAGATGATGGAGTTGCATTCCAATACACCCTGGAAAGAAACAGGGAGAAGCAGTCTAGTCTAGGCAACCTGTGAGATATTCTGCATTTGTAAACTCTGATGCACGTATAGATTTCTTTGCTTTTTGAAGCAGATGTAATTTCAGTAAGCAACAAATCAAATATCAGTGCTTCCTCCTAGAAACCCTTTTAAAAGCATTTTTAAAAGCATTATTTTTCACTTTCAAAGCTTTCTGGTGAACAAGTTGTTAGACGAGTATTTGCAGCCAGTCCCTTGGGCTGGTCATGTATTCTGTCCCTTCACCCCCAAAGTAGAGACATAGAGGTGAAGTCTGCTTTGAAAATTTGTGGACAAAGGTTAAGAAAAATTCTATCCAAAGAACATTTAAAAAAATAATTAGAAGGTTTATATGGATTGAGGCAAGTTGCCAGTTTCCTCAACAGCATTGTGGAGGATCCTCTGACCTTTGAAGTGGTCAAGGTAGAGAGAAGAATGATATTTTAAAAGATCAAATGAAGACAACTTTTCACATTGCCCTTGACTCTGTCAGCTGATTTTTCTACTGTCCTAATGGATTATCAGAATAAAATATTATATGTTGGGAAAAATGAAGCGACAGGAGGCGTGGGTGTGATGGACAGTTTCAGTCTCCTCCCTCTCCCTGTTTTTTTTTTTTTTTTTTTTTTTTTTTTTTTTTTTGTCTGAGCCAATCTCAGCCTGTGAAATGCTGTGAAGGGAGAATTGAAGGGTGGAGAGTCTGAATGTTGTCTGAATCAGATACAGATGTTCTGAGATGGCTCAAGTGGTTGAGGGAGAGCTGGTTGAGAGTGTGTGATGGATGTCGGAAGTTGAGGATGAGGGAGTTTTAACATAATATGAAAGTGAAGAGAGGTTTGAAAGAGTTCAGGGAAGGTTTAGAGCAGACACAAATGTCCGAATCACTTAGATTGTTATTGACACCTAACTGCATCATTTATTATCTTATTCCAGCCTTGTAAATAGAGAGTCCTATGGTTACTGTTGACTCCTGCCTCAGTATATTTGGTTTGGGAATTAGATTCCTGTCACACTACTTCCAAATACTGAAAAACACATATAACCTGTTTTCTCTGAGTGGTATTCCTTTATTTATTCCTTTAGTATCACTGTGGTAGTTTTGAAGCAGAGAATAGATAGGGACATAGGAACCTTAGAAAATAAGGAGTGGCCCCTAGGAATGAGTTGACAGCTTGCTGTCACAGTGGGTCATACTATCAACAGAATGATAACACTAGATATTTGGTGGTAGTGGGATCACGACTGGAAAAAGATCTTAAAACTGTTTTCCAGAGCAGTAAACATGGATGATTTAGGATTATGGTGTTGAAGTGGAAATAACAGCTTCTCTGTTTACCTCATCTTTTAGTCTCTGTGCCAGCTACAAAACAGAAAAGTGAATCTTTCAGAGGCATGCATTTAAAAGAAAAATGCAAATAGATGTCTGTTCGTGTGTATGCATGTGGGCACATCCAGTCCAAAGTAGAGTCATTCATTTTTTAGCAGCAGTAGAAGATCGAAACCTATTTCAAAAGGAGCTGAACATTGTCTGGAGCAAGATACCATCATCTGCCAAGAAATAATATTCCTTTTTCTATCAAGAGAATTGAAATATTATCAGCAGATGATAGACTTAGATACCTCATTTTCTTCCAATGATGCCAAACCAGCATATGTTGCATCAGAGTATCTTAAAAGTAATCAAGCAATTTGTTCTGCATACTTTACTCTGAATTTAACAAGGAGCCAAAGTGCAGATGAAAGCATATAAAATGTATTTGTTTCTGTGTGAGTGGGTAAAAGGAAAAAAAATAAGCAGCAGTAAACAAAAGTTAGCACTGTACTAATGCTTAGTTTTTGAAAAATGTCATATTTCTCTTCAACTTAAACTATAGCTGATATTTTTATACAAGCAGTTTCTACTTTATATGCTAATGCAGTATTTGCATTTGTAAACATATGTTATCCTAATGTTTTGCATTTTCTACACACCTCTGTAAGTTCATTTTTAATAGTTGAGAACCCTATGGCAAAATTTGGAAAAATTAGCTCAATTATTATTTGCATTTATATTCTGCTTTTCCTTTAATTGGCTCCAGCTGACATACATGGACATCCTCCTCTCCGTTTTATACTCATAATAACCTTGTGAAGTCGACCAGGCTACAAGTGAGTAATAATCCCATGAATATCTTGGTTCAAGTGGGGACTTGAATCCCAGCCCAGTATTCTGACTAATCCACTATTTTGGCTGTCAGAGAACTGTGATACGAACTAAAAGATAACAGCACTGTTATCAATGTTAGAGCTTGTCCATACTTTCTGGGATTGTTCTGGGTTGTTCTTTGTTTCAGTACTGAATAAATCATCCCAGTGTTGATATCCATACACAGGAAGGGTATTTGTTGTTAGATGCACTGTCCCCCTCCTGGTACTACTTGAATACAAATTGCCATTAGGAAACGTTAGGAAGAAAAACCTCCAGAACAAAGCCAAACAGCCCCAAAAACCTACAACAACCATTGGATCCTGGCTGTGAAAGCCTTTGAGAATACATCTTCTATCTATATTTGAAGAGCCTAATTTTTGTCTTGAGATATGCTGCTCCCAAATCTATGAATGCCGCATTCCTCCTATAGGGAAGTTGGACCTTTGCAGGAGTATTTTTCAATTAACTGTTGAAGTATCAGGCAGTGCTCAGTTGTTGATCTTCCTTCCCTAAAGTCTGCTTGCTCTGTTCGAATTATTTCTTCCTGTTCAGGCCATATTTCTAGTTTTTCTAAAAGGTGCCTAGCATATAATTTACTAATGATATTTAGAAGGCTAATAGGCCTTTAATTTGCTGGGTCACCCTTATTACCCTTCTAATAAATTGGGAACACAATAGCTGGCAACCACTGCTTGGGAATTTGGCCTGTTTGGCCTATACAGTATATGTAAACCAATGACACAACCAACTAGTGCATGGACTAGCAGGCACTGAAGTGAGATGGGGTCTACATGACTAGCTCCTGCTCTGAAGCATAGTATAACGAAAATAAAACTCCATGGGTGGTGCCATAAAAAACCTGGAAAGCAAATTTTATTGTTCTGCTTTGAAACTACTTTGACACTACTTTTGGCCTTGCTTCATAGGGATACTGGGATGTTGTACTGTATAACAGGTTCAAGAAAAGTTGAACAGATGCTCAGTGTGGATGGGCCCTTAGTCCAGGCAATATGGATTGGGTAAATTGGTATCACAGTGGCAGTGAATAACAGATTTAAGGAACTAGATTTGGTGGACAGAGTGCCTGAGGAACTTTGGATAGAGGCTCATAACATTGTACAGGAGGCAGCAACAAAAACCATCTCAAAGAAAAGGAAATGCAAGAAAGCAAAGTGGCTGTCCAACGAGGCCTTAGAAATAGCAGAAAAGGGAAACCAAATGCAAGGGAGATAGGGAAAGTTACAGAAAATTGAATGCAGACTTCCAAAGAATGGCAAGGAGAGACAAGAAGGCCTTCTTAAATGAACAATGTAAGAAATAGAGGAAAATAATAGAAAGGGAAAAAACCAGAGATCTGTTCAAGAAAACTGAAGATATTAAAGGAACCTTTTGTGCAAAGATGGACATGATAAAGGACAAAAATGGTAGGGACCTAACAGAAGCAGAAGACGTCAAGAAGAGGTGGCAAGCATACACAAAGGAATTATACCAGAAAGATCTGGGTGTCTTGGACAACCCAGATACAGTAGTGTGGTTGTTGAGCTTGAGCCAGACATCCTGCAGAGTGAAGTCAAGTGGGCCTTCGAAAGCATGGCTAACAACAAAGCCAGTGGAGGTGATGGAATTCCAGTTGAACTATTTAAAATCTTAAAAGATGATACTGTTAAGGTGCTACACTCAATATGCCAGCAAGTTTGGAAAATTCAGCAATGGCCAGAGGATTGGAAAAGATCAGTCTACATCCCAATCCCAAGGAAGGGCAGTGCCAAAGAATGCTCCAACTAGTGTACAATTGCACTCATTTCACACGCTAGCAAGGTTATACTCAAAATCCTACAAGGTAGGCTTCAGCAGTATGTGGACCGAGAACTCCCAGAAGTACAAGCTGGATTTCTAAGGGGCAGAAGAACTAGAGACCAAATGGCTAACATGCGCTGGATTATGGAGAAAGCCAGAGAGTTCCAGAAAAACATCTACTTCTGCTTCATTGACTATGCAAAAGCCTTTGACCGTGTGGAGCACAGCAAACTATAGCAAGTCCTTAAAGAAATGGGAGTGCCTGACCACCTTATCCATCTCCTGAGAAACCTATATGTGGGACAGGAAGCAACAGTTAGAACTAGATATCGAACAACTGACTGGTTCAAAATTGGGAAAGGAGTACCACAAGGCTGTATATTGTCCCCCTGCTTATTTAACTTATATGCAGAATACATCATGCGAAAGGCAGGACTGGATGAATCCCAAGCTGGAACTAAGATTGCCAGAAGAAATATCAACAACCTCAGTTATGCAGATGATGACACTCTGATAGCAGAAAGTGAGGAGGAAATAAAGAACCTCTTAATGAGGGTGAAAGAGGATTTGAAGCTCAACATCAAAAAAAATCCCAAGGTTTCTTGCACAGGAAACCATGTTACACTCAGTCTACTAGGTCACATTTTGTGGTGGCAACAACTGCATTTTAGGCAGAAGTATGGTTCTATGTGAATGATAACAATAACATGGACTAAGTATTACCTATTGAGGAGAAGGACAAAAAATCCAGTGAGACTCCTAGGGCGTTACACGCTCCAGTGGTCCAGCACACTTCTCTTGAGAAGTGGACTTCTGCTGTCTTTGTAGTTCTCTGGGTAACACAATAAACCTGCATTAAAAAATAATAATAAAGCCCCATGACAATAATAAGATTGTTTTAGCACATGTGTTGCAATTCTTCCAGGAAAAGAAATGAAAGCATTTTTGCAAGTGTTTCTTTAGTACTTTGAGCTCCTGTTACGTAAATTATCGTTTCTGGAAAACAAGCCATTGTATACACAGAATAAGCTTTCTTTAATACTCCAGGTATATTTATGTGTTACTTTTGTTTTTACAGAAATGGGTTGCTTTTTATGTAAAAGCTTAAAACCTGGTATATTTTTCACTTCCTTTTACTAGGTTTTTGACAAATGCTAAGGCTAACAATTTGTCAGAGTCTATTTTATAATGTATTCTGTTTATCATCCTTTCTTTGTCATAACTCAGTTGTTTTTTTTTAAAAAAAATCCAATTTAAGAATGTGGAATATTTTCTTTCTGTATCCATGATCCAAAATGCAGGAAGTGGACTGATATTGCAGTACTGTGCCCACTTTGCCAACAGGAAAAAGGATGCCAAATTTTACATAGAAAAGCACAGCCTGAGTGCTGATAGCACCCTTGTCAGCAATCAAAATGGTTTACAGAATACTATCTTTTACTCACTACCATTCACAAAGTGACACCAAGCAAGGAAAAAGATAATACTTCTGTTAATGCCGCTATTTTAGACTGCTTTAACAGAAATACAGTCTCTAAATCCCATGAAGTACTAGTCCTCTCTATTTGGCAGTGATTAGGCCTCATCTTGAGTATTGTGTCCAGTTCTGGACACTGCACTTTAAGAAGGATGCCAATAAACTGGAACAAGTTCAGGAGAGGGCCACAAGGATGATCAGGGGAGTGGAAACCAGGTCTTACGAGGAAAGACTTGAAGAACTGGGCATGTTTAGCCTTGAGAGAAGAAGACTGAGGGGAGATAGGATAGCATTTTTCAAATCCTTGAAAAATTATCATATAGAGGAGGGACAGGATCTCTTCTTGATCATCCTAGAGTGCAGGACATGTAATAATGGGCTCAAGTTAAAGGAAGTCAAATTTTGGCAGAATATCAGGAAAAATGCCTCTGCTGCTGCTCTCCAACTCTGAAACTTCCTCTAACAGGGACCAGCCTGGCCCCATCTTTGCTATCCTTCCAGAAGCAGGCAAAGATCTTTCTCTTCAGGCCGGCTTTCCCTTAGTGACTGCTGCCTGAGTGGGATAATGTTTTTGTTTCCATATAGTATTCTCTTTTGTATTTGTATACTCGCCCTTGTTAGTATTAAATACTTTTTTTTAAAGATGTAAGCTGCTTTGCGTCCTTTTTAAGGAGAAAGATGGGGTAAAATATTTTAAATAAATAATAAACTGTTAGAGCAGTACAGCTGTGGAAGCAATTGCCCCAGGAGGTGGCTAGCGCTCCAATGCTGCAGACTTTCAAGAAAAAATTGGACAACCATCTGTCAGATCTGCTTTGACTTGGATTCCTGCACTCAACAAGGAGTTGGACACGATGGCCTTATAGGCCCCTTCCAACTCAATTATTCTGTGATTCTATAGTTCTATGAAAACCCCCAAACCTGATTCCTTTTTCTGTCAGTTAATTTCTTCTCCTCCAATCACTTTGGATCTGGACTTTGTGTGAATGGTAGCAAGGCACTAGAGGTTGGATTTCTTGGTATTTTAAAACAAAAGTGTATGTATACATACAGTACTGTGCATACAAATCCCAACAGACACTTCCCTTGTGTAGAATTACCTAGTGCTAGAGGATCCCAGAAGATGAGCCCCTGATCTGGTCGCTGGGAGAGAGCAGAAGCAAGAACAACTGGGATGTGGCTGTAGTCCCTCTGTGCCAAGAGATTTTGAAGGGCTGTTTTTGGACTTAATGAACTGGTGAAGCAAAGATGTGAGAAAGTACAACAAATACAATGGAGAAAGATATACACCCTTTAACCTCGCAGGTAAACCAATGTTGCCATGCCTGCTCCTCTAAATGCAAACTGGAAAAGTATGTTCCCATTTTTAAATCTTTTCCTTCTGCTAGGCAATCTGAGGAAGAAAAGCTATATTGGACTGACAGTTCTAAGCAGCTCTACAAAAGGGGTGGGGTAGGGGGGGGTGGGCAGCAAAAAAAAAAAGACAACAACCTAGCATGATATGTTATTGTTTTGCAAGATCTGAGCAGAGCTATTAATGATAGGATATTTTGGAGGCCATTAACTCATATGGTCATCTCATCACACATCAGAAGTGACTTAATGGCACATTACGTCTTCAGAGTTTTCTTTTAATTACCAGCCACTTGTATTGTGACAAGATTGGTAGAATGGTTGACACTGATAGAATACAGGCATCAGAGCTCTGCTAACACTGAGTAAGACCATTCTAGCCACAAAGGGGGGGAAAAACAACACACAGTAATTTCACAGCTGAAATTCTTTTAAACACATCTTTCTAAAAAATTACAGCCAGATACAAAATTCTTTTCCTAGCACCGATATCTGTTTAGTCAAGAAGGAGTTAAAATGTTCTCTTCTTGAGAGTCAGCTAATTGAGTACTGACCCACAGGGTCAAAAGTTCACATTACCCTAAACCTGGAGCTGATTTCCCCTTTGAAGACTTGTATGAGGAGTCTGGTCTCAGAAATTGCTCTGTGCCTTAGTAAGGCAGAAATACACAATTTTATGCTAATTCCTTGGTGATATATGGCAAAATGTGCCTTTTTGGAGAACTATCACTCCACTACTTTATGTAAAGCAGTTTTCTTTCTTTCTTTCTTTCTTTCTTTCTTTCTTTCTTTCTTTCTTTCTTTCTTTCTTTCTTTCTTTCTTTCTTTCTGACTTTTCAAAGAGAACCTATCTTTTGACTGTTTCTGTGACCTGTCATTGTCCTCCAAAGCTCCTTTTGCATCCCACAAAGCTACAATAATATACAGCGGTGCCTCACTTAACGATTGCTTCGTACAACGAAAAATTCACTTAACAATGGCTTTTTCGGAGCGATCTTGCACTTCACTTAACGATTTTCCCTATGGGCAATTTTCGCTTAACGATTTCGGGACCATGCTTCACTTAACGATGACAGTTTTAGGTCCCCTTGTTTCACTTAACTTTTTTTTTTACAGCTCCATTTTTGCTATTTTTAAAATATTCTAAAATGTTTAAAAATGTTTAAAATGCTTGGAATCGTTAGTGCACCTAATAAAACCTTCGTTAACTTAATTTGGCTTTGTTCTGAGTCTTTTTGAATTTTTTGTGATTTTTTTCCCCCATTGAAATAGGCTTCAATGCATTTCAATGGGTTTCGCTTAACGTTTTTTCCTATGGGGATTTTCGCTTAAGGATGGTAATCCGTCCCAATTGGAACGGATTATCCGGTTTTCAATGCATCTCTATGGGAAATGGTGTTTCGCTTAACGATGTTTTCACATAGCAATTTTTTTGAACCAATTAAAATCGTTAAGCGAGGCACCACTGTATCTATCAGGGATGTTGGCAAGTTTTTGGGTCCAAGTCTTCCAATCCAAGTCCCAAGCATAGAGTTTGAGTTTCATGTCATCTGCCCCGCCCCCCGGTGGGCACATGTGAATGTGCAGAGACAGCAAGCTGACTTCCCTTCCTTGAGTTGGCCCCTCCCTCTGTGTATGTGCCGAACTATCAACAGGGCAGCAGGTGTGTGGGTAGAGGCAGCAGCTAGTTCCTGGAAGGAAAGCTGGACCTGCTGACTCTGAGGATGGCAGCAGTAGTGGTGGTGGCAGGAGCAGGTAAGGAGGCCTATACCTAACAGGGTCTTGAAAATGCGACTTGGAAAAATGTGTCCGAGTTGTGAGTTGAGTCCAAGTCTTCCCAAAAAATACAGTGGTGCCCCGCTTGATGACGTTAATCCGTTCCATTAAAATCACTGTTAAGTGATATTGTCGTCAAGTGAAAGAAAAAACCCATTGAAATGCATTGAAATCTGGTTCAATGCGTTCCAAAGGGCGAAATACCTCATCGTAAAGCGAAGATCCTCCATAGGGGAAGCCATTTTCGATCGCTGTCTTCTGGAAATAAGTCCGGAAAACAGTGGGCGGCCATTTTGAAACCCCCACGATCAGCTGTTTTTGATCGTCGTGAAGCGAAAAATTGGTTCCTGAAGCAGGGAACCGATCGTCGTGAAGCAGATTTTCCCCATTGAAATATCATTTTGCGATCGCAATAGCGATCGCAAATACCTCATCATTAAGCGATTTCGTTGTCTACCAGGGTAATCGTCAAGTGGGGCACCACTGTACCTAAGTTGAGTCTGAGTCAAGTTGCTGGTGCAACTTAAGTCAGACTCGACAGTGACTCAGAAGTCATAGTCCCTGGTATCTAATTGGAACACTTGCTGGTAAGCCTGTTTCATGCATGCTCAGTTTATAACAAAATCTCTGCTTTACCCTTTTGAAAAACCTTCTTTGAGGATCAATATTTCCTTCCTTCCTTCCTTCCTTCCTTCCTTCCTTCCTTCCTTCCTTCCTTCCTTCCTTCCTTCCTTCCTTCCTTCCTTCCTTCCTTCCTTCCTTCCTAACAAATAAACAAACAAACAAACAAACAAACCAACAAACAAGCAAGCAAGCAAGCAAGCAAGCAAGCAAGCAAGCAAGCAAGCAAGCAAGCAAGCAAGCAAACAGACAAACAAACCTGGTGGGGCCAACCATTCTCTTTCAAGATAAGCAAGCTTGGTGTTTTCAATTTCTGTGAGCTATTTTACATTGGGGAACATTTAGGTCTTCTTGCTTCTGCACAGTGGGGTAGAGCTGTTTTCTTTCTTTTTAAAATGGCACCTCGAAAACTATTTGCCCAAACTTCCCCAAATTTGGTACAGAGCAAGAGCTGGCCCTCTGCTATATGTGTGACAAACATGGTGCTGATCCAAGGCTCAGTTTCAAAGATATCAGTTTTTGTTTGGGCTGCCCCATTTTTAAAATTACCTTGTAGAATGTTGATTTGCTCTGCTGCACAATAGTGCAGTAGTGCAACGATAATACAGATGCTATTTTTGCTGTTGTACAGAACATGCTGTCAGAATTTCCATTACAAACATATTTGGGGGGGAGGGGAAATGTAAGTTGCCCATTAAAATCTCCTTCTACATGAAATTTGGCAGACAAGTCTCGGCACAAAAATAGTTTTCTTTCCTAGGGAATGCAAATTGGCTTGGCTATCATTTTTCAACCCATCCTTTAAAAAAAAAGAATAATGAGTATGAATAACATTAAGCACATGCCTGCTATAGTGGCATAGATTTCATAAACTTCCAAAAGTGTGTGTGTGTGTGTGTGTGTGAATTGCCATTTATTTACACAAATGTTTCCGAATTCCAGCAACTATCACTCTCCTGCCACTCAAGATATGGCAAAAGGTGTTCTAATACAAGATACGATTCACTTTATAAATACATATGGACAATTTTAGGACTTTGATACACTTTGCAAAACAGTAAGTTCAAGATGCAAATGTAAAATTAACTTTTGTGGAGCACCAGGTAAATATTTGTGTCTTGTTTTTCTCTATTAAAATATAAAAACATAACACATTGTGACATGTTTATGCCTCCCCTTTCTCCTAACTATAGTGTGATTTTAAAGGCCTCTCTTATTATTCTCCGTAAGGAATCTACCATCACCACATTGCTTGCTATCTGTACCCAAGGAAAAACAGGCACATGTATTAGCCACACATGATACAGTACTGTATAATCAGTCTTTTCCAGGCCTCCAGTGTCATCTCTGGGAGGAGCACCGATGACCACAGATGTGGAAAATGGCATCTGTGACATTTCCCCTGTCATCTCCCAGGCCAACAGATGCACCCACTATGTGAAATTTTGTTTAGAGAATGCAGAAAGATAATCAGAATACAAGCCATTGAGTATAATGCACAACAGAAGGTTCTGGCAACTGGGTGCATTTAGTTTTGGTCATAGGATGATGTGTAAAGATGGTTTTTTTTAGCTTTGGGTTTCTGTTTTGTTTTTTTACGCACAAATATTATGGAAATCTGGATGTGAAGCTTTTTCCAGAATAATGTATTCCTTTATTTTGGAGGATTTTGTCCTGCCTTTGATTAAATTGTATGCATGCTCCCATCCTGATCATGCCATATGGACTATCACCCAGTAATATGGGCACTGCTCCCCTCCCAGATTTACAGATTGTGAGCTACAAATGCTGTTCAGAACACTAGTAAGCTGAAAATCTGTTTGTGTGAAAATGCCCAGAGCATTGCTATGTTAAGAAAGAGGTGCTGGCTTTTAATTACTGCTTTCCTCAAGCTCAGCTGGCATATATAAAGTTAGATTTCTTTTACTCTCTCTCTCTCTCACACATACACACAAAGCATAGGCCCACAATGCATAGGCACAGGGCCTATTATTATTATTTAAAAGTTTTTCAAAATGAGCTCGGACAGATCAGAAGTCCCACAAGGTTTTTCTTATATTATTCACGCTGAAATCAATAAGGCTTTCTAGTGCAAATATAATATTCATGTCATAATTTTGAGCATTGATTTATCCAAGAAGCTTGAGAAATATTTTACATTTATATTCACATTCCTTTGGATTGTTAGCCTTGTTTTCAGCTTCCTAACTAGTTTTGAAGCATGATGTATCAACATATCAATACAGACACCGGGCTGCATTTTTTGTCTTGTTGTTGCATTAATTTGTTCCCTTTGTTTGGATTATCACCATTTACGATTGCTGTGGATGTTTTCAGAGAAGTGCTTTTCAGACAGTAAATCATTTATTCTCACAACTATCTTGTCAATGAGATCTACTTGCAAGACAAACCTTGTGTATGAACGACTCTGAGCAGTGCATTGGTTCCCATGATTCTTTCATGGCAACTTCCCTATTTTCCAACAAAGCAGTAAGGAAAGGTCATGTGGTTGTGCTGTACTACGATGGGTTTATTCAGACTTTTGGGGAATACATTGTTAACATCAAACACAACCACACAAATTTCCATAGCAATTTGAAAAGAAGATAAACAATGGTATATGAAAACCAAAGAGATGACATAAACCATGCTGATTGTTCTACAGTATGTTAACCATGAGAGATAGTGTATAAAAGGCAGAATCACAATGATTTACAATGTCATTCTGGCATCTGCCCCTGGGGCCCCTTTCTTGACCATCAAAACTCAGAGCACATGAAGGCAAACAATCCCCTCTTTTACACTGCTGCCACCAGGTGATCACTAAATCACCATTACTTCTGGAAGATAAAGATTCAGGTCCCCACTTCAAGGTCTTTTAAATAGAACTTTTGTTTATTGATTACAGAAATTGATATTGATTCATTAATATCTTCTTTAGGTACATTTATTATTAACAACAACCTTCTATTTAATAATACACTCCTAACTCTAATCACACGTCAGAATTGCCCAAACTCCGCACGCTATCTCCTTCTCTCTCTTCTCCCACTCTACTCCAGCTCTAACTCTCTGACCTGACTGACTCTCTGACTCAGGCTCTGCCTCTAATAGCATCTCTCTTGGCTCCACCTCTCAGCAACATGAATATGCATGAATAATTACAAAACAAAACATAAACCATTGACCTAATAAAGGGGAATGCTTGGTGGTGGCCTTGGGTAAACCTGTTTTTCTACAAGCAATGCTAACTACCTTATACCAGCCTCTTAGAATGATTCTTTTTAGGACCATCAAAATGAACTTTGCTATTTTACTTAAATGGGTATGAAAGAACCAAATGGATGCAGACTGCTTGGGATAATGCTTCCATAATGCAAAGTTACTCAGTGCTATTTCACGCCTTCCTATGTCAGAGCACAACTCTAAGGAAAACTTGAGAACACATGTATAACTAGGTTTACAATTGAACCAGGTAAAGGTAAAAGTTCCCCTTGACAATTTTTGTCCAGTCGTGTTCGACTCTAGGGGGCGGTGCTCATCCCTGTTTCCAAGCCATGGAACCAGCGTTTTTGTCCAAAGATAATTTTCCATGGTCACATGGCCAGTGCGACTTAGACACGGAACGCTGTTACCTTCCCACCGAGGCGGTCCCTATTTATCTACTTGCATTTGCATGCTTTCGAACCGCTAGGTTGGCGGGAGCTGGGACAAGCAACAGGTGCTCACTCCGTTGCATGGATTCGATCTTACGACTGCTTGGTCTTCTGACCCTGCAGCGCAGGCTTCTGCAGTTTAGCCGCAGCGCCACCACATCCCAACAATTGAACCAAGGGAAGTGCCTAAGTCAAATGCTAATAATCTGCCATGGGAAACTCAGTTTTGAGTTATTTCAGTAAGTGAGAAATGTGTTACAATTATATTGTGCACATATGTGGAACAGAAGGAATACAATTCAAAAGATAAAAATCGTGTCTAGTTTGGAAAAAGCAAAAGCAAAGCATGCTGCTTATATACCATCCCATAGTGCTTCAAGCACTCTCTGGGCGGTTTACTAGTTAATTATGCAGGCTAAACATTGCCCCCCCCCAGCTAGCTGGGTACTCATTTTACTGATCTCGGAAGGATATAAGGCTGAGTCAACCTTGAGCCGGCTACCTGGGATTGAACCCCAGGTCGTGAGCACAGTTTTGGCTGCAGTACAGGAGTTTAACCACTGCGCCACGAGTTCTGATTTGAAGCATTTGTTTAAAATATTCTAAATATGAAATCATTATGGCTAAATATTAATTATGTAGATATTGCCAGATTCAGTTTTTGTTCAGCAGCAGATCTTTAACTGTATTGTATACTTCCACAAGTTGCAATGCTTGATTCAATAATACCAATGCAGCAGGAGTACAGATGTAATTGTGACATGTGGTATTAAAATTGGGAAATATAAATAAAATATGGTTTGTGCTTAGAGCAGATGAAGTAGGATAATGGGAAGGAGACAAAGGTGTGATTAGTGGAAGCTTTGTTTTGTCATTGGTCATTGGAAGATAACCATGTGTTTACTATGCTAAGGCATGCATCTCTGAAGAAATCTTGTGGCTGGAGTTTTTAAAAAAATATTTTTAAAACATTTACTTTGACCCTTCAATCAAAGGCCTTGTAAGGAAATGGAAGGAAACTGGAAATTGTAGTAATACTAAGATGGAGTCTGTTAGGTTCTGTGTACAATGAATTTAAAAGAGATGTTTTTCAGGAACTTGTTGTGCAGAGTTGTTTGTCAAAGTCACAAGGTCGGACAGTCCAGGAAAAGAAGACAAAACAAAAGACTGAGAGAAGACACCTGGAGCACAAGAACTTGGGACAATGCTCAGAGTGATCTAAGTTACACCTACTTGGACTTAACTGGTTGAAAGTGTAATGAAGAAGGAGGTCCTAAAGATATTGAAAATGAGAGGGTTTGTATATGCAAAAAACTTGGTTCAGTGAATGCTGTGGAATGTGAGACACAGAGGCTTGTTTTTGTTTCTAAGAAGAAGGGGGAGAATAGCTCAGCTTCTAGATGCCAACATGTAGGACATAGAGCAAGGATGGTTACCCAGCTCTTTTTATTTTAATTAGAAACTGCAAGTTTATTTAAACATTATAAGAGTGTGAAAACGCTCAATACTTATGCACTGAAGCTACAACTGTATTCTAATGAAACTTTATTTTCTTAATAAAACAAATACAGTGGTGCCTCGCATAGCAAGGTTAATCCGTTCCAGATTAACCCTCGCTATGTGAAAACATTGCTAAATGGAACGTAAAAACCCATTGGAATGCATTAAACATCATTTAATGCGTTCCAATGGGCCCTAAACTTATCGTTCAGTGAAGTTTCATCCATAGCAGCAGCCATTTTTGCGCCATCGGTAAGCAAGGGGAGGGCGCGAAAACGCTGCGCGCGGCCATTTCGGGGCTTCTGGCGGCTATTTTGGAACCGCCTAACAGCTGATCCGCGGGCATCGCAAAGCGAAGATCGGTAAGCGAAACGCTTACCGATCGTCGCTATGCGAGTTTTGCCCATTGCGACCATTGGTATGCCTCTGCATTAGCGATCCCGAAAAAGGGATCGCTATGCGGATTCATCGTTATACGGTGTGTTCGTTAAGCGAGGCACCACTGTATAATTCTTCAACAAGTATCTAGTCTCTTGATACGCGGGACTACCTAAATCCAGTGTGAATAAAAGAAGGCCAATGGTTGCTACTGTAAGTTAAAAGGTCTTACTGTCCTACTTTGCAAGGCTAGTGTGTGTCCTAAAGAAGCACATAGTCTATGGTTTATTGCTTTGGAAGCAATCAAGGTTACTTTTAAGGTTCAGGCTTGTCTATGGGGCTTATTATGCACTTCTGAGATCTAGAGGACCTACCTCAGGAAATTAAAAATCATCACCAGTGAGTTGTTGGACTGTATTACTATTATTTGATCTGTTGTGTTACATTTTGTGTGGATACTATGGGCTCTTGGGTGAGGTTTTGGGACTTAGGGATTGTTACGAGTGTGTGTGTCTGTTTTGGTCTGGTCTCTGAGTGTTCTTTGTGAATTTCGTTGTATGTGTATATTGTGTATATATGTTCAATGAAAATAAATTAAATTGATATGTTGATTGATAAAGGTGGAAATTTTGTGCCCAGAAGTACTCTCTGACTGCGATAGTCTCTTTAGGGAGACGGGATTGTTACAGGCCTAACTAATCTAGTATTCTTTGGATCAATTAACCGCATATGCCAAATGTACAAACAGGATTTGAGTGCAGTGCCATCCTCCTACTCATGTTTCCAGCTAACTTGTAGGCAGAGGCATCTTGCCTCTTACGCTGAAATGGAAAAAAGGGGCTGTTGTGATTAACAGCTATTGAAATCAGAACAGAAAAGCCTACTGCATATGTCAATACTTTTGTGATTCAACACTTATCAAATGTTAAAGGAAACAATGATATTGACTACATACTAAAGTGTCTAGTATAATTCAAGAGTTATAAAGATCATGTGCAATTAATTATGGTGAGACACACTAAAGATTTCCTCTGTGCAGTGGTGGGATTCAGCCGGTTCGCACCAGTTCTACAGAACCGGTACCTAATTTAATATCGGTTCTGCAGAACCATTTGCTGGCCTGCTGAATTCCACCACTGCTCCCGGGCACTCCTGTTCTTCTCTCACAGTTTCTGCTGAGAACGGGAGGCCGCACCATCATTCGGTGTTGTGGGCTTAGAGGAAGCCCCAACAGCGGGCTTCCTTTCTCTTTCCCTCTGCTCCAACATCGAAGGCCTCCCCTCTTGTCCCCTCCTGCCCATCATGGCGATGTCGGGATTGCTGGTGGCTGGGCATGTGCCTCGGAGCCTCTCGACGCCGGCTTCACAGGGGGAGGTGCGGGGGGAAGGGGAGAGATTTATTGGCGGCTGCCGCCCGCCAAAGCATGCTTGGATTCAGCCGCCGCCTCTATGAGCCGCGCTCTGCCCAGAGCCCGGAGGGTGGGTGTCTCGGCCAGGGCTTGGCAACCTCTCTCCCGCTTCTTCCACCACCCGACGTGGAGGTTGCTTGCCATCCCTTCTGCAGCCACCTAGGAAACTCCACTGCCGCCACCGCCTTGGCGAGCACTGGCCCTTGGCTGCCTGAGGCGTGGGAGTTCCCCCTCCTCCTCCTGGTGGCCGCAGCAGCTGCGCCCTCCTCCCCTCCCCTCCTTTTCCTGCCCCTCCCTGCTCTCTCCTCCCCTCCCCTTTGTGGCACATGTGTCAGGTTTGCCGGGAGGCAACCCGTCCTTAGCATGGAGCTGGCTTTGGGCGGCAGGTGAGCAGTTGGCCCATGCTAAGAGCCGTGCCGCTGAAGCAGACCCAAGCCCAGCCGAGAGGGGCGATGGCTTCTTGCAAAGGCTAGCCACCGGTGCACTCCAGCTCCAGTTGTGTATTAAATTGAGGAGGACGGTGTGTTGTGGGATGCTCAAAGTGAGATATACTTGAGTGTATGCAAGCCTATGAAGTTTGATTATTGACAGAAAAGTGAAGTTTCTTATTGTTAGCTGTGAAGACTGGTGAGAGTCTGCAGAGCACAAACACAAGGGCAGGACATGGTGACAGAGAACATGATGAAAGGGAATAATGGTGCCTGACAGTTCTTTTGATAGCCAAAGAATCCAACAGAGACTGTTGCCATCACCTTAGTCTTGAACTGGGCAGCATGCTAGGGTCGAACTGATAAAGAAATTCACAGATTTCATGGTTGATCGTTTTAAGAGTACAGGAAATTGGCTTATTCACATCTTATTAATATCTGACATCTTTTTTTACCCTGACATATTCATTGTATTGAACTTCACAGCGACTGTTGGAGTTTGAGTATTATGTTGAGCTCTGCAGAGCTAGAGGTTGGGAGTTCAATTGCCCACTGTAGCCTTGGACAAGCTGTACAGCGTTAGGGTGCCCCCAGAAGAAGGGAATGATAAACTACTTCTGAGTAGTCACTAGCTCGTATACTCTGAAAAGGGTTGCCATAAGTCCGAATCTACCTGATGACACACAATTAGTTGAGCAGTAGATTTTAGACAGTGGGAGGAAGCAAGAGGGAGGAAGCAAGAGTGGGGGAAAGAGAAAAAATTAGGCAACCAAAGCCCATATAAGAGAAATGCATACATATGCACAGTCATAGACTCTATGTAAACTTTTTACTAAAGTCAGGGCCAAACCCTCATTAAGTCCAGCTGCATGGGCATATCCGTATTTGTATACGAATACAAATACCCCCCATCTCTAGTCCCCACTTTTTTTATATATATCTTTCATTGTCTGAACAAATGTGATTGCTGGTATACTTTTAGAAAACTTGCACATTTCCCAAAGTTTTCTTAGGGATTAAAAAACAAACAAACCAAGATTTGTATTCACGAAGGCTTTCATGGCTGGGATCTGATGGTTGTTGTGGTTTTTTTGGGTTCTTTGGCCCTGTTCTGAGAGTTGTTCTTCCTGACGTTTTGCCAGTCTCTGTGGCCGGCATCTTCAGGGGACTATTCTTGTTGCAGTATTTAATGTGTGAATTATTAAACTACCTTTCGGTATATCTTTTGGTATAGTTAAAATGGTCATTAGGACATAGAACCTGTTGTTAATTTATTTGAATCACACCACTGCCTCTGTGCTAGAAAAAAATCCTTTTTAACTAGAATTCCCAGTGTTTCTTAGCCAGGTTGGCCACTAGCGTGCTGGTTATGGAATATTGGGAATGCTAATCAAAAAAAAAATCTTAAATCTGAATTCTGTGCTAAATCTGAGAATTTGCACAGAATCAAGAGTTGTTTATCTTTCACAATATATAGCTGATTCATAGTGTGTGTGGGGGTTTCACCCTAAGGAATACACACCACATAGGGAGTTCTGGTCTGACATTCTTTAGAGATTGTTTAACAAGTATAGTCTAGCTAAATAGCATTTCTTCCAGATCTTGAAGTAGTCAAATTGAAGCCTACAGGGTATTATTGTCAATACAGAAGAATAAATGATGATGTTTTCTGCTAACCCCCACCCTCAACTCCTCTTTGGTAGTCAGTTATTACACACATAGATTTCCAATAAGATAATAGGTCACTTGCAATACAGGAGGAGAAGAAATCCAGCTGAATACTGCGATGAAATGATCAGGAAAAATAGTTCAAGGAAACCTGACAGAATTTGGTACATTCGTTATAGTAGTTCATTCTTAACCTTGAGAAAATGTAAATCTATCTACAATTCTTGTTACTTCACATATGGAGTCGCCTTCCAAAAGAGCAGAACATATTCCTGAAATTATTGATTTGGGAATAAATATACATCATATTCCCTAAACTAAGATGTTTTCCAAACTGCAGGTAATAGATAGTATCTCTCTTTTTTGTATAAAGGCATTGATTATTTTGAGCCTTCTTAATAGAACATTTGCTACAGATTGTCTAGATTGAATTATAGTGTCAAAGAGACAACAAATGGCAGGCATGGCCACTCAACCTGCTAGGCTCCTGCCTGTCATTTATATTTATCGGTGTGACACCTTTGATGGGAGAAAAGCAAAGCTCTCATTCAGCCCATTTTGTAAAATGGCTTTTTAAACTATAACCATCCTTGGCTATGGCTGACCTTTGGATTACCTCAATGAAGGGCTAGGGCAGACACTAGAGTGTATCATTCAAAATATGTACACTTCTCTTCCTAAGACAGAGTAGCCATTTTGCATCTGTGGGGTTAGGGAGGAAAGCTGAGAGAAACCACATTGATTCAGCATTTTGGACTTGCTCAGAAAGCATTCAAACCTTTATTCCACTTTCAGTGCTATAAAGTGTCATCAACAGTGCAGAGGAATCGAATCGTATTAAGAAGCAACAAATAACCCTGTAGCCCTTTAAAGGCTGATGGTGAGAACCCTGTTCCTTACATATCCTGGTGTTAAGTGCCACAGTGGTTAATTGCTGCTAGTTATGAGGCTGTCACTTCAATTCCTCATTCTGCACCATGTCATATGACTGCCACATGACAAGGAATTTAAGAGGAGACTAGGAGAAGCAGCAATTCACTGGTGTGATTTATAATGTTGCCCTTAAAACGCCACTACATAGGGCCGACAGGATTCTGGCCAACAAGTCTTGTTTGCCATGCAAAATAAACTTAATTCCTCTTTAAGGTGTCACAAGACTCTCTGTCGTTTATATTGCATATTGGGAGTCTTGCTGAGATTGAGTCTGTAGCAGGGGTCCCCAGCCCTGGGCCTCCAGATGTTCTTGGACTTCAACTCCCAGAAACCCTGGCCAGCAGAGGTAGTGGTGAAGGCTTCTGGGAGTTGTAGTGCAAGAACATCTGGAGGCCTAAGGTTGGGGACCACTGGTCTGTAGGATATGGTAATACACATAATATATCTGTTTTGTTGTAAACTGCCCAGAGTGGCCCTCAGCCAGATGGGCAGTGTAAAAATAAAATAAAATAAAATTTTACCAGGGTTATAGAGATTGGGCTAAGTACACTAACTGATTACTTAGCTACAGATAAAAGTTGCTAGCTCACGGAGTAGCAATTCATATTATTTTAAAAGATCTGAAAATTTTTAGCTTAGAATAAGACAAAGGGGAACAGAATTTATTTTTAGACGTACAAGACATAAATATCTGCCATGTCTGCCTTTTGAAAAGCACTGACTAAATGACCACAATAGGTTATGCGCTGACAATACATTAAGATTTGGCTACTTGTAGACCAGGGTGAAATGCTGCTTAGCAGACATAGCTGTGACAAGCAGTCACTAAGGAATGCGAAAACAGAAGTCACTTATGCAACTTCAGATCGTATGTATTCACTAGGGGAACCGAACTGACAACCTTTCTGGATCTGTTTGAGTTTGAGGCAAAAGCTGTTTGGTTTTTTTCCGTCAGGTAGTTCTCTCCTGTAGTCAGGGGCTAGAGATGCCGTGCACTTTGCTGAAAAAGAATGGCCTGCAAGAGGTATCCAGTGGTCCCAAGTGCCCAAAGCTTCTCTGATTAGCACAGTCTCTGGTGCTGCTACTGCCTGGTTTCAGAGGGTGGGGGGAAGCAGGAGATTCCCTTGGCTCCTAACAATAGGCAGAGATCTGACAAACAAGAGTCCTGTCTGGTAGTCAAATGGGAAAGCTGGAGCCAAAATCTGTGAACAGTTCAAAGCCAACCCAGGCCAGTAGTAACAGGGAACAGAGTCTAAAATGTTATGCACAGCAAAGTCAATGGCAAAGCTTAGACTGCAAAGTAGACAAAATCTGAAGGAGGAACATACATTATTATCATTCCCCACTCCAAAGTGTCTCTCACTGCCTAGGTTTATGTAGAAGAGATGCTAGAGCTCCACCTAGAGCTCAGGTGTCACTCACCACTTGGCCTGCTGGTCTTCCTGGGAGGAGGAGCGTTCCCTCAAGAAGACCCCCTAATCTTGATCTTGAATTTTCTGCCAGGGAGTATTTCCCTGCTGCAGAGCACTTCACCTGGGGTCTTCTAGTTGGACTTGTGCCATTCCCCGATGGCAAAAAGCAATTCCAATTGCTCTGTTTAAAGTGAATGCTTGATGCTTGAGAGAGAGAGAAGGGCTGAGGAAGAAACTGCTCATGAATTAAGAAGATGGTTCACATTTGGCTGGTATGTTACCTGTGCGATCCAAGGTCAAACCCATCTCTTCCCATGGCACAGTGAGTAATTGCAAGAACCTGTTTACAGCCACCACCACCACCATCTTAGAACAGCAGAGCTGAAAGGTTCCCTGTGGTTATTGAGCCCAGCGCTTGTCAAGGAGGCATAGTGGGGACTCAAACTCCCATCCTCTGGCTCTGCAGCCAGAGACCTAAACCACCGAGCTATCTAGCAGTTTCTCACTTCCAAAGGTTTCAGGGTAACTGGGAATTTGATTGGTGGAGAGCATCAAAATATCAAGAAGGGGATGATGGGCATAAAAGCAGTTCAGGCAATGGAGCACTCAAGCTCTTGCCAAGTCTTCGCTTAGGAGAGTGTTATACTTGCCAGTCATTTTGCTATTGCCCTCCCAACTCCAGAATAAAGATGTGAGGCAGTGATATGGGTTAAATGCAGGACACACTTTATTGATAAAATCCAAATTAGAAATCTGCCATCCTTTGGCAAAAAGAGGAGGCCTGCTGTAGTGCGGGAACAGGTAAATGGCAGGGGTATCCAAATACTCCTTGACAAGAAATGGGTGAGTCCCTGGCCCCAAGTTCCAGTGATCTAAAGAAAGCAGGATCCCAGCCAGCCGCTAATAAACACTCCCAGACCTCAAGCCATCTTTAGCTGATGACTGTTGGTCTGGAAGTGGCCCAGCGCATCTTCTCCCCACAGGCACTATAATTGCACGATCTGCAGTGCCAAGAGGTCAGATGTGCTGTTGGCTTACCTGAAATTACATTGGGACACCCCTAAAATACCTGTTGTTTCCGCTCTACCTTCCTGTGTGACCAAAAATTATCCACCGAATTGCCAACAACCCTCTTCCAGTGTGGGATAGGCAAAAAAAATCCCCCCATCCAAAGGCCAATCAGGATAAAGGTCAAAAATTCCTATCAGGCCCCTTAAAGGCAACCAGAAAAAAAAAACTCACACTGGAAATAGGGAGGGCAGGTGAGTTCCCAAAAAAGAAGAGGGCAGTGTGAGGGGGGGAAGCTCTTTAAGTACCTCAGGCTTCCCCCCTCCCCCTTGCAAGTCTTGAGAGACTTAGGCAGTCTCGCTCTATCCCAGGTGGAGGGCAAAGAGCCGGTTACACTGCCCAAAGTCCAAGGACTTGGCAGCGACCTCAGCATACTCTGCACATGCTCTGGAACTGTACTTTATCTTCAAAGTGTTGTACGTATCCTATTAGTGTAGGAGAGATAGCTTTATTATTTTATGTGAGAATTATTCTGGAATTTTCTAGTCTCTTAATAACCTCTGAGTAGCTTTTTAAGCCTAATGATTTTTCTTTTGGGTTTGCTTCAATTCTTTTTGATTTTTCTGGAAACTTTGAACTTGCTTTTGAACCTATGCATCTTTTTTTTGCAACATATTCAATAAAATATTTTATTTCCAGCTGTGTGGTCATTTGAAGAAGAGAGGGGGTGGTGGTACTAAAGAAAGTGCCTTGGATGTGGAAGTTTGAGTATTTTGTGGTGTGGGTTTTTTTTTTTTTTGGCAGTCCTACCTTATTAGGTTACTTTGGCAACTTAAGCAAGCAGCCTTGTGAGTTTTGTTAACTCATGCACTGAAGGAGCAAGACAGGCTCACAAATGTTGGGAGGGGGTCAGGCAGGAAGATTTCCCCCTTATTGGAGCACACTTCACCTACTGGGATCTATCACACAGTTACACTAAGCTGCCACCAACCATTCCCTATAATAAGTCACACAGACCAGGGATGGATTTTTAAACAATAAAAGAATAAGGTTTATTTTAAATACAAACAGGGTAAATAAAACAATCAGGTGAATAAAATAAAGTAACGTGGCTTATTCTCACACACACAAGCATACAGTTTGGTTCACCTAGAACCTTTAACTTAAAGCACAGACCCTGAACCCATCAGTTCTGGCTAACCAACAGACCCCTGAACCTTTCAGGCTGGTACTCTGACACACAGTAGTACCCTGTCAGACACCCAGACTCCCACAACAGCTTCTTCTTCCCCAGCTGCTGCTTCGTCCCAACCCAGTGTCTCACAGTCTGTCTCAGCAACTCCTCTTCACCACACAGGCATCACATATTTATACAGTACAGCCCCTCCTCCTGATGTCCCGCCTTCCACTCCCCATAGGATGGAACTTTCCCTCCAAACCCATGACAGACAGGTAACATCAGTGCTGTTATGTAACACCTCCCCTCTTTATAAGTTGTTTTGTAGGGGGAAAGCTAACGTGCTTTTCACCAAAAAAACAACCTGCATAAAATACACAACAACATTTATACATACCATATAATACTTACATATACTTACACTCCAAGTTAACCATAGCAAATATGCATTTAAACATTTTCCATATACATTACATCAATTTACCTTTATTAATACAAACCAATTTAAAACCAGGTACATTTTAACTTTTTGTTTTCATTATATACATATAGTCCATGTTCTTTCGCCGTCTTCAGTCTTCAGGTCTTCTTGATAAGGCGTCAGCAACACAGTTCACTGACCCTCTGACCACCTTCACTTCAAAGTCATAGTCCTGTAAGTTCAAAGCCCACCTCATAAGTTTGCTATTGTGGGTTTTCATTGTCTTTAACCATTGCAATGGTGAATGGTCAGTACACAGAACAAAATGTCTTCCCCAGATGTAAGGCTTGGCCTTCTGGATCGCGTAGACTATGGCCAAACACTCCTTCTCCACGGTTGCCAAATGTCTCTCACCTTTTTGAAGTTTCCTACTCAGGTAGGACACTGGATGCTGGTCACCATTCTCATCCTCCTGGCACAGAACTGCTCCTACCCCGCTGTTAGACGCATCGGTGTAGATGATAAACTCCCGGTCGAAGTCTGGAGCACGCAGGACAGGATAGTTGATTAACGCCTCCTTCAACCTCTGGAACGCCGCCTCACAGTCGCTGGTCCACGGGATGCGGTCATCAGCCGTCTTCCTCGTCAGATCGGTCAGCGGAGCCGCAATCTCGCTAAACCTCGGGATGAACTTTCTGTAGTAGCCCACCAACCCAAGAAATGATTTGACTTTTTTCTTGGTGTTGGGTCTAGGCCAATCACGAACAGCTTCTATTTTGGCCTCCAGGGGTTTTATCATTCCTCCCCCTACCTTGTGACCCAAGTATTTTATTTCTGGGCTACCCAGCTGACACTTGCTGGCCTTTACTGTTAGCCCTGCTGCACTTAACCTCTGCAGCACTAACTCCAGGTGTATCAGGTGATCTTCCCAGGTATTACTGAAGATCCCTATGTCGTCAATGTAGGCCACTGTAAAGTCATTGAGCCCTGCCAAGGTCTGGTCCATCAGCCTTTGGAATGTGGCTGGTGCATTCCTGAGACCAAAGCTCAGGACTCGAAACTCATAGAGACCAAAAGGGCTGCAAAAGGCAGTCTTTTCTTGATCCCTGGGATCAATTCTTAATTGCCAATATCCCTTTACCAGGTCCAATGATGAGATGAACCGACAACCCCCTATGGTTTCAATCAGGTTGTCTAGCCTGGGCATTGGGTAGGCATCAGGAGTGGTTACACGGTTTAACTTCCTGTAATCAACACAAAACCTAATGCTCCCATCAGGCTTGTCCACAAGGACTATTGGAGAGGACCAAGGGCTAGAAGAGGGGACGATTATGTTCTCCCTCAGCATTTCGTCCAGCTCCTTCCGCACCTTGTCCCTATAGGGTCCCGTTACTCGGTATGGGGATACTGCCTGCGGGGGTGCATCCCCTGTGTGGATCCGATGCATCACTCCCTTCACTATCCCCGGCTTGTTGGAAAACACCTGTTGATATTTCCTAAGCAGCATGTTTAGTTCTTGCTGCCGGTCTTGGGTGAGTGCAGGACTGATATTGACCTCCTCTGGGTTGTATTTTACTTCCCCTCTACCCTCCCAGAAGGGTAATTCAGCTTCCTCACTCTCAGCTGCTTTTATCGCGAATAAAACCCTCTGTTCCCCTCTGTAGTAGGGTTTTAGGGCATTCACATGAACAACCCTCCTTGCTTGGTTCTCCTCCTGCTCTATTAGGTAGTTCAGGTCTGACATCTTGGAAATGACCCTATATGGTCCTGCCCATTTGAGCTGCAGTTTATTCTCTCTGCAGGGCCTAAGCCAAAGCACTTCCTCCCCTGGGTCAAAGTGCCTCTCTCTAGCTTTGCGGTCATACCATGTTTTCTGTTTGACCTTCTGCGCTTGCAGGTTTTCTGCTGCCAGCTCTAGATTTCGCTTTAGGTCATTCATCAAGGTGTCTATGTAAGTCACAACGTCTTGTGGGTCATCCTGGGTGATCTGCTCCCAATTTTGTTTTATCAAATCAAGGGGCCCTTTCACCCTTCTCCCAAATAAAAGTTCGAATGGACTGAACCCGGTACTGGCTTGTGGCACTGATCGATAAGCAACCAAAAGGGATTGCAGCTTCTGGTCCCAATTGTTTGGATTCTCTGCCAAGAAAGCCCTAATCATGCGCATTAGAGTCCCATTGAACTTCTCAGTTACCCCATCACTTTCAGGATGATAGGCAGTGGCTTCCCTGAGCTTAATTCCACAGATTTGCCATAAGCGTTTCATGAGCTTTGACGTGAACGATGTGCCCAAATCTGTGATTATCTCTGAGGCAAATCCCATCCTGGACATGTACCCCACCAAAGCATCGGCCACTGTGTTAGTTTCGATGTTTGTCAAGGGTATGGCTTCAGGATACCTTGTGGCATGGTCCACAATTGTTAGGATGAACCTGTTCCCCCTCTTTGTGGCCTTGGGCAAAGGTCCCACAATATCCACCCCTATGCATTTGAACGGAGTGTCAATCACAGGCAAAGGGCACAACTTTGCTTTGGTCCTATCGCGGTTATTCCCCTGCCTTTGACACACATCGCATTGTTTACAGAACTCCCTGATCTGCTTCCGTCTCTGGCTCATCATTACCCCCCTGAACTGTCCCTGTGGTGGCTTGTGAGCGTGTAATCACTAGCACCCGTTTCACATGTTCAGCCAGGTCATTTCCCACGAGCACGGCTGCTGGCAGAGTCGATGAAATCGCTATCCGCCAATCTCCCCTCCAGCCTTGAAAGTTGACAGGTACCTCTGCTACTGGCAGAGAGATTATCTGCCCCTCAATCCCTGCCACCTTCATGCTCTCATTTGGGATTATAAACTCCCTAGGAATAATATCTGGATGGCACAGGGTTACCTGGGAACAAGTGTCCCGCAGCCCCCTATACTGACGGTCAAGTATTCCTACGTCCACCCCTGCTGTCTCAAACAACTGAGAATCTGTTTTTATCAGCAAGCAGCGCTTTACCTCCAGAAGAGGACCATTTTCCTCAGCCTGATCAGCATAGGTAGCTGTTCCAGACTGAGTAGTCATGGCAACAGGCTCCCTCTGTGACAATGAGCTTTGCTCTTTCTGGACACAGAACACAGCTTTTGGCTTGGTCCCACTAGAATTCTGAGGCACCATTCCTTTTAGCTGCTTTAATATCTCACACTCTGAGATTAGATGACCCTTTCCCTGACAGAAATAACATTTTCTGGTGTTTTTTGATTCTCTCTCATCTTGTTTTGGTTTTCCCTCCAAAATCTGAGGTCTTAGTTTCATGTCTGAGGGCTTCCCTTCACCATGGGCCCCTCCCCCTTGCTGGCTTTTCCCTTTTATTCTCAAATCCAGCTCCTTTTGCTTGGCCTCAAACTCAGCCCTGATCTGTAAAATTTCTTCCTCAGCCCTAGCTTTTATCTCTTTTACTTTTTCTTCAGTCTTATCTCTGATTTCTTTTAATTTAATGTCTTTTTGCTGAGTATATTTTTCAAGATCTTGCTCACTTTGTCTGACCTGAGCCTCATACTTTTCCTTCTTTGACATTTCTTCCCCTGATAAATTGTTAATAAACTTATTTAGGAACTTCAATTCCAATTGTACCAGTCTAATTTGGTGTTTCAGTTCCATCTCTTTTATCCTCATGGCCATTCCCCTTTTCTTGGCATCTGCCTCTGCCTGACAGATTTCAGCTCTTTCTTTTCTTCTGATTTCCATTTCCCTCACCCTCAGTTCATGCTGTTGGGCTAGGAGTATTTTTCTGAGTTCTGGGTTTTGTTCTCCCGTGCTGTCACCTTGCACTGAGCCAAATTCATCCTCAGAACCTTGGTCAACCTGGGGGTCTTTCACTTCACTCATTTCGGCCATCTGGCTTCGAGTCAAGGGCATAACCCCCCCTCAGAACAGGCTGCTTTAAAAGTCAAGCCTCAAAATAAAACGACCACTTTTTTTTTTCTGCTTGCCTCAGAACCAGCTATCCTATAGAGATTGCTGCTGTTCTTCAGCACTACTTGCAACAGTATCGAGTCAGAGCCTACCCCCCTCTGCTGGGCCTCTCAGCTGGCAAGCTAGCTCGCTGTTGCTACGCAGTTTTTCCTCAGCTTTTTCCCGCCAAAACTAGGCTGCCTCAGAGCACCTTAATCTAAGTCTCCCCAGTTGGCACGTTCTTCTACTAGCGCACCTCCCCGTGAGGTACACCTAGAAGATTACCTACGCGCCTCAGACTGTCCCTGACTAGACCCCCCTTGCTCTGGGCACACCTGCCAAGGCTTTGCTGGACCGCTGGACAACTGGACCAGTCGTATCCCACACGCTGGACACCAATCAATGTGACAAACCCAGACCTACTGGGATCTATCACACAGTTACACTAAGCTGCCACCAACCATTCCCTATAATAAGTCACACAGACCAGGGATGGATTTTTAAACAATAAAAGAATAAGGTTTATTTTAAATACAAACAGGGTAAATAAAACAATCAGGTGAATAAAATAAAGTAACGTGGCTTATTCTCACACACACAAGCATACAGTTTGGTTCACCTAGAACCTTTAACTTAAAGCACAGACCCTGAACCCATCAGTTCTGGCTAACCAACAGACCCCTGAACCTTTCAGGCTGGTACTCTGACACACAGTAGTACCCTGTCAGACACCCAGACTCCCACAACAGCTTCTTCTTCCCCAGCTGCTGCTTCGTCCCAACCCAGTGTCTCACAGTCTGTCTCAGCAACTCCTCTTCACCACACAGGCATCACATATTTATACAGTACAGCCCCTCCTCCTGATGTCCCGCCTTCCACTCCCCATAGGATGGAACTTTCCCTCCAAACCCATGACAGACAGGTAACATCAGTGCTGTTATGTAACAGGGTGGTGGTACTAAAGAAAGTGCCTTGGATGTGGAAGTTTGAGTATTTTGTGGTGTGGGTTTTTTTTTTTTTTTGGCAGTCCTACCTTATTAGGTTACTTTGGCAACTTAAGCAAGCAGCCTTGTGAGTTTTGTTAACTCATGCACTGAAGGAGCAAGACAGGCTCACAAATGTTGGGAGGGGGTCAGGCAGGAAGATTTCCCCCTTATTGGAGCACACTTCACCTTTCCGGAAAGTACCTATACCAGGAAGGGCTAAGGTCGTGTGGCTGAGTGGTCAGTCATGTCATGGCCAGTATCTTGACGACATTTCCTCCTTCCGTGCCCCATGCAGCCTCCTAGGTCTTACATGTAACCCTTTGTGGTCTTTGCTAAGTCCCAGGGCTATCTACTTAGCTGCAAATCTCACAGGCCACTTTCATTCTGTCACATCATCCAGCAGGCCTCCAAATAAAATTTGGAGGCCTGCAGGGTGATGTGACAGAATCAACCTGTTACTTGCTTTGTGCAGCTCTACTCATGTGGCTTCATTCCACTTGTGGGATGTCCTGTTGGCTTCATAGTGGGTCAACTCTAAGTCTCAGAAGCCAGTTTGTCAATCCTTTACGACCTTTTCTGCCTTTGGAGCTGGCTGATAAAATGGTTGAAGCAATGTGTAGTTCTAGAAGATAGACCACAGGTGGACCCATCAAGTCCTGTTCCTGATAATCAAGTGACACCTGTTGCTGGCCCCTGGAGTTACACTGCCCACAACATACTTTTCCCACAAATAAAAACTGACGACTCTGGTACATCTTCTTTTTGGTCTAATAAAAATAAATCTAACAAGATTGCTTTCCAAGATCTCTTGATGCAGAAACATATATCTTTTAATAGATGTTGCATCCACAGAGATGTGTATGTCCTTGAGTAGTGGGCATGAAGCAACCTCCATTCTTTGATTGCTTAGAAGAAAGGTAATCTAGAGTGGTTTTTAAGCATCCTCTTTTGATCCTTTGAGTCCATCCCCTAAGCCTGCTACAAAATGATTATTGATTACAATGCCTTTCCAATGTCCTATACAGTTTCCTATTTCTGCCCTAAAAACATTTTTATGGTAAGCTACTTTCTGTCAATCACGTGATTTACTCTCTTCAGGACACAGATGTAAAAAATGCTGTGTCACCGAGTACAATGGCAATGATGGCAGAAAACTCAAGGTGAATCCCACCAAACCCAGATTAGCACCCTTTAGAAGACCCAGTTTGTGGCAGTCTTGAAATCATTCTTTTCTGCTACCATTGCATCTACACAAAATCATCCAGTGGAGCTCTAGCAAACAGTCATAGTCCTGTAATGTGCTGACCTACAGGAACTCAATGTAGATCACTTATCAGCCAGCTGTGAAAAATCTGCATGACACTTTACAGGCAAAATCACTCTGATCTCCTGCCCCTATGGATGCTATGGTTCATACAGATGCTCTTTGCCCCCTGCTTGTCTTGTGTTAATAGATCTTTTTCAGTTTTTGAAGCCTGAAGATGTGGACAGGATCCTTGGAGAGGTGAGAGCCACCATATGTGCGTTGAGCCCTTGATTTTCCCAGTTTATAAAAACAGCCAGAAGGAGCCTAGCTGGGTTGATTAGAAAAGTGGTGAATGCTTCCATGCAGCAAGGCAGGATTCCAGCATGCATAAAGGAAGCAATAAAAAGACTGCTGCTTTTTTTAGAAAAAGCCCTCCTTGAAATCCCATGGCATGGATAATTCCTGGCCAGTCTCTAATGTTCCATTCCTGGGTAAAGTATTGGAATCATGTGGTAGCTTCTCAACTCCAAGGATTCCTGGAAGAAAGAGATTATCTAGATCCATTTCAGTCTGGCTTCAGGCAGACTGGTTATGGGGCCGTTTTGGTCACCTTGGTGCATGATCTACTACAGGAATTGGACAGGGGGAGTACAGTGGACCCTTGACTTACAGATGGCTTGACTTACAGACTTTTTGAGTTATAGACTTCTCTGGCCGCAAAATTTAGGTTTGACTTGCAGCCTGAGAATTGATTTATAGACCAGAAAAAACCCAAAATGGAACAAAAACGGCCTGTTACGGGATTAATCGGTTTTCAATGCACTGTAGGTCAGTGGAAACTTGACCTACAGACTTTTTGACCTGCAGCCACCGTTCCAATACGGATTAATTCCGTAAGTCAAGGGTCTACTGTATGTCCATGATCATTCTGTTGGACATCTTAGTGCTTTATTTTAGCAATTGGCTAGGTATGAGATTTTCTTTAAAGTTGGCTTGTTTTGCATGTTTCCTGATTTTGATGTGTTTTCAAAGCTGTTTTAAACTGTACTAGTTTTACAGTAAATTCTGTTTAATTATTTTTAAATATTCTAATAATTATTGTAGTTTTTAATTTTTATATACTGTTTGTTTTAATTCTGTAATGAGTGAATGAATTATGTTTTGCAATGTCATGGAAATTCCAGAAGATCTGAGCTGGTCTGAGAAATAAATGGTCTTCTTCTTCTTCTTCTGCATCATCATCATCATCATCTATGGAGCATGTTATAACGGGGAAGCAACCTCTAAAAAAATCTAGAAATCTGCTGGGCAGTTTAATAGGTTTGAAATTAACCCCCCTCTTTTTCCATCAGTATTTGAAGGTATGCTGACATGGGGACTGTGACAACCCCAGACCTACTGGAGTATCCCACCCTGTGGTTATGCTGCCACCAACCATTCGCTCTACCAAGTCACCCAGACCAGGAATGGATTTTAATAAACAAAAGAACAAGGTTTATTGAAACAACAAACAGGGTAAATAAAAGGATCAGGTGAATAGGATACTGGAACTTGGTATAGTCCCAATCATACACATACAACAGATTGGTTCCCACGGAGCACTTTAAGGTAACACACAGACCCTGAACCTATCAGTTCTGGCTACCTAGATAGAAACCTGAACCTATCAGGTATGTACTATCTGACGAACAGTTGTACCCAGTCTGACCCACAGTCTGACCCACAGACTCCAACTCCACTTCTCCACACCTGCTCCAAATATATATACAGTACAGCTCCTCCCCCCTGATGTCCCGCCTTCCACCCCCCATAGGATGGAACTTTCCCTCCAAACCCATGACAGACAGGTACCATCAGTGCTGTATGTGACACCTCCCCTCTTTATAAGTTGTTTTGCGGGGGAAAAGCTAAAGTGCTTTTCTCCAAAAAAACAACCAGGATCAAAACACATAAACAGTTATACATTATCATACAATCCCATAACCCATACTTACTCACTCTAGGTCAAACATATCACTTATGCATTTAAACATTAATATTTGCAATACATTAAGTTACCTTTATTAATACAAACCAAGCCTGTTCAATAAACAGGTACATTTAACTTTTGGTCACCAAAATATACACAGTCCATGGTTTCTTCGCCGTCTTCACTCGTCGGGTCTTCTTGACAAGGCGTCAGCAACACAGTTCATTGACCCTCTGACTACCTTCACTTCAAAGTCAAAATCTTGCAGGTTTAAAGCCCACCTCATAAGTTTACTATTATGGGTTTTCATTGTCTTTAACCACTGCAGTGGTGAGTGGTCAGTGCACAGAACAAAATGTCTTCCCCAGATGTAAGGTTTGGCCTTCTGAATCGCGTATACTATGGCCAGGCACTCCTTTTCCACGGTTGCCAAATGTCTCTCACCTTTCTGGAGTTTCCTACTCAGGTAGGACACTGGATGCTGGTCACCATTTTCATCCTCCTGGCAAAGAACTGCTCCTACCCCGCTGTTAGACGCATCGGTGTAGATGATGAACTCCTGGTCGAAGTCGGGAGCACGCAGCACTGGGTAATGGATGAGCTCCTCCTTCAACCTCTGGAACGCCTCCTCACAGTCGCTGGTCCACGGGATGCGGTCATCAGTCTTCTTCCGCGTCAGATCGGTCAGCGGAGTCGCCATCTCGCTAAACCTCGGGATGAACTTTCTGTAGTAGCCCACCAACCCAAGAAATGATTTGACTTTTTTCTTGGTGTTGGGTCTGGGCCAATCACGAACGGCTTCTATCTTGGCCTCTAGGGGTTTGATCACTCCTCCCCCTACTATGTGACCCAAGTATTTTATTTCTGGGCTACCCAGCTGACGCTTGCCTTTACTGTTAGCCCTGCTGCACTTAACCTCTGCAGCACTATCTCCAGGTGTTTCAGGTGATCTTCCCAGGTATTGCTGAAGATCCCTATATCGTCAATGTAGGCCACAGTAAAGTCACTGAGCCCTGCTAAGGTCTGGTCCATCAGCCTTTGGAATGTGGCTGGTGCATTTCTGAGACCAAAACTAAGGACTCTAAACTCATATAGACCGAAAGGGCTGCAAAATGCGGTCTTTTCCTGATCCCTGGGATCAATCCTTAATTGCCAGTAACCCTTTACCAGGTCCAATGATGAAATGAACCGACAACCCCCTATGGTCTCAATCAGGTTGTCTAGCCTGGGCATTGGGTAGGCATCAGGAGTGGTTACGCGGTTTAATTTCCGGTAATCTACACAAAATCTAATGCTCCCATCAGGCTTGTCCACCAGGACTATCGGAGAGGACCAAGGACTAGAAGAGGGGACGATTATGTTCTCCCTAAGCATCTCGTCCAGCTCCTTCCGCACCTTGTCCCTATAGGGTCCCGTCACTCGGTATGGGGATACTGCTTGCGGGGTTGCATCCCCTGTGTGGATCCGATGCATCACTCCCTTCACTATCCCCGGCTTATTTGAAAAAACCTTATGATATTTAGTGAGCAGCACTTTTAGTTCTTGCTGCTGGTCTTGGGTGAGTGCAGGACTGATCTTCACCTCATCTGGGTTGTATTTCACTTCCCCTCTACCCTCCCAGAAGGGTAATTCAGCTTCCTCACTCTCAGCTGCTTTTATGGCAAATAAAACCCTCTGTTCCCCTCTGTAGTAGGGTTTCAGGGCATTCACATGTACCACCCTCCGTGCTTGGTGTTCCTCCTGTTCTATAAGGTAGTTCAGATCCGACATCTTGGAAATGACCCTGTATGGTCCTGCCCATTTGAGCTGCAGTTTGTTCTCTTTGCAGGGCCTAAGCCAAAGCACTTCCTCCCCTGGGTTAAAGTGCCTCTCCCTGGCTTTCTGGTCATACCAGGTTTTCTGTCTGACCTTCTGAGCTTGCAGGTTTTCTGCTGCTAGCTCTAGGTTTCTCTTCAGGTCATTCATTAAAGTGTCTATATACGTCACAACATCTTGTGGGTCACCCTGGGTGATCTGCTCCCAATTCTGCTTGATTAAATCAAGTGGACCTTTTACTTTTCTCCCAAACAAAAGTTCAAATGGACTGAACCCGGTACTGGCTTGGGGCACTGATCGATAAGCAAACAAAAGGGATTGCAGCTTCTGGTCCCAATTGTTTGGATTCTCTGCCAAGTAAGCCCTAATCATGCGCATCAGAGTCCCATTGAACTTCCCCGTTAACCCATTACTTTCGGGGTGATAGGCAGTGGTTTCCTTGTGTTTAATTCCACAGATTTGCCATAACCGTTTCATGAGCTTTGATGTAAACGATGCTCCCAAATCTGTGATTATTTCTGAGGCAAATCCCATCCTGGACATATACCCCACCAAGGCATCTGCCACTGTGTTAGTTTCAATGTTAGTCAAGGGAATGGCTTCGGGGTACCTCGTGGCATGGTCCACAATGGTGAGAATGAACCGGTTCCCCCTCTTTGTGGCCTTGGGCAAAGGTCCCACAATATCCACCCCTACACATTTGAACGGGGTGTCAATCACAGGCAAAGGGCACAACTTCACTTTGGTCCTGTCACGGTTATTCCCCTGCCTCTGACACACATCACATTGTTTACAGAACTCCTTGATCTGCTTCCCTATTTCAGGCCAGTACAAATTTTGTGTGATTCTCTGCTGTGTTTTGTTCACCCCTAAGTGCGCAGCAAACATGTCAGAGTGCCCCCTTTGTAAGATCATGGGGCGATACTTTTCAGGTACCACTAGCTGACTTCTGATCCCATCTCCCCCTTTTGAGATATTCATCAGGGTCTCTCTATATAAAATTCCCTTTTCCTCGTGAAATCTCGCTGGGGTTTCAGGTGTTAGCTGGGTGTCTGTCACCTTTTCAAAACACTTTCGGAGAGTGGCGTCTGCCTTTTGCTCTTGGCCAAATTTGCTGTCCGTGGTTAAGGTTTCTGCCACAGCTTCGGGACTACCCTCACCTGCTTCAGCCTCGGGCTCTTCAGTACCCCCCCCCGAACTGTCCCCGTGGTAGCTTGTGAGCATGTAATCACTAGCACCCTTTTCACATGTTCAGCCAGGTCATTTCCCACGAGCACGGCTGCTGGCAGAGTCGATGAAATCGCTAGACGCCAAACTCCCCTCCAGCCTTGAAAGCTCACAGGTACCTCAGCTACTGGCAGTGAGATCACCTGCCCCTCAATCCCTGCCACCTTCAGGCTCTCATTTGGGATTATATACTTCCTAGGAATAATGTCTGGATGGCACAGGGTCACCTGGGAACAAGTATCCCTTAGCCCCCTATACTGATGGTCAAGTATTCCTACGTCCACCCCAGCGGTCTCAAACAATTGCGAATCTGTCCTAACTAGTAAGCAGCGCTTGACCTCCACAAGAGGACCGTTTTCCCCAGCCTGATCAGCAGATGTAACTGGTCCAGAGTGAGTAGCCATGGCAACAGGCTCCCTCAGTGGCAAGGAGCTTTGCTCTGTCTGGACAGAGAACACAGCTTTTGGCTTGGTTCCACTCAAATCATGAGGCAAATTTCCCTTTAGCTGCTTTAATTTCTCACACTCTGAGATTAGATGGCCCTTCCCTTGACAGAAATAACATTTTCTGCTGTACTTGGAGTCTTTCTCATCTGGTTTTGGTTTTCCCTCCAAAATCTGAGGTCTTGGTGGTTTCATGTCCGAGGGCTTCCCTTCAACATGGGCCCCTCCCCCTTGCTGGTTTTTCCCTGGTCCCTGAGAGTACCTGCTGTAGGTTTCTTTGGGCTTACCCACAGTTTTCCCCTCAGCACCTAAGGGCTTCCTTATTTGGGAAATAAAATCTGCGATCTCCGCCACTTCTGTCACCGTTTTAGGTTTCCTCTCTCTCACATGGAACTTTAGTTCCCCATGCAGGACTGAATAAAATTGTTCCAGCGCTATCAGGTCTTTGAGCTGCTGGAAGGTCTCTGTCCCCTCCTGAGACAGCCATTTCTCTAGCAACCTCACCAGTTGGGCCCCCACTTGGGTAAAAGTCTGCTCTGGTTTTTTTGTGAGTGACCTGAATTTTTGCCTCAGCTGTTCAGCATTTATCAATGTGACAAACCCAGACCTACTGGGATCTGCCACAGTTAACTAAGCTGCCACCAACCATTCCCTATAAGAAGTCACACAGACCAGGGATGGATTTTTAAACAAATAAAAGAACAAGGTTTGTTTAAATCACACACAGGGAAAATAAAATGATCAGGTGAATAAGATTTAGTAACGTGGCTTAGTTTCACTCATACATACACACAGTTTGGTTCACACAGAACCCTTAACTTGAAGCACAGACCCTGAACCTATCAGTTCTGGCTAACCATTCAGACACCTGAACCTATCAGGTTGGTACTGACACACAGTAGTACCCTGTCTGACACACAGACTCCCACACCAGCTTCTTCTTCCCAGCTGCTGCTTCTTCACATCCCAGCGTCTCTTCTTAGCATCTCCACACACGCTCCACATATATATACAGTACAGCCCCTCCTCCTGATGTCCCGCCTTCCACTCCCCATAGGATGGAACTTTCCCTCCAAACCCATGACAGACAGGTAACATCAGTGCTGTATGTAACAATCCCATGCCGGGCAAACACCAGTTTTTTAAACTCAGCGAAGTCCTTCAGCAGTTCCACTGGCATCTCTGCATAGACTTCTGCCAGGCTGCCACTGATTAAAGATCGCATAATGGTCATCTTCTCAGTTTCCCTTACTGAGAAGTCCACAAACGCTCTTTCCACGAGGGAAAAGAACACCTCAGGGCAATCTCCCTTGTTGTACACAGGGAATTTCTTCAGGTCAGTTTTAGACAGGCTGCCTTCCCCATTCCCTGGGTTCCCCTCATTATTATTGTTATTCCTATTTCTACTCATTATTTCCAGTTTCTTCAGCTCAAACGCCATTCTTTCTAACTCCAACTGTCTCTGTTTCTCTTCCCTTTCAATTTCAAATTGTCTTTGTTTCTCCCTTTCCCTTTCCTCCATTTCCCTCACCCTCAGTTCATGCTGTTGGGCTAGGAGCATTTTTCTGAGTTCTGAGGTCAGTTCTCCCGTGCTCTTATCCTGCACTGAGCCAAATTCCTCCTCAGAACCTTGGTCTCCCTGTGGTTCTCTCACTTTCCCCATTTCTGCCATTTGGCTTTGAGTCAAGGGCATAATCCCCCCAGAACAGGCTGCCTTCAAAAGTCACGCCTCAAAATAAAACGACGATTTTTTTTCTTTTGCCTCAGAAACAGCCTTCTATAGACTGCTGCTGTTCCTCCAGCACCAACTTGCAACTGTTGCCAGGTAGAATCCACCCCCTCTGCTAGGCCTCTCAGCAGACAGGCTAGATCACTGTTACTTCACGCAGCTTTGCCTCAGCCCTTTCCCGCCACACGGGTCGCCTCAGAGCTCCCTAATCTAGTCCCCCAATCTGAGTTTGCACGTTCTTCCACTAGCCTACCTCCCCGTGAGGTAAGCCTAGAAGATTACCTACGCGCCCTCAGATTTTCCCTGACTAGACCCCCCTTGCTCTGGGCACACTTGTCAAGGCTTTGCTGGACCACTGGACAACTGGACCAGTCGTATCCCACCGCTGGACACCAATCAATGTGGCAACCCCAGACCTACTGGAGTATCCCACCCTGTGGTTATGCTGCCACCAACCATTCGCTCTACCAAGTCACCCAGACCAGGAATGGATTTTAATAAACAAAAGAACAAGGTTTATTGAAACAACAAACAGGGTAAATAAAAGGATCAGGTAAATAGGATACTGGAACTTGGTATAGTCCCAATCATACACATACAACAGATTGGTTCCCACGGAGCACTTTAAGGTAACGCACAGACCCTGAACCTATCAGTTCTGGCTACCTAGATAGAAACCTGAACCTATCAGGTATGTACTATCTGACGAACAGTTGTACCCAGTCTGACCCACAGTCTGACCCACAGACTCCAACTCCACTTCTCCACACCCGCTCCAAATATATATACAGTACAGCTCCTCCCCCCTGATGTCCCGCCTTCCACCCCCCATAGGATGGAACTTTCCCTCCAAACCCATGACAGACAGGTACCATCAGTGCTGTATGTGACAGGGACATTGCAGAATAACAACTAAGTAACAGCCTAGCAGATGGATGCATGTACTCACACATCTACCCAGGGGCTTTGGGGTGGGGGCTTCAATACATATCTGGGCTGGGTGGCTCACAGATTAATAGAAGTCTCACCATTGGAAAAGTGGTTATTTAATAATACCCAGTCCATGTTCCATACATAAGTTCTCTCTTTTCCATGCAAGGGGCTATGCCCTGAATAACATTGCCACTATTATTATGCAATGTTAATAGTCTTGATTGCTGAGGAAGAACTGTTTGGCACACAGAAGACAATGATGAAGGCAGCTGGAAGAGATGCTACTTTGATGGCCACCAGAAATTAAGCTACAAGGAAATGAAAAATAATAAAAAGAGTGGGAATCTGGGGTGGCTAAAAGGAAAAAAATATCCAAAATAATCAGAATAAATCTCTCTCTCTCATAACTCACTCTCTCTCTCTCTCTCTCTCTCTCTCTCTCTCTCTCTCTCTCTCACACACACACACACACACACACACACACACACACACACACACACACACACACACACACACACAGCTAGCTAACAACACCCATCAATCACAGTGACAGATCATCTCCCCCCTTATCACAACAATACACCCATAACAAAAAACACACCGATCACCGTAATCACCCAATCTCCTGAAAAGGACAAAAAGCTGATCCCACAGCTATAAATACTCAACTATCCCACAAACTGCACCAGAACACAGACAGAGTTCTAACTCCTGTCCTCTGAAGATGCTGGGCACAGAGACTGGTGAAATGTTAGGAAGAAAAACCTCAAGAACATGGTCAAACAGCCCAAAAAACCAACAACAACCTTTGACAATACAAAATTAGGTTTGCTCCTTTCCTTTCCTTTTTCTCTTTTCTCTTTGGTTATATGAGTAAACTCATGAGAAACCTAGGGAATTATGTGTACATGATGAGGCAGGTGGCAGGGCAAGGGGAGGACCTGGTACATGCTATGTGTTATTTGCATGACCCAAAGCAACCTAAAAATACCCAGCTGACACCAAGGGCAGTAAAACACCTATACGGTTTTCAGCAGATTTATATTTTTCCAGATTTGATTAGAGATCAATAAAGGCATGTACAGTATTCATGTGCTGTGGAAGACGGGGGGGGGGCAGAACACATGGAAGGACAGAAATGACTGCAGTATGCAAGCCTATTCTGTACGAAATTTGGAAATAAAACATTTCTCAGAAACAAGGATTCAGTCAAACCCAGAACTGTTTCAATGGCCAGGCAGAACAATGGGGAATTTCTTATATAGTGGTTCCAGTTGGGAACACGACCAAACAATTTGGCTCTCCACAACCCAGCTATATTTGGAAGCGCCCCTACTTACACAGATGTTGTGATCATGTTCCAAGATGGGTTTGAGAAATCGTCCAAGTGCAGGTGCTTTATACGTACGAAGAATCCACGTATAAATCTCTTGCCTTTGCTGGTTTTTTAAACCTGAATTAAGTCTGAACTTCTGCAGTCAGTTCATTACCAACATTCAGTCAAACCCGAGCCTATCTCAAATTTGCCAACAGTAATTTGCTTTCAGGGTCACACTGATAGATTCAAATCTCTGGGAACAAAACTAATAGTGGGGTTCAGACTTTTTTCCTGCCCTTAAAATACAGCTTGAAAACGAATGCTCCTCCAACGCAGACCCCTTCTACTCGAAGCTGACAACTCTGCTGTGTTAATTGAAGCAGAAGCCTGTTCTCTCTCTCTCTGGTCCCAGAATAAGTGATGAGCTGTTTAAAATACTGCATTTCCATTTAGGAAAATTTATTGCACAGTAAGTACAGAACATTTGGCCACAGCATTTTCACTTTGGCCCCACCTAATGAGTCTATAATCATCGTCTCTCTCTCCCTCGTTCGTTCTCCCCCTCTCTCTGGCGAGGATTGCTCTGACATTCACACAGGCCATTGCCATTTTAGGGGGTGAAGCTCTTAAGAGAAAGAGGAACAAGTGACCATAATGAGGATTTTTTTCCCCTGGCCAAGAACACCTGTTGATGGAAAACTGCAAATATTACATCAGTCTGATCCAGAAGGCAGTCCCAGCTGTTATGCTGAGCAGCAACGAACTCCACGGACTAAGAATTCAGAGGAGAACATGCTGTAATAAATGGAGCATTCATTTCACAAGTGGCATGGTTGCAAATGTCATCAAGCCTTTCTGTTGTGACATTGGCTTCGCTCTGAAAGAAAAATCTACAGATTTTAAGTAGCAAAAATGTCTGCTATATATATCTGGACACTTTCCTAAGGGGCTGCCTTTGGAAAGTGTTCAGAAACTTCAGCAGGTCCAAAAAGCTGCAGCGAGATTATTAAGTGGGGCTGGTTACAGGGATCACATAACCTCCCTGTTACATACAGCAGCTCCACTGGCTGCTAATGCAGTTCTGGGCACAATTCAAAATGCTGGCTTTAACCTAAAAAGCCCGATATAACTTGGGTCCAAGCTGTCTCAAGGACCTTGTTTCTCTTTATGAGCCTGCCTGAATGTTAATAGGGGAGGTCTTTCTCTCAGTCTCACCACCTTCGCATGTATGTTTGGTGACAACAACAGGTCTTTTCTGTCGTTGCACCCAGATTCTGAAACTCCCTCCCACAGGAGGCCAGGCTAGCCCCATCTTTGCTTTCTTGCCTTCCACAAGCAGATGAACACCTTTGTCCTCAAGCAGTCTTTCCCTTAGCGATTAGCTGTCCGAGAGGGGTTTTCAAATGGAATTTTGCAGTTCGTTGCCTTAAATGTGTTTTTCGTATTGATTTTGTTTACCATTTTAGTGTAGTATTTATTTGATCCATTTTAGCACTTGTATACTTACTGTTTTTAGCTTTTAAATGTCTTTTAGTGATGTGAGCCACCATGGGTACTTTTTAAAGAGAAAGCTAAGGTAAAAATATTTTAAATAAAATAAAAAAGGGGAAGGCTGATGTTTTTGGTAGGAATATGTGTGAATTTTAAGGATTAAACCCTTAGGTCAATTTAGGGCTCTAGAGCAGCCATTCTCAACGAAGGCCATATGGCTCCCCGGGGCCCCCTGGAACGTTTGAAGGGGGACACAATTCTTCACACACCAGCTTATAAGGTTTGTTATGTGATGTATACCATCCTGATTCAGCCTATATTTCTGACATACTGTGTTTATGGCCATGGCCAAACAAAAGGTTGAGAATGGCTGCTCTGGAGTATCAATCTGTGTCCATCAGAATTCCCAAGATTCTGTCTTTTTAGCAAAACAAACATACAGAGTCATCTCTCACAGGGACTGGAATTGACAAGATTTCCCTTTAGAATATTAGACCTGAATGGTTTTGATAAGCTGGGTGTCTAAAGTGACAGCTCATATTTGTGCGCTCACTGGGAGTGGCTGCAGATGCATGGATTGTAAGGGTAAGACCCATTTATCTCAATGCAGGGATGGAAACATAGCAACATAGGAAACTGCTTTATATCCTTTGATTTGTATTCCTGCATCGAACAGGGGGTTGGACTTGATGGCCTTATAGGCCCCTTCAAACTTCATGGTTCTATATCATGTCAGAGAATGGGCCCATCCATTCAGCCCAGTTATTTCACCAAGTGGCTTTCCAAGAGTTCAGGCAGGGTTCTTTCATAGCTCTACTTAGAGAGTTCTGGGATTCTCTAGTAATCTCCCACCCAAGAAGAAACCAAGCCTGATGCTGCTTAGCTTCCAGATCAGAGATATCCAGAGAGGATGTTTTCATTAAACAGGCTGGCCAGAAGAGCCAATGGGCAGCACTAACATGTTACATCAAGGCTTTGAGAAATGAGGAATGAAATATACCTGTCTTTTAACTTAGGCAATAGTATTTATCTGAAACCATGTCCAATTGCCTTCCATGGAAAATTAGAAGAGACTCAAAACACATCGGGGGCAATATTCTCAGTTGAAAACAGTCTCGAGGAGCATGTGCCCAGTGATGGGAAGATCTTTTAACTTTGCTTTCTCTTGCAGTTGACTAAAAACAAATCTGAAAACCTCAGGTAACCTACAAATAGAATGGGAAAAATGCCTATGTACTCAGCCTTTTCAAAGTCTGTGCTGGCCAGATACAGTAAGAGCAGCTGTTCTCACCATGGAGAGGACTATTTTGTACCTTTTATATAGGGATTAAACGGATGCTCAGGAAGGAAGTCTGGTAAGCCAAATTCAGGAGTTGCATAGTCCAAGACCCATGAATTCAAGCCCAGACTTTTACGGGTTAACCAATGAAAGCCCAGTGTGTGGTTAAACAAACCAGTTGATTTCCCTTTTACCTCAATTCAGTGCTTAAAATTTTTGCATCCCAAATATGAATTGGGGAAAAAAAAAGAATTTTCTAAATTATTGTTGTTAAAAACAAACAACTCCCCCCACCAAAAAACAGAAAACTAAGATTCTCTTCCATCTCTACATGCAACTTTCCTTCTATATCAACTCCATGGCCTGCTGATCCAGTTCCATATATGGAAAGGTTGTTCTTGGTTCTGGTACATGTGTTTATTTATTTATTCCTGCCCTCATTTTTCATTAGCCTTTTCTTTATTCCCACAAGAAACTGCTAAATTCTGTATTGCTCAATGCCCTTTACAGGAAATCTCATTCAAGTAAGGTGCTGTTTTTCCCAGGAATTATAATAATTCTACATAGATAAATGTGTTCTCCAGAAAAATATGACAATGGAGCATCCAGAAAACCTCAACATTTCTCCCTTTTCAGGACCAACCTTTTTTTTTTACTCTTACATGTCAGTGTTAATTTGTAGTGTTTCCTACCAGATTGGACAGGTAAACATCTCTTTCTTTAAGTTCTGTGAAGTCCGCATGAGAGAAAAACAGGCAGCAAGATCAAAAGGCAGACATTTTGTTCAAGTAAAAATACAGAGGTGGCTGTATATCACCAGTCCCTAAGGAAATGATGCTGTTCATTACATTTCTGGGGACCATGGAATGTGAGTATGCCATGTGGAACAGCATAATCTCTGCAGCTATCCTTGTCAGGAAAACACTGACTCTTTTACACTGCAGCTGTGGCACAAGAACTAGCATCACCCTGAGGGTGTCAGCAGTAACACCAATATCAACATCAGAAGGAAGGAGGAAGGTACAATGCATGAGCTTCTGATAATCATCAGAGGTGGGTTCCATTTGCAATCCTCAAAGCCAGGCTCTGTAGCAGGGATAGTCCCTCAAGGGCTGGAGCAAAACCTAACCATTCATGTGCTCCCACAACCTCATCCCAATTTGTTTCCTTGTGAAAATGAATAAAATCTGGGTGGGGACCAAAGTGTTCCTTGCATAATTATGTTGTAAACTGCCTAGAGAGTGCTCTACCATGATGGGGTGGTATATAAGTTGAAGCAATGGATGGACGGATGGATGTGTTGAGAGTTCTGGTACTGTACTGAATTCCAGTACAAAATGCACAGCAGAAGTGCCAGCCGGTTCAGGCAGAATTTAGCTAGAAGTTTCCCTTTGTACCCACCCCTAACCAAACACTAGCACTCAAGAATAACACTCAGGAGGCCTTTTTGTATAAAAGAAAGAAATCTATATTGTACTCACGAAGATAAGCATTTAGAAGGTTTCAGGTAGATACAGGAATAAAAACAGCGAATACAATGTTCTTCTGGTCTGGCCCCACGTGGCTGAAGAGGTCTCCAGGCTCAGTGGGCCGGCATGGAACCTTTACATCTTTCCAGGTGAAGAGCGTGTGCAGGAATGCTGACCAACAATGGTGGTTGAATCACCTCATGGCCAGGAGGGCCGGAAACAGGGGTGGAGCCTCCCTACCCGGGAACAACAAACTCTCTAATTGGTCAGCATGTAAACAAACAAGCAAACAAGTTAGTTTGTGTTGCAGGCCCTTCCCCTTTGAAATTTACATCTAGATTGCTTGACCATCCAACAGGATGGATGGACGGATGGACAGACGGATGGATGAATGGACGGAGGAAACAAGGAAACATTGCATCTCATGTCTTTTAGAGTATGGAAGGGCGTTTATGTACTGACCCCTTTATTATTATTATTATTTAATTTTCAGGGTTTCGGGTGCTAGGAGACACACTTGTGCCCTGGAGGCTTCATGAGGCACTAGTGCCCCCTGTTCTGCAGCATACACAATTCTTCTAGGTTATGTTTCTTAATAGGGCTTGAGTTTGAGGATCCCGAAGGAGCTGATAATGCCAATTAGAGGCAGGTCTCCCAGGCAACAAAGGTCATGCCAAGGCTGGAAGAAAGCAGGAAATTTGCTTCCCATGTGCTCTGTTATTTCAGGCTATTACTGTAGAACTGCACCAATGTCTTGCTTGTGGGCTTCCTAGAGGCATTTTGTACAGTATTTAACACATACAATACACAGTATTTATAACTGTTATTAAGCTAACTGGATACTGTAGTTCAGTGACTTAGGTATCTGGTTCCAGACACAGAGAATGAGCCCCCCAGTGTACATTTTGGAAGATCCAGAGAGTGGCCTTGGGCAAGCTACACAGTCCAGATCAGCTCCCAGAAGAAGGGAATGGTACACTACTTCTGAATACTCCATATCTAGAAACGGTCAGCACGAGTCAGAATTTACTTGACAGAATATAATTATTATATTGTCGTCATCAATCAGCAAACAACACAAGACAATATACAATATAGGTCTTTGGTCTAATTCAGAAGTGCTGTTTGTTACACTACCTGTAGCTATGTTTCAGCCTTTTGTCTTTCTTTCTGCTTTTTGGACAGCCAAATTTCACAAAGTTGAGTTGTTTCCCACCCTTACAAGTACAAACTCTTGGCTGTGGTGTCAAGAAGATGCAGCACATCTTGGTACACCCATTAAACAAGTTATGGTTTTTCAGTATGTGGGCAAGACATCTTGAGTTCCATGACAGAATTGTACATTTGTCTTGAACAAACAAGAACTTACAAAGTATGCTTCTTTTCTTTGGGGCTGGTACTAAGGTTGTGCATAACTTTTTCAAGCAATTTTTTTTTTTTTGCTTAACTAAGAACTGTTTTTAACATAGAAAATCTGTTATATATGAAATTGCCCCAAGTAGCTCTTCTATAGTGGCATTTTACAGCCCAATCCTATACATGGGTAAGATACTCAAAAGTAAACAAATTTAGTTCAGTTGTGCTTAATCCTAATTAAATTAATATAATACCACAACATTATTCTTACATTTTATGGGTGATTTATCTACATACTATTTTTTTTACAATTTTTACAATAGGCAGTTCGTACTATTTGTAGGCTTGAACATTTCATTTTATTTTGTGTTGCTTTGTTGTACAAATCCTAAAGGTTACAGATTCAGCATGAGCTTTATACAGCATATTCCAGTCACATACATTTCAAAATCAAGTACTCCGCTAGCCACAGCCCAGAAATATATGAAGGAAGCACAGCATGGTAGCTATGCTCATACAGCTCTTTGAAAACTCCTTTTCAGGGAAGAAGAAGAAAAATTAATAAGTGGATAATGAATCAATATATATTTAAATCAGACTAAGTAAATGGAAAAGACAGGTTTTTTGCTGACTTTTTCTTTCCCAGAATTGATAAACAAGGCCTGTCTTTCAATAAAGCGATTGTTCTGGTGATAATTTAATTCTGCTGTAAAACAGGTAAGTGTACACATTTGGTCACCTCCCACATCCTCCTTAGCAAGATAACTATTTGTTTTGTTTTGTATCTGAACCAGGCAATGTGTATTTAGCTGATGTAAGCACTTATTTGTGTGACAACACTTTCTACCATTCTTGGCAAACTATGCTCTGCAAAGGAGAATATACATTTATTAGACCACTGAAAACTACAAACAGAAGCTAGCTTTCAAAGGTGTTTTTTTTAGCTGTGCATACGAACCATGTGGCTTGCTTTTGTTGTTGCTGAAGTATGTCTCGTAAAATTGTTTATTATCAATAATGTTTTTAAAATAAATATAGATTCTAATTTTGGTTGTTTTGCTTATAGTGGGATGCCCAGAGTATTATGTGTGCTAGACAGGAACTTATTTCTATTTTAAATATTTACATATCTGTGCTAATGTGGAGTGCTACAAGGACCAGAGTGAGTTACAAAAGTCACCAAAAATGTGTTTTGTAATTTACACAACTCCTAAACGTTGACTTCAAAAATTGACACTTTTATTCGTCCTATTTTGCAAAGCATCCCTGGAAGAAATGATGAGTACTATACGTGTTATCTGCTGGCAGACCAGTGTCCATCAGTAACAATTAAAGTGGCCAGTTTCTGTGAAGCAGCACTAGTCTGCAGGTGAGAAATGGTGCCTAAACCCTCTAGATATATACATGTATGAATATGTATGTATTGGGGGTGGGGTTATGCTTCTAACAACTATCTATGGAATTTGTCTCCCTTAGAATCTGCCGCACATAATGTATATTATAGTTGTATTGATTCTGTTAATTCTTATGCAGTTGTTCTGTGTTATTCACATCTGATCTGTTGATCGTACAAATAAAATTATTATTGACAAGTGTAGTCTAAAAACAACAAACTAGCAAAAACTTCTGAAAATGAAGCCTCTTGAAAGGGCAGCTTAAACATAAACCATTGCCAAAAACAAATCCGTGTTAGTAGGAGATGTTTCAGGAAAAGGCTAAGAGTGGAGGGAAATGTATTTGAATTGGGTTTAGCATATTTTTGATTGATGTGAAATCAATGTTTTTTAAGTGACCACATGCCATACATGGAAATGTAAATTACTTTCCTTGGAAGTGTGTGGGTTTTTTTGTTTTTGTTTTTTGGAAAGTGAGGTATTTTACTTGGCTATGAGAGGGTAGTATATTTGCAATCACTTGTGAAATCAATTTTTTTAAAAAAATTCAGAACAAAAACAAATACAAAAATACAAAATATTTGCTATACATTCTAAAGTACCATGCACCCCATACCCATGGGACCCCTTAGAACAATACTTTTAATACGAACTTCCTTTCCAAAATTGTATTCATTGTTGTTTAGAGGCTTTCCCCTTTTCTTTCACGAAAACAAATTCAACAAATCTACCCCAAATAACATTTAAAAATATTTGAACTTATTTTCCCTCTTACCATCGTAAGTTCAGTAGTTAATTTATCATTTAATGCAATGTTCCACACTTCATTATACCAATCTTCTAATTTAATGTCCTTTTTGTCTTTCCAAAATCTAACTATTAATATTCTAGCATTTGTCATAAAATTGGAAATCAATTCCTTCGAACAATAATCAAGTTCTGTCTTATCAAAAATTAACAACAAAGTAATTTTAGAGTTAAATTCAATATCTTTTTCAAATACATCACATATTTCCTTAAAAATCAGTTTCCACAATTTCTGAATTAATTTACAGTCTCACCACATGTAATATGTGCCAATGGCAATTATTATATATATTTTAATTGTATTTTAATTGTTCTGAATTTTTATTGTATTTTAAATGTTCTAAGCCGCCCAGAGATCTTTGGGTAGTGTGGGCAGCATATAAATAAATAAATAAATAAATAAATAAATAAATAAATAAATAAATAAATAAATAAATAAATAAATGAGCCAACATGGTGAGGCACCTGGTGCCAAGGTAGGAGCACAGCTGAGCAATCCACCTGAGATGGATATAGGTGGAGTGGACCACCTTTATATTCAAAGATACCTGTACATCTGCCATACTTAAGCAACACTTCATGCATCTAATGAAATGGACTGCTGAGGTCTATGCAAGCTTATGCCAAATATAACATATTAATCTTTAAGGTGCCATAAGATTTTATCTTCATTTGATTTTATCGGAATTTCTCTTTTTCTTGGCACTAGAAAGAAATTATGATCCACAATCCTTAGAGAGAAAGTTACACCATAGTTCAGATCTCTGTCTTGTTTTAATAATCCTGTCTATCAGAGTATTGTGTTCACAATGCTCTATAGAGGGAGGGACATTTCCTTTCTCACTCTTTACTTACTGTAGATTGAAGTGATATGCACATTGCATAGCGTTACTTTGTTGTTTTTTCCCCCCAGTGAGCAAAAGTTAGGACACAGTTTAAAATGTAAAAATATGACTGCTGCAGCAGTAATCTCCTCCAGAATGATGGAAGTAAAAGATCAGAGTTCAAATTGTTTTAAGCTATGCATTACAGCACTATCCTTATTCCTAGATTCTCTGGCTTATTTTCTCATAAAACCAGGGAACACTGCATGATTGAACTGAATATAGAAACATGACAAAAAATGAGCCACAAAATACGTATGCAAATCTTCAAGGTGCAACTACACAGTGGAAAAATACTCTTAGATGCACCATGATCCACAGTTTTTCAAAGCAGATCCCTGCTGGCTTCCGTAAGTGAAATTGCCACAGTCATCTGGATATAACATTTTTTTTCTTTTCACTTTAACCACCAGAACCTTTGATCTGACATGGTGCTAATTGGCAATTTCCACCTCTATTAAAAAACAATTTTTCCAAAATGGGTTTGTCTTAATTCCTTTCAGTGCTGCTTTTTAAAAATCTGTTTTGAAATAACAGACACTCATCCTGTGACTGCCTCTTTGTATTAAATCAGGTAATCACACAGGGTAGAAACCAGAGAAAATTGATGCCAGCCCAGAGCAAAATTTAAACCACCCCTGCTGACTGAAATAACAAAAAAGACAATACCACACTAAATACCAGTGATAATTCCCCACTGGAATTCCAAGCATTTAGCTTTGTATCATGTAGCCACTGCTTTTAAATTTGGTTTTGTGTGCCAGATCTGATGCAAGCTATGGAGTAAATGATCAATGCAGATACCCTCAGTCTTTGTAGAGCTCTGCGCATGAGGATATGAGGCCATGATCTTACTTCCTTTCTTTGCTATGACCAGCCTTTGTGCAAATTTTAGGGGGCTTAGAGACCAAATGTTGGTCATCAGCCCTCACTATAGGCTTCACCAGGCCTGGAAATGGCTATTTTCAGCAGTATTCAAAGAAGTAAATATGTAATATATGGATGGGCACTTCCAAACGTTGTGTTTTGTTTTGTTTTTCCAATTTTGAGGTATTTATGTGCAGAAAATAGAACATTTAAGCCCTTCTGGTTCTTAATAATAATTTTAAGAGTTCTTTTTAAAAGATATTGCTGTTTTCTATAATGAGGAGCTCTGGATGGGATTTAGGGCTACAGAAATGACCATGAGAGGCCAACCTGAGTACATCCCAGCACTCCATTATACAACCTGTGCACAGCAAACCCACAGGGATTATCTGGAGAGCTGTGTGTGTGAAATGTGTGCTTGAGGTCCTTTGTTGGCCTTGAATGGATGGAAGCTAGACATGGCGAGAAGAATGGCCAAACTCTCCCCATCTTAACCCATGTGCACACACATCATTCTTGGTCATGAAGGACTTGCAGAGTTGAAATATAGGGATTTTTTTTATAAGCAGGAACAATGACCTCATCTGCCACCTCCTTCAGATTCACCTGTTTCCTCAAAGCTCAGTTGGAGTTCTCATAGGAGCTGTGGCGAAAGGGTTTTGTCTGACAATGATATGTTGTTCTGAGCTAACGTTCTTGCAGTGCAAAGGATTTGCTGAAGTGAATTCAGCTATATAAAAGACCTGCTCTAGATAGAGATGAACATGGATAGAGTTGGATTGTCGATTCACCCCTCCCTGAGTGCGTTTACTTGAGAATTTACAGCTACACAGGTGAACCCTGTATGTCACTCACAGCTCTTCAAAAGCATGTATTGGTGAGGTTCTGTCGGGAATCATCTGCTGCTAATGGAAGATTTTCTAGGAAAATCTGTCCTTGACACAAAAAAAAAAAAATCAGGAGGAGGTTAGTAAAGCCAAAAAGTGTCTCATCCAGACCCAGACAAACATTAGGTTGCTGACTGGGTGGCTACATCTGTGAATACCAATACCTTGTGTCCACACCATTTGTGTGTGAGATTTTCTCTCAGGTTTTCCCTTAACAGTTTTCATGGCAAATCCCCAAATGACATTTTGACCTTCAGAAAGCAGTTAAAGTATAGTTTACCTTTGGAAACAGGTTCTCTGGATGAAAGACAAAAACATCAGTGCAAAAAGGAGCAGTGGGAAGCATACAGATGTAATAAGTTCATGCTCTCAAATCAATTCTGACATACAGTGACCCTTTCCAGGGTTTTCCAGGTCAAGAATACTGAGAAGTGGTTTGCCCGTCCCTTCTTCTGGAGCCATTCTGGGGCTGTGCAGCTTGCCTAAGGCCACATAGGCTGGTTCTTCTCTTGGGAGGCATAGTGGAAAATTGAACTCCCAATCTCTGGCTCCACAGCCAGTAGCTTATTCACGGAGCTCTCCGGTCAGCTCATAATAGTCGTGTGCCACTGAGTCAATTCCAACTTATGGTGATCCTTTTCCGGGCTTCCTAGGGAGAGAAGACACAGAAGTGGTTTGCCATTCTCTTCTTTGGGGGTGGGGGGTGGGGAAGCGTGTTTGCTGGGACTATGCAGCTCACCCATGACTACACAGACTTACTCTTTTCCCATGAGGCCCAGGAGGGAATCCAACTCCCAACCTCTGGCTATACAGCCAGATACCAAAAACACTGAGCTATGTAGCCAGCTATTTAGGAATTCATTTTATACCAAAGCTGACTACGGATCCATCTAGTTCACGAATGATTGATGCCATTCTCTGCTGATTCTGGCAGGGGTCCTTCTCAGACCCACTTATCTTATTGCTCTGTATTCTTTTGTGAATGTATTACTAAGCTATAGGCTCTTTAGAATGTAAGGTTTGATGTGTTGTTTTGGTTGGTATTTAGATCAGAGACCCCAATGACCACAGTAACACATCTCAAACGCTACAGAAGGCTTTACCTCAAACATACATGAACATGAGATGAGAAGCCACAAAATAAGAGATGCTGCAGCACAAACAATTGACAGCCTTGCAGCACCTTAAAGGCTGCTAGTCCTTAAGATGCCACAAAACTTACTGTCCCTTTGTTTTAAAAAGCACTGACTATTTGTTTGTTTGTTTGTTTGTTTTGTTTTGTTTTGTTTTGTTTTGTTTATGTACTGCCCATTAGTACGATACCCTATTCTGGGCAGTTTACAATGTGCTTAAATAAGCCCAACAGCAATAAGATTAAAAATAAAAACAATCAAACGATAAGCTACAGACTAATGATGCTACCTCTTGAACAGAGAGATGAAAATATGTGAAAGAAAATAGTCTGGCCAGTGTCTCTTATTGCCTGTTTGTTCTTTGATCCCATTTACCTCCAAAGTTCTTCCAAAAAGCTAACTGTCATAGCTATGGGTTATCCCATTTTATCTTCACATTTTATGCTGGAGTGAAATGGTTTGGCCATAGTTACTGTTTGTTTGTTTTTTTTAGCCACAGCAAAATTTCTTTTTCCAAGCAATATTCTACCCTCTGTATCACAATTCTACGTGGGGCTGCCTTTGAAGATGGTCCAGCAAATGAAACTGGTCCAGAATTGAGCTGCACGGCTGGTGAGTGGTGGGGCCACTAGAGAACATATCAATCCGATTCTATTTAAGATACATTGGTTACCAGTTGCTGCCCGGGCCCAATTCAAAGTGCTTGTTTTGACATATAAAGCCCTAAATGGCTTGGGCCCTGGATACCTGAAGGACCGACTCCTTCCATATGAACCTACCCGGCAGTTAAGATCTAGCCAGGGGGCCTTTTGAAAGAACCATCCCTTAAGGAGGTAAGATGGATGGCTTGTAGACAAAGGGTCTTTTCAGCAGCTCCCCCCAGACTATGGAATGCCCTCCCGACTGAGATTCGTCTGGTGCCAACCCTGATGACATTTTGGCGCCAGGTCAAAACCTTCCTGTTCCAGAAGGCTTTTAATTGAAATAATATTAGCTGTGGGTCCGATGGCAATTTTTACATATTTTAATTGTATTTTAATTATTCTGAATTTTTATTGTATTTTAAATGTTGGGTAGATGTTGAGACCTTTGGGTAGTGTGGGTGACATATAAATTAAATAAATAATTAAATAAATAAATAGGTGTCTTCTGCATTTCAGTTCTCCCCAAATCAACATGGAGAAATTAGTTACTATATGGTCTCCACTCAAAGACATGTATCAGAAGACTGTTTTTTTTTTTTAAAAAAAATGTTGGTAGTTCATGTGGAAGAAGAGAAGAGGGAATCATACATTCAAAATCTGAAAGAAATCTTTCAGGTTCTTATTAGTCATTCTTTGCCTCACACGTTTGCATGTGCGAGGCCTGTTGTATGACTTGTGCACATATGGGAATTAAAATGTACTGATCCACAATGCGGCTAATCAAATATGCTTGGGGACTGGGTCCCAAAATTCAGGGCAAACCAGCCACTAGAGGGCAACATAGTGTTTTCATACATTGTGAAGTATGATTTGAAAATGTGTGTATGCATGATATACCCCATTTCCACACAAGCTGGTGAAATAGGGGCTATAAATCACTGTAGAAAGTAAGTATGCTCTGAGATAAAAACATGCATTTCAGTAACTAAGGGAAGAAACCTCAGACCTCAAAATGTATCCTAATGCAAGCAATGTCCTAACCCCACAAAAAAAAAAAAAAAAAAAAAAGGAAAAAAGGGAGGGAAAGGGGGGACATCTATAAGCCATATATATAGCATTGGCACGTTGGAAGAAATAAATCGCAGGCAGATAGCTTGTGGCTATGGTTACCAAGCAAGAGGATGGAACACTACTCAGAGGGTGTGAAGCTGTGAAGGAATCCATACAACACCCTTGAGAAGCAAGCATTGTTATTCCCAATTTACTCATGCAGAGTTTACCAGGTGTTACTTCTTCATTTACTTGCAGTGTTAAGGGATTTGGTGTGCGTGTGGGGTGATGGAATGCAGAGGACAAAGAAAAAGAAACAGAAAAGTAGAACAGAAGGGTGTTAATAAGGGTGAAAAATAATGTTATTTATGATCTACCATTTCCAGTTTAGGAGACATTGTATAGTTTTGGTACATTTTGCTGAATGATACAGTTATCAGAGTGAAGATGAAGATCCTATGGTAAAAACAATACTTCTTTCACTTTTGTGTCCTCTCACGCATAACTTAATTTGATTGACAATATCTTTCTTTAAGCCATCAGTTGCCTCTACTACAGCATTATTACAATACAAGGATCTAAAGAACAAGACAAGACATTTGAAAGCCACAATGAACGTGGGCATACTAAAGCGAGAAACAGCTTAGGTTTCATTTCTCCTTGAAACAAATGTTCAGACACTGGAAAGTGGTTTCTACACATCCTGATTACTAACAGTACTAGAAGGAGAATGATAGAAACCAAGATCCATATTTTGAATGCAGATTTCTCCCTTTCCTTCCACACCACAATTGCCTCAGCCAGATCTTTGCAAAGTAACTTTTTTGGCCTGCATGTTGACTGGTGGATTTTTGGAGCTGTAGACCAAGAAGTTCTGGTATCAGTAATTTTGGGGTAATTGGTTCTTGAGGGAAGGCCATGCACCAAGCAAAAGAAATTAAAAAGCAGGTATTATCCTGTACAGATTGAAATGCCCCAACACCCTGATGTATATATTTTTTTCTTTATCTTTGAGAGGCTAAAACCTACCACAAAAGAGTAGAAATCAGATTCTTTTTACACGGAAAACAAACTGTTTGGAAACTTCTGTGTTGCTACTAAAAAGGTGAGACTAACTTTGATGTGATAATTTGACAGATTTTTGTTCACCAGATGGACTGAACAGGAAGTGCAAAATGTACAAGCTCTTATCTAACTCCACAGAAGGGATTGAGAAGAGGTTTATTGGGTTTGTACTTCAATACAAATTTACCTAATTCACCTGTTCTGAACCAATACGTAAACCAAAACACAATGATCCTTTGGTACCTATGCTACTCTAAATTTCACAGCAGACTTGTCCAGTCTCAAAGTTCATACAAACCTGCATGTTTTAGGGGGGACAAAAATGCAAATATTAATGAACATTGCATCCAGATATTAATTATATAAAGGAGATCAAGAAATGCACATTTTGGGAAGCTGTTTATACAAATGTGTGCAGTAGAAGAACATGAAAGATGTACAATTGTTTCTACATATTTTTAAAATGCAGAAAATGAGGAAATGTGACAGCATGTATTTAGCAGTGAAAAATGAGAAACAGAGTAAAAGCAACACTGATAGATTTATCCATTCTTATTGTACTGGTAGCACATAACGAGAGATGGGCATGAACTGAACTATGAACCAGAGAAACTGGTGGTTCAGTGGTGGTGGCAACATGATGATGACAGTGGCAGTGTGGTGGCGGCAGCGTGACAGGAGCAGGTAGGGCCCTCTCACTGGACATGAACCGAAAACCAAACCGTGAATTGGTTGCTTTGAAGAAATGAGATTTATCCACGAAAGCTTGTATATTCTATGATTTTAAAAAAAAAATTATTAGTGGCCTATAAAGGTATCAGCTACGTATTCTTGCACTTGTATTTTGTAATGGCTCCCCCCTCCTTTGATTTCAATGTGAAGTGGTTCAGTTTTCCAGTTGGTTTGTGGTGGTTCATGGTTCAAAGCTAACCATGAACCACTATGAATCACAATTTTTCAGGTTTGTGCCCATCTCTATACATGACCAACTATGACCAGATTCAGAACTCATAGGGTGGAAAAAACTGATAATAATCAGCAGCTGAAATGCTGTTGCTTAGCATAGCATTTCACAACTAGAGTAAGCCCTTTGAATGCGTGTTGGTCGTGTGCCTAGTCATGCATTTTAATCTTTTTCAAGCTGCAGTGAGTGAATCTAGGCGTATAACCATACAGCCCTTGACTTTCATGATCTTCTGATGACTTTATTAAAAAAATAGTGGAGAGCATTTAGCTATATTTCTAACTATCATTTATCTGGCTTCACTATAATGTGGCACGACAACAGCGGGCAGAAAAATCTACTGCCTCACGGAATACTTGATCCAACCTATTTTCATACTTACACAAGCATCACTGCATTTAAGCACTGCATTTTATAAACTATTTATTTATTTATTTATTTATTTATTTATTTATTTATTTATTTATTTATTTATTTATTTAACTTATATGCCGCCCACTCTACCCAAAGGTCTCTGGGCGGCTTACAACAATTAAAATTCAATTAAAGTACAATAAAAGATAAAATGATTAAAATACAATTAAAATTGCCATTAGGACCCACAGTTGATGTTATTTCAATTAAAAGCCTTCTGGAACAGGAAGGTTTTGACCTGGTGCCAAAATGTCATCAATGTCTGGGGGCAGCTGCCAAAAAGGCCCTTTGTCTACAAGCCATCCCTCTTACCTCCTTGAGGGACGGCTCTTTCAAAAGGGCCCCCTGGCTAGATCTTAACTGCTGGGTAGGCTCATATGGAAGGAGGCGGTCCTTCAGGTATCCAGGGCCCAAGCCGTTTAGGGCTTTATATGTCAAAACAAGCACTTTGAATTGGGCTCGGGCAGCAACTGGTAACCAATGTATCTTAAACAGAATCGGCTTGATGTGTTCTCTAGTCACTCCACCACTCACCAGCCATGCAGCTTGATACTGGACCAGTTGCAGTCACCGGACTGTCTTCAAAGACAGCCCCACGTAGAGCACATTGCAGTAATCTATACAAGATGTTACTAGTGCATGTGTAACTGTCATGACACTCCGCTCGTCCAGGTAGGGCTGTAGCTGGTACAATTTCCACAGCTGAAGGAAGGCGCCCCAGGCCACCGAGTCCACCTGGGCTTCCAGAGTTAGACTGGGGTCCAGGAGCACCCCCAGGTTGCGGACCTTGTCCCTTAGGGGGAGTGTAACCGCATTCAGAGCAGGGAAATGGCCCTCCAGCCTGTCCGGTGAAGAATCCACTAACAGCACTTCCGTCTTGTCAGGATTGAGTTTCAATTTATTAACCCTCATCCAGTCCATTATCAGGTCCAGACACGAGTTCAGCACAGAAACCGCCTCACCTGGATTGGTGGAAAACGAGAGGTAGAGCTGAGTATCATCAGCATATTGCTGACTCCTCAGCCCAAACCTCCTGATGAAATCTAGAAATAGGGCTAACGTAAAAGTTCCCCAAAAAGAATATTTGCTTCAAAAGTTGGAGATGACCAAAAAGGTGCCCTTTCTTTGAGAGACAGACTTGCTGGACTTCACTGAAGATGGCACAAAATCCCAGTTGAGGTGGTATGCAAATATATTGTTCCTTTGAAATAGATCTAAATGTGTACATCTGTCAATCCGTGTTTATTTGCTTGTCACCTTTTTTTTTTGTTTTGTTTTGTTTTTAGGGCTCATCCTGATTCTTTTCAGGTTCACATCAGATTGGAGGTATTGTTTCCTCCACATGGAAATCCCTATGTACATATTTACCTATGTATTTTTCAAAATAAGCACATTTTTGCACACATTTTTCAAGTGAATGAATGCTTGTATGCATTCACCCGTTGACTGAAGCATCTTTCAAATGCACATATTTTCCCCCAAAAGAAAACACTTCTAATGCTTTGTGAATCATATCAGAAGTTGAGAAACTGTACAGATTTTCACCTGCTAATTGTGTTCTAACTAGGACGTGCAAATTGAATAACCCAATAAAGTGCTCAACCACTTTTAAGTGTATGCATGTTTATTCAGCCATGGAATATGTGCAGCCTGGACCATGTTATAGTCTTAGTCCCTGGTCACACAAGAGAAATGTTCTCTAGTTATTCTCCCATTAGATCACTACTCTTTTTTCCCCCAATCACATGACACACAGTCAAGATTGAAACATTTTCCTGGTCAGTGGTATAGCTGCAGTTTATTTTCCACTCCACAGTTTATTTTCCACTGGGAGGGTTGTGTTATTTTGTACCTCTGTTGTATTGGTGTATTCCTTACCAGAATTGCCTGTGTGCACAACCTGCCCCACTTCTTTTCAGAATCAAAACCAGGAAGGTGACCACCATTACCGCAGTGTGCATGTATTATTTTTTATTTTTTTGCAGCTGGTACATCAATACATTGGTAAAAGTACGTCACAGAACAATTTGAGCCATTGCTGCAGTATCAGCATTTCGACACACCACATTTCACCAGTCATTGTAAGGAAACAGTTGCGGGGTGAGGGTTTGCAGGGGGGGGGAGAAATGGCAGATTAAGCTGAAAGACACAGGAGATGGTGGGGGAAGTAGGCAGACCAAGGCAATTCTGCAGGGGCAGTTAATGCAACAGAAGACATATTCCCAAACAAAAACCACTTCCCGATATATCAATGTATAAATCAAGCGGCTAGATTGCCCCTTGAAGCAAGACAGAAAATAAATCAGTACCATAGTGTAGCTGGCTGTAATGATTCAAATAAGAGGAAATAAACCATTGCTGCTAAAAGTTCTTGGGACGTTCACCCTGATATAAATACCATGTGACCGAGAATCAATATAACAAAGGTACAGAAAGTACTGGAAGAACTAGAGAACATTTTCCTCCTGTGACTAGGGCCTTAGTCTAACTTCCCTCCCTAAACCTGGTGCCACTAAAAATTGTAGAGCTGTCTGTTCACTTAAATGTTGTAATTACATTTTAGAGCAGCAGCAGCAATCATCATCACTGTGGCAGTAGCAGAGGGCAACACAGGAAGCAGAAGCTAATTTGCAAGTAGTCACAATGCCCAGCTAACACTACGGTGTTTTCCATATCTTCTCAGAAGTAAGTTCTAGTGAGTTTGTATATAGGATTGCCGCCTGTGTGTCATTACCAATCCAGCTAATTCAAAACCAGTTGCAGTTCATTCTATGTTTAAATGATTGCACTGAAGCCCAGAATCCCTCAAGTCTGTAGAAGATGGAAATCGAAGAGTCTTCAAACTGGAATATTGGAAATAGTTAATTAAACAGAAGTAGGAAAATTGGCCTGGGCATGCTCCTACCAGTCATAATCCAAACAAAGCCTTATAGTTTAATTATGACATGCAATTACCCTTCTCTTAAGTTTATTGCTGTGGTCAGCCTTCACTCAACATTAATGAAAAAGGCTCAGGATTCTTAAAAATCTGCCTTTGCTACCTTTTCCTCCAATAATAAGGCTCCTTTCCAACTATCTCCACAGGATTTCTAGGACTAAAATAATTACCACTTCTGGGTTATCACAGTGTGATGATGGCAGCAGACCATGATCATACAAGCTTCCCGGACTTTTGTTGTGCTCTCATTGCACCTAATCTGCGGGAAAGGCCTTTCCTTGTCATTGATCACCAGTCCTTCTAATTTATTTCTAATTTATTTCTGCCACGTCTGGCTTTAACTAGAATGTCGATCTTCCTCCTTTCTCTCCTCTCTCCCTTTCCCTTGCCAGCTTTCTTGTCTCAGCCACTTACACTGCAATCCTGCAGACATCTACTCAAAAGTGAGCTCCACTGAGCACAGTAGAACGTCCTCTCAGATTGGTGTCTCTTGGATTGTAGCTGTAATAGAAACTGAGGCAAAAAGGATGATGAGAAGATACTTGTGTAGTCGTCAACAACAGCAGGTATTCCCGCTGATGCTACAACTGCTAATCACAGTTTTAAAAAATTGACAAAAATGGCATTTAATACTAAACAGTCTGACCAGCATTACAAATTCTGTTTTCTTGCTAATCTTTTCTTTTATGCTTGACTTGTTAGAAGCACTTCAGGAGAGGCAGAGAGAAAGAGAGAGAACCTCCTTTCTTCCTCCCATCAATAGGCCAATGAAACTTCTGCGTCTCCAAAGCGGACACTTCCTTCATCTGTGCTGCAAACGGATTGCTGGGCTCTCATGACCTACTTCCTCTTGTTTCCCATAGAAGAGGAAGAAAATAATAACTGAACTTCCCAAGGTGGTTTTTTTAAAAAATATTAGTTGCCTCTTTTTTGCTGTTGGGGCAGGTAAAAGGGTCTTGCTGTGCCTATGTGCACGCATAGAGGTAGCATCATGAGTCATCAGTAAAACATATGCACACAGCAAAAGGGATAATATCACCTAATAAAATGCTTGCCTCCAGGGAAAAGTTAAAGTGCTTTCCAAATCCATATAAATCCTGTTGTGGGCAAAGGTGGTAAGCAAATGAGGCTAATAACTTTCCTGAAATAAATCTGACAAGAAGCCTGAGTAGGCTTAGCTATCCTTGCAATCCAACTATTTAGCTGTGGCAGCTAATCACCAGATTAAATGTTGCATAGCATCCCAGAAGTGTAGAGTTGGAAGGGGTCCCAAAGGTCACATAGCTCAACCCTAGGCTGATGCAGAAATCCACAGCTCAAGTAATCCCGACAGACAGCCATCCAACCTCTGTTTGAAAATCACCAGCAAAGGAGAGCCTTTGGAAATAGTTTGTTCCCCTGTCAAACAGGTCTTACCACCAGAAAAGTCTCCCTAACATTGGGTTGGGATCTCCTTTCTTTTGAAATGTGGATCCATTGCTTTGACGCTTTCCCTCTGCAGCAGCAGAAAACAATCTTGCTCCATTGTCCATTTGCCAACCCTCCAGCTACTTAAAAATGGCCCTCTGATCGCCTCTCTTATCTCTCATACAAGCTAAAGATGCCCAGATCCCTCAACTAGTGGTTGCATGGCTTTTTTAAAAATTTAACAAGGGGTGACAAAAAGGAAAAGGGGAATTGAGGTTAAATGGGAAGAGGAGAAACAATAACATACTAACGTCCATTCTATACATATTGCCATATCAAAATTCCAAATTACTCTTTTTACTATTTTGTGCCTTCCAGATTTAAGTTCTCATTTCAACATATGTTCTTCATATGCTGCCTGTTGACTCGGTCCATTTGTAGAATAAGTCCCATCTTTCTGTTGCCTTTTGTAAAGGCATCACTTCTGATAAAATGTCCACTTCCGCTGTTTCCTGCATCTTCTCTATAAGATCTTCTTGTTTTGGTACCATCGGACTTTTCCAATTTTTGGCATAGAGAATTCTGGCTGCAGTAACTATGTATATAACTATATATTCCTTTGTCTTATCTATGTTATCAGGTATCATACTCAATAAAAACAGTTCTGGGGTTAATGGCACCTTACAAAGCAATATTTGTTGCAACACAGCATGTACTCTTTTCCAATACTGTTTCGCTACTCTACATGACCACCACGTATGATAATAGCTTCCCACTTGTGCTTCACATTTCCAACACACATTTGATACATCTGTGTACATCTTTGACAGTTTTTCTGGAGTCATATGCCACCTATAAAACATCTTGTATATATTCTCCTTAAAATTAGCTGATCTTGTAAGCTTTATATTGTTAGGCATCCTTCAGTCTCGAAAGACTATGGTAGCGTGCTCTGTATGGAGGGCTTGGAACAGCGCCTAGTGTGGCTGAGAAGGCCAATTCGAGAGTGACAGTCCCTTCCACACTGAAGACAAACCCAGTCTGTCCCCTGTCCAGCTCCCTGGTTTTGCTGCTTATGTGACTGCCTCTTTGCCTCGGCCTGCTGGGCAAGGGTCTCTTCAAATTGGGAGAGGCCGTGATGCACTGCCTGCCTCCAGGCTGAACGGTCAGATGTCAGGGTTTCCCATCTGTTGAGGTCTATTCCTAAGGCCTTCAGATCTCGCTTGCAGATGTCCTTGTATCGCAGTTGTGGTCTCCCTCTGGGGCGCTTTCCCTGCACTAATTCTCCATAGAGGAGATCCTTTGGAATCCAACCATCAGCCATTCTCACGATGTGCCTAAGCCAACGTAGACGTCGCTGTTTCAGTAATGTATTCATGCTGAAAATTCCAGCTCGTTCTAGGACTGCTCTGTTTGGAACTTTGTCCTGCCAGGTGATGCCAAAAATCCGTCGGAGGCAATGCATATGGAAGGTGTTCAGCTTCCTCTCCTGCCATGCACAAAGGGTCCAGGACTCACTGCAGTACAGGAGTGTGCTTAGAACACAGGCTCTATAAACCTGGATCTTCGTATGTGTCGTCAGCTTCTTATTGAGCCATACTCTCTTTGTGAGTCTAGAGAACATGGTGGCTGCTTTGCCAATGCGTTTATCCAGCTCGGCATCTAGAGAGAGGGTGTCAGAGATGGTTGAGCCGAGGTACACAAAGTCATGAACAACCTCCAATTCTTGTGTGGAGATGGTAATAGAGGGAGGTGAGTCCACGCCCTGGCCCATGACTTGTGTTTTCTTCAGGCTGATTGTTAGTCCAAAGTCTTGGCAGGCCTTGCTGAAACGATTCATGAGTTGTTGGAGGTCTTCAGCAGAGTGGGCAACAATGGCTGCATCGTCTGCAAAGAGGAAGTCCCGCATGCATTTCAGTTGGACTTTGGTCTTCGCTCTCAATCTAGAGAGATTAAAGAGCTTTCCATCTGATCTAGTCCGGAGATAGACGCCCTCGGTTGCAGCTCCAAAGGCATGCTTCAGCATGACAGCAAAAAAGATCCCAAAAAGTGTTCTTTAACCATTTCATCTTGCATTTTAATCTCTAACAGGTAGTTATACATTTTCTTAATTTTGTCTTTTGAACCTAATAAAAGCTTATCAAACATCGTTTGTTCTGAATAGAAACTTTCTATTTTGTCTTTTATATATACAGTTGTGTACAAAATTATTCAACCCCCACTGAAATTGAATGTTTTGGCCATTTTGACATTGATTTTGATCATTCAGTCATCTTGCTTACATTTACATGAAAGAGGCACTTGTAGGTCAGAGAAATATAACCTTAAGTTTATAATGAAATAACCACAAATGTCTTTTCTGTGCTCACATCATTATTAGTTTTTATTCAACCCCCAAGTGACATTCAATCATAGTATTTAGTACAACATCCTTTTACAGTTATAACAGCTTTTAAATGTGAAGCATAGCTTGACACAAGTGTCTTGCAGCGATCTACGGGTATCTTTGCCCATTCTTCATGGGCAAAAGCCTCCAGTTCAGTCAAATTCTTAGGCTTGCGCACTGCAACTGCTTTCTTTAAGTCCCACCAGAGGTTCTCAATCGGATTTAAGTCTGGTGACTGCGATGGCCACTCCAAAATGTTCCAGCCTTTCCTCTGCAACCATGCTCTAGTGGACTTGGAGGTATGCTTGGGATCATTGTCCTGTTGAAAGGTCCAACATCTCCCAAGCCTCAGGTGTGTGACGGACTGCATCACATTTTCATCCAATATCTCCTGGTACTGAAGAGAATTCATGGTACCTTGTACACGCTGAAGCTTCCCTATACCTGCAGAAGCAAAACAGCCCCAAAGCATTATTGACCCTCCGCCATGCTTCACAGTAGGCAAGGTGTTCTTTTCGTCATATGCCTTGTTCTTCCTCCTCCAAACATAGTGTTGATCCATGGGCCCAAACAGTTCTAATTTTGTTTCATCAGTCCACAGAACACTATCCCACAACTTTTGTGGTTTGCCCACATGACTTTTGGCATACTGCAGTCGACTCTTCTTATTCTTGGGAGACAGCAAGGGGGTGCGCCTGGGGGTTCTGGCATGGAGACCTTCATTACGCAGTGTGCGCCTTATTGTCTGAGCTGAAACTTCTATACCCACATCTGACAAATCTTTTTTCAGTTCCTCAGCAGTCACACGGGGACTTTTCACCACTCTACGCTTTAGGTAGCGCACAGCAGTCGAAGTCAGCATCTTTCTTCCACGACCAGGTAGCATTTCAACAGTGCCCTTTGCCTTGAATTTGCGAATGATGCTTCCTATGGTGTCTCTTGGTATGTTTAACTTCTTTGCAATCTTCTTATAGCCATTGCCCTTCCTGTGAAGACAAATCACCTCTTCTCTTGTCTTCCTGGACCATTCTCTTGACTTCACCATGTTTGTAACCATACCAGTAAATGTCTAGAAGGAGCTGAGTATCACAGTCATTTTAAAGCTGCCTAATTGGTGCTTATTATGCTTGATTGGTGCTCGGTGACATCCACAGGTGTTTTCAATACCTGATCGAAAACACCTGAATGAACCTCTCTTCTTCAGAGTGGTAGTCTTTAAGGGGTTGAATAATTGTGGCAATGAAGAAACCACAAAAGAAACATTTACTACTGTATTACATAAACAATTGATGTTATTTTAGTTGCATTTGGTTCTTTAAAACGTCCTTGTAGGATTTCATTCTGAATATAATTCCAAATGTACACTATAGTCCCTAAACCCCTTTACAGCATTGGGGGTTGAATAATTTTGAACACAACTGTATATAGATTCCAGCTGTGTTCTGGACCACCAGTCTATATAGATATTCGGTGTCTCTAGCTCTTCTTTAGACCTTAATTCACCATCCTTTTAAAATAAATCTTGATATCTTAAAAGTTTTGTTTTTGTCATGAGATTAGGTTGTGTAAATGCCTCAATAGGTGATACCCATACAGGTGTTTTGTGATAAATTTGTTGTATAATCTTTCTCCACATTCCCAATAAAGCTCTTCTTATCATGTGTAAATTAAAATGATTTTGCTCTTTATCCTTTTTATACCATAGATAAGCATGCCAGCCTAATTGTAAATCATGTCCTTCCAAATTAAGTAATCTATCATTTTCCAAAGTTATCCATTCTTTTATCCAGTCTAAAATACAAGATCTATAATACAGAACCCAATCTGGAAGACCAAAGCCAGCTCTCTGTTTAGCATCTTGCATTGCCTCAGGATCGTAAGCCGCCTTTCCCTGCTACCTTCCTTGGTTGCAGCACTTCTAAATCAGGCACTTGTAAATCAGATAAAGCTGCTTTATTGTCTACTTTGATAAGTAGACAAGTAGACATATGCTTTCTTAAAACCATGAAAAAAAACCTTCCAAAGTGTCAGTGAGTGAGTGAGTGAGTGAAAGAGAGAGAGAGACTGACTCTTTCATAAAACAATGGAAAAAGGAACCTTCCAAAGTGTGTGTGTGTGTGTGTGTGTGTGTGTGCGTGCGTGCGTGCGTGCGTGCGTGCGTGTGTGTGTGAGTGAGAGAGAGAGAGTGAGTGAGTGAGTGAGTGAAGTCATTTCTTGATCTGTAGATGTTTCTTCATTCTTCCAATATTGCGTGGATATAATCCTTGTGGCTGTTAAAACTTGCAGTGTTAAGTATGTATTTTGTTTATCAAAGCTCTCTGGTATTATGCTTAATAAAAAGAGTTCTGCCTTAAATTCTAGAATTTTTTTACTATTTTAACAAGCCATATATGTATTTTTGTCCAATTTTTTTTTTGCCAAGTAATGTTGAACATGCACTTCTAAAATTAAAAGGAAAATGCTCATATGCCCACCAAGAGTTCTGGAAAGTTCTGGGTTTTGTGATATCTGACTGGTTGCTGAAATACATCAGAGAGGCTACGGGCCAAATGCATAGAAGTTAGTGAAGTCCTTTGGCTAATCTCTTCATTTCCTTCCAGTATCCTCCTATTATGTCAGAGGGTTTCTTGAGATACACTTTGTGTGTCATATCCTTTATCCTGATTACTGTAGTGCTTTGTGAGGCCTGACACTTAAATGCGCATAGTTTAGGAAATCAACTTTCTTATTTTGTTCTCCCTACATTCTCAAAAGAAGTTCTATGAAATAGTTTATAATTATTCTAGCTGGTAAATTTGACTTTCCCATTCTTTCATGAAAAAATAAAAATCCCTCTCCCCAGTCTGTGTGTGTTTATGTCCACTTGTTATGGGGGAACTCCAGGTACCAGATCTAGCACATTTTCTCTGGTTATAGTTGCTGTGCAATTTAGTTTCTGCTTTTGACTCTGGGGAGAGGGGAGCTCAAGGACCAGGACCTTGCTTTTCCAGTAGCCATGGGGACCAGTGAGACATAAGTTTCTTTTGCACAGCTTATGTTGGTCCGGGCACATCCTTCCATAACTAGCACCCAGAGATACGTGAACTGATGTGTTACTAGTTTATATGAGCTCTTTACCCCAGATGGTACATATGGTACCTAAGATGTCATCTCAAGAATAATAGAATCACCATGTTGTTTGAAATTAAAACCTCATCCAAATCAGTGATTCTTTTTAAAATTCTAATGCATTTTATTTTAAAAAATTTAAAAACTAATTTGAATGTTATGTGTTAGAATTACTAAGTTATCAATCATCTACTGGGATTTTCCATTTCTGGGTGACTTTATACTGTATATAAATTCAGTGCTTTTTTTCTTATAGGGCCTTTTTCTTAACCCTTTTCACTGAATGTTTTAAGTATAGCTGATACTGCACTGATAATTTTATCTCTCTCTCTCTCTCTCTCTCTCTCTCTCACACACACACACACACACACACACACACACACACACACACACAAATATTAAACACTTGATTTGGGAAAGGAGAAAGGCTCACTGCTACAGCTTCTCAATAGCAGATAGCTCTGACTGAATGAAATGCTCCGATTGTAATGATGGTGACAGAGTTCATACTGTGCAAGTTCAAAACACAAACTCTTCTGGTTTGAAAAGCTTCACCCCATGCGTGAATTCTTTAAATTTATGCCTGGCTTGCAGTGGAGTTTACACCTATCTTTTGCTGCTAGCCAGTCCTCACTGCAAGCTAAAGGGACTTCACTGTTAGGTAGAGAAGATCAGCAACAGAGAAAACTATTTTTCAGACTGTAAATCCCAGAATAATACAACCACTATTACAGTATTACTGTTATGGGAGTTGGAATCCCAAAAGGTAACTTTTGCCAAAATCTGTCATGGAGACATGGGAAAAGCTGCTGAAAGCGTGGTTACACTTACAAAAAACCCGTTCTTTTGAATTGGGTTAAGCAGGTTCTAAATCACTTTTAAAATATCTGTTTACATGACATTTAGCTCAGCATGCTTTTTTGGGGGGGGGGCTGGAAAGCGAGGTATCTCAAATAGCCAGGGGTGTTTTATTTTATTTTAACTGGATATTGAATCTAACTTAATTTGAATTATTTGCATGTGTGAATGCCTGTGTCAAAGTATTAATTGTGTCTTGGGGGGTCTGCCAAGAAGTGCCAAGTCTAACTGAGGGGAAAATAAATAGTTTTACTTCTCCTTTACCCCCACTCCCCCCCCCCCGCAGAGAAGAGAATACAAACTGGAGACTGGCAGGGTGGAGGGAGAGGAGACAATGCAAGTGGGCCATGAAGAAAGCAGCTTCAGGAGTCAGGTGAAGGAAAGGAGAAGGTGGAAATTCAGGAAGCAGCAGGCAGGTGCCTGAACATATGTGTGCATGCCCATACTGGTGAGGAGGAGGAATGACCTGCAGATGGTGGTTGCCTTGTAGGCACCTCCAATTCCAGTCACCTGCTCTAATTCCCTTATCCACACAATGCCCCCCCGCAGTTGAAGAAGGCAGCAAGGTAAAATTTCCTTTGTCCAGCCAAGCAAAAGAGGCAGCAGCTTGACTGACCCTTCTTGCTGTTTGAACTCAAATACAGCCTTCGATGCTGCTGCAGCCATTGCTGACTATGAGGATGTGCACAATGGAACAAAAACCACGCGAGGTTGACTCAATTTATGAAATCCCAAACTTGCTTTCACTTTATTTCATCAGTGTAACTGGGCCTTGGGCCTCTCCTGTCCTGGAAATAATATTCCAGACATGCTCAGGGGTGCAATTTTCTGCCAGAGAGAACAGGATTTGATGGCGGTGGGTTTTCCGAGCTGTTTGTTCTTAAGGTTTTTTTCCTAACGTTTTGCCAGTCTCTGTCCTCTCTTCAGAGGACAGGAGCCAGAACTCTGTCAGTGCTCTGTTGCAGTTTGTTGGATAGTTGAGTATTTATAGCTGTGGGATCAGTTTTTGTCCTTTTCAGGAGACTGGGTGATTATGGTGATTAGGATGTTTTTTGTTGTGGATGTATTGTTGTAATAAGGGGGAGTACGATACCCATCAATCACAGTGGCAGATCATCAAAGAAGATGTGATTTAAAGCATCTCAGTGTGGAAGAAAACAAAACAGAGAAACTTCTCCTACCAGACCAAGAGCCTTTCAGAAGTTAATTCTTTTAAAAGCCTGGCTTTGAAACTCTGTGTATTCAGCCGTATAGTGGTGATTTAGGGGTGCCATCTTTGTTTCTTCTGATGGCTTCACTGTCGGGAGCAGCCACATGCCATGATGTCCTCTCTACACTTGGAATAGCTCTACCTATTCAATTTATCTAATGCAACTAGAGGTTTTTTTTAAATTTGTTTTTGAAGCATTTTTAAAAAAACTTGCAAATTTCTTCATATTCTTTCAGGTTGAGAATAAATGGAGGTTTAAAAAAATTCAAAAGCAGGAGACAGTAAAACTGATTTTCTTCACCCCTTCCTTGTGGAAAAATGTGGAGAAAATTGAGGTTGCAGGCCTGGAAGCGGGTGATGGGCCAGGACCTTACACAGTTTGACTGGAATTCTTGGGTGATCTCCAAGCTCTTTTGAGATAAGTAGCATGGTTATTATCAAGCATTGCAAAGAACTATCACCATCATTTTCTTTCTGTTCTTCAGCTTTAGTTCTGTTTTACTATGCCATTAACTACATTGCTTGAAGGCAGAAGTCAAAGTACTGAATAGCCCTTGAATGGAAAGCTTCTGCTATCACTTTAGTTGTGATTCTCCCCCCCCCCCCCCCGTCCCCCTAGCTTCTGAAGACATTTTCAATGGTAATTGCCATTGCGCAACAAGGCAGACTGATTCTTCAAGTATCTCATCTCTCTCCAACCACAAGCAATCACACCAATCTAAACAAAACTTTAATAGGCTCCTTACTTTGTTGTAAAGTCTCCATGAAGGAGCACCTCTGATCAGCCAGCATAAATTGGCCTTTGGAAGCTGCCAAAGTATTGTCTGCTTTATGCAGAGAAAATGCCCTTGAGGTATTCTGTAATGAGAATTCTTCCACTCAGACCTTGCATTCTTTCTTTGCCTCCACCACCACCAAGAGATGGGCTACTTAGTCTTTCGGAAAAGGAAAATGGAGGACAGTTTCATGGATTCCATTGAAGATTTCTGTAATGAGACCCAGAATGTTGGACCTAGATTGAGGAAATAAGGGTTCAAATCTTCACTCAGAGGTATAACTCGCTCAATGACTTTGTGCCAACCACTATCTCTCAGTCCAATTACCTCATGAGATATTTCAGAGGATTAAACAAAACGGGAGAAGAAAAATCTATGAAGGAAAGGTTTAAATACAGAATCAGAAAAACATGAACGTGTCAGATCTATTTTTGAACCAGATTTTGAAGCAATGTGAGAATATTAGGTTGTTGTATGCAAGGAAACGATGTTATTTCACTTCTGCTAATCGTAATTTTAATCCAGATTATTGCTTCTAAGACACTTTCTAAATGGATCAAGGGTTTTCTGTTCATGCAAATTTATGAACAGTACAAAAAATTATTAATTAATTAATTTAATTTCTATACCGCATCATCTAGTGGCTTGGAATTAATCTGATCAGTTTCCAACAAAAGCTTAAACATAAACATAAAGAAAACAACCAGACACACAGACGCATGCATGTACAATAGTAATGATATTAAAAACAAGCCTCTTGCTCATTAATAACTTTGTAATAAAGTTGGTAACAGTGTCCATGCAAATGCAGAAAATGAAAATGTTGAGAGTGGACATCACTAGTGTCAACTTCAAGATGCTAAACCCTTTCAGAGACAGATGCAGAATGAAGTAAAATGCTGTAGATAATGACGGGCTTTCCATCTTGTTCAGATCAGTCCATTTATTTAAAAAAATTAACCCGGATCTTTTTTTTTTAATGGAGACACGGGGCTTTTCCAAAATGTTCAGAGCTTTCTCAGTACCTGATTTTGTCTGTCATCCTGTATATCATCATTGCTCTTTCTACAACTCTAAGGCATGTGTAGGACAAAAATGTGTCACACTTAAATTTATAGCACTTTGCACTTTGGTGCCTGACAGGTGAAGAAATGTGAGGGCTGCCACCAGGGCCACTTCAGAAACAGCGTCCCAGAGTTTGTGCAATTCTGCCATTATGGAGCAAGCTTTTGGGAAGAGACAGAGATGTTGCATTCCACTGCTAGAATGATTCATTAAGAAACTCCTGGAGCTTTACTGCACAATTTTCTCTTTCCCTCCGGTGCAAAGAAAGTTTGTTTCCACCTTTTATAGAACAGAAGAAGTTCCCTTGTCACAAATCTTGTATCAAGTTGGACTGTGGCCACTTAAGCTTAACATTGTCTGTTTTACCTGACAGTGGCTGTTGGGCAGTAATCTTTCCACTCACCTGTTCATTTTAACTGGAGAGTCCAGAGACTGAACTTAAGACCCTCTGCGTCATATACATTATGCCACTAAGCTGTGTTCCTTAGTGCTCACAACAGCAGCAGTGATAAAAAATACAAAAAATAAATAACAGATAATATATGTATCATAGAAGTGATTATAGCTGTGAAACAAGCACAGAAAAATCTAACTCACCTTTGAGGTTTTTTTTCATTTTCCCACCCTTATCTCAAATGTTCCCTTATGACAAATGGGACTCACACATGTATGCTTGTGGAATACTATGCGCGGCCGACCCCAGGGTGAAGCAGTGGCCTCTGGTAGTCTTCTGGCAGCCACAACCACCTGCCCACTTCTGTCGCACAGCTGCTTTTCAGTCAGTCCTGTGAATTATGCTTGACCTGAGAATCCTCAAGGTGACTTTTTGTGCCATCCTTTTCTTCATGCTTCAGTCTTCATGACTTTCAGAAAGATGCATTGCTAGCATTGCAGCCAGGAAGAGCCTATCCAAGAAGAGAGGTGGTGGCTAGGAAAAAAGAAGGTGCTGCTGTTGTCTTCTGCTCTCCCAACTTATCTTTCCCTGTACTGTGTAAGCATGGTGAAAAGGCAGTAGGGAAGGCAACACTTCTCTTCGCACCTCAGGCAGCAAGAAGGCTTACACCAGCACTGAAAGTAACACATGAACTTTCAGTTTATATGTCACTGTGAAGTCAAACTAAGTTTTAGGCATCCTTCAGTCTCGAGAGACTATAGTAATGTGCTCTGTATGTAGGGCTTGGAACAGCATCTAGTGTGGCTGAGAAGGCCAATTCGAGAGTGACAATCCCTTCCACACTGAAGACAGGTATAATCTGTTTCACTCTGCTTCAGATGTCAAAGGGATCTGATGTTGAGCCATCAAAAATTACAGTGCCCTTTATTTCCTCATGAAAGGACCTGATGATGTTAAGGAGTCAAGGTAGACATCCAATCTTGGGAAATATTTTTAAAAGACCGTCCCTGCTAACCAAATCAAAGGCCTTTGTGAGATCTATGAAGGCCACAAAGAGTGGCTGTTGCTGTTCCCTACATTTCTCCTGCAACTGTCTGAGGGAGAATACCATGTCAGTCGTGGATCTATTAGCTCAAAATTCTGGATAGTCTCTGTCTGCAAGCACCTGGAGTCTCTTCAGCACAACATGGGCCAGCAGCTTCCTTACAACACTGAGAAAAGAGAAGCCACAGTTGTTATTGCAGTCACCCCTGTCTCCTTTGTTCTTATACAATGTGATGATGTTTGCATCTGTCATGTCCTATGGTACTCCACCTTCCCTCCAGCAAAGACAAAAGATTTCATACAGTTCAGTGGTGATGATCTCTTTACAGCACTTCAGAACTTCAGCAGGGATGTTAACATTCCCAGGTGCCTTGCCAGAGGTGAGGGAATCCAAGGCCACTTTTATTTCTGCTAAAGTTGGTTAGCTGTCCAACTCTTCCAAGGCAGGCAGGTATTCAATGTCATTTAGTGCCTCTTCGGTTACTACATTCTTTCTGGAATATAGCTCAGAAGTGCTGTACCCAGCAATCCATCTGCTGTGCTCAGTCTGGATGATCACACCTGTAGCAGACTTCAAGGGAGCAGATTTCTTCTGTATTCGACCTAAAGCCTGCTTGATACTGTCATACATTCCCTTGGTGTTAACTGTGTCCACTGCTATCTGTATCTGAGAGCAGAGCTGAAGCCAGTAATTGTTGGAACATCTCCTAGCAGCCTGTTGGACTTTGCTACGAGCAGGTCGAAGATCTTGCAAGTTGTACTCACTAGGACAGGCTTTTTATGTTGCTAGAGCTCCCCTCTTTTCCTCGATGGCTGGCATCAACTCCTCCGAATGAGCTTTGAACCAGTCTGCCGTCTTTTTGGTCTTCTTGCCAAATGTGGACAAGGTGATGTTATGAACAGCATTCTTGAAATGTTCCCATCATTCAGGTGCATTTGCATCAGCTGGGCCTGGAAGGGTTTCGTCAAGCGCTTGGGCAAATCCCTCCATTTTTCTTTGACCATGAGTCTTATCAATACGTGGTCTTCCTTCCCTTTTCATGTGATACAATCTCTCTGCTCACAGTTTTACTCTACTACACACCAGGGAGTTATCAGTATTGCAATCAATGCTCTGGTAACTGTGTGTGATCGTAATGCTAGGAAGGCTAGAATGTCTAGTGAGGATCAAATCAAGCTGATGCCAATGCTTCAATCTTGGATGTCTCCAGGAAACTCTGTGTTGGAGCTTCGTATTAAAGAACGTATTGCTGACACAAATTCCACAATACAGTGGTGCCTCGCTTAGCGATGTTAATCTGTACAGCAAAAATCGCTGCTAAGTGATTTCATCGCTAAGTGATATTAAAAAGCCCATAGACATGCATTAAAACCTGATTAATGCATTCCTATGTGCTAAAAACTAACCTTAAAGTGAAGATCCTCCATAGGGGCGGCCATTTTCGGTGCCTCTAAAGCGAGGCAAAATAGCGGCCGGCCGTTTTGTTTTCCCGGTGGCCATTTTGAAACCGCCGATCAGCTGGCTGAAAATGGGGGCTTTGCGATGATCGCTTCCCTGCGAAAAAAGTCCATTGCAAAAAGTCCATTGCAAAGCGATTTCATCGCTATAGGGAGTGATCGCTATGTGAGGCACCACTGTAACAGCAATACTCCAGCAAGTGTTGGCCATTTTCGTTCATCTTCCCAATGCCAAAATGGCCTAGACAAGTGGGCCAATAATTGAGATCAGCACCAGCTCTAGCATTAAAGTCTCAGAGAATGAACAGTGGTTCACTCTCAGGGATTTTTTTTTTGATAGTAGCTCCCAGATCGTCGTCGAATTTGTCTTTGACTTCTGTTGTGGATGACAGTGTTGGTGCATATGCACTAATGAGGGTGACTGGTCCTGCTCATGAGTGGAGCTGCAGAGACAGGATTCTTTCACTCCCTACTGTAGGTGGAACAACGGATCTCAGCAGAGTATTTCTGACGGCAAAGCCAACACCACGTTCCCTGGGCTCATTCAATGGTTTTCCCTGCCAGAGGAATGAGAATTTTTTTTCTTTGACAGATCCCATGTCTGGCAATCTCATCTCTTGCAGGGCAACAATGCCCACCTGCAGTCTACTCAGTTCGATGTTGATGACTGCTGTTTTGTGCACGTCGTCTATTTCCTGCAGGTCATCAGAAAAGCCAGGGGTCATTGTCTGAACATTCCAGGTGTTTAGGGCAGAAGTGTTCCTATGATTGTTACATGGTGCAGGGTTATCAATCTGCTTGTCGGCTTTCACCCTAAACCCCATGCACCCTGTGAGTTTAACAGACTATGGTGAGGTAGCACCTTACTGGCTGGGGACTGCCCAATTTAAGGTGGGTGGCAGCTACCTAGTGAGGTGCAGTGACCTCTCCTACCATTGGAAGTAGCCCCTGGCGTCATGCTCTACGTCAATCAAGCAGACTTATAACCGGTAACTGCTACTTCCCGTGTTGTTTTGATGCTGTATGCGAAGCTAGAGTGTCTTCTCCAGAGCACGAAGCCTGAGTAAAATAATATGGAGGATAGGCTGTTGCCCAAGCAGCAAATCCCCCCTCTCCACATCGCTGAAATAGTCCAATGGAAAGGCAAGAGCCAATACAACTGGTTCCAGCAATGTCACAGGAGTTGCCAGAACGAAACGAACTGCCTCCAGGGCTTCAGCTCCGGATTTTGCCTCAAGGTTAATTCCTGAAGCCTTTTCCATCAGTGGATATAACCACAAGGCAGTGGAAGTTTGAAATTGGAGTTTTCCTTTTCCTAGATAGGCTGCCTTCCAAGGCTGATAAGCCACACCTACCCGCCCTGCTCCCTGATAGTGTGGAGATTAGAATACAGGCCTCCAACTGTCGGACCTTGTCTTCCAAGAGGACCACAAACTAACACTTAGAGCATTTCTACCCAGGCACCTCATTGGCAAAAAAACAAACATGCCACTGGTGTTACAAGCGCAACAGATCCTGCACTCTCCATCTTGACTGATTGGTCAGTGAACTAAAAAAGAGAGGAAGTCTGACCCAACCCCTTAAACTTTCTTGCCCCCCCCCAGGTGTTTACAATGCTATTTAGCTTTCCTATTTACCTGATTAGAGTCAAAGATAGAATCAGAGAATTTCTTCTGCCAGCCCACATTTAAAGCCAAACCCCCATCCCTCAGACCATTTGGTCAGGGACAACAAAGGTCAGCCTAGAAGAAAATATCCCACCAAATAAAATATCTTCCCAAACAAAAAGTCAAACAAAAATGTGTTACCTGATTGAGGAAACATAAAGAGAAAGGGAGTCAGATGTTCTTTCTGCAATAGGGAGTTCTGAAGTTGAGATGGAGTCACATCTAAGTTCCTTTCATCCTAGACAGTTCGGCCCTGCCACCTCTGAGATGGCAAGAACAGAATTCCCTGCCTTTTGGGGACAAGGACATTAGGTTTGCAAGGTTTCAGGGTGCTGGCTGAAGTCTGAGGGAATTGCTATGTTTCCTTGCATCTCCAGATGGGGACACAAATCTCAGAGTGAGTGGAGCCAGATGAGGATAAAGTTTGATTTTCCTTTTTGTGGTGGTGGACTAATTTAATAAAGGAAGTAACATTGCTTTACACTGGAAGCAAGCAAACTGTGGCCCACAGGCCAAATGGATCCTCAAGCCTTTTGCCCTTCCCAGCATCCCAAGGGGGAGGAAACAAACAAAAAACCTGATTTTTCAATTCCTGCTATAGAAAATTGGTAACTGAGCTTGCCGTCAAACTTCAATGGCAAGTTGCTAACATCACCATCACTCTGTAAAAGGGACTCTTATTTTTCTAATTCACTGCTTTCTCCAAGTTTATTTTCCATTGCAAATTTTAAGTAGCAGTAGCATGTCCAAGCATTTGCAAATAATTTAGATTTCTCATATTGTCTTTCCTTCATGTCATGAGTAGACTTCCTGGTCTTGCTATATCTTGGATCTCCATGTCTTGGTCATACTAGACACTATCAGTCCTCAAGAAGCTACTGAATTGCAGCTGATTCCATCACTCTAGCTTCTTTTGTGGCTGCTGCCAGACTGAGGGTGCAATCAGCCTGGAAATTGTCCCATGATTTGGTCCGCTTTGGGGATGGTCTGGTTCACTCCCTTTTCTAAAAAGTACATGTCATACAGGCCATCATGAACCAGCCCTCCCTGATTCATGTCTCCCACCATCTTTTTGGGTCCTGTCACAGGCTACTGGTGTTTCGGTGCAGGTAGGCTTGTTACATTTTGGTTCTGTTCCAAGATATAGCAAGACCAGGAAGTGTACTCATGACATGAAGGAAAGACGATGTGATCAAACTAAAGTGAATGGTTTAAACTGTATCTTTGCTTAAGCCACTTCACAATCTTGAGAATATGAAAGCTCTTCTTGCTCCTCTGTGGAGGGGGAGAGATAGGATGCAAAGCTTTTTTTAAAAAGCCCTTGTAAGGCAGCTACCTCTCTCTACCCTTCCATGAGGGAGAGGGAGGAAGTTTTCAATTTTCCATGATCATGAAGTAGCTTAAGCAAAGCATAGAAGAGGGGACAAAGAGAGAGATTGCTGTTGTTTTCTTCTTTTCTTTCCCTTCAAATGGAAAGAATGGCCAAATATGGTTGTCTGAGGTGCAGTGTGGTCAGTCCTTCTATGTGGATGAAAGAATCACCCTAAATGACATACTGAACTTCAAAGCAACCCTGTTTAGCATGATCTGGCTGAGCTCTTCTTGTTGATATGAGCCATCAGGTCAGAATCAACTTACAGCAGCCCTAATAGGGCTTTCAAGGCAAGTGAATGATTTAAGGAGTGGCTTTATCACTTCTGTACCTCTAGTAAACTTCTGTGGCTGACCAGTGATTTGAACCCAGGCTTTTGAGTCTTAGTCCATCACTCTATCCATTTTGGGTAATCCACAGCTTAGATACTAACAAAAATAGTCTGATTTGGCTATTTAGTCACACCCTGAGAGAACCTTTCTGCCCTACCAAGTTAGTCCAAGCAAACTGATGTAACTGAATGTATTTCTTTTGAAAGTTTTTGACAGAATAAAATGAATAAATAGTATTTAATAAATTTTATCATATTTAATGAATTTCATTTAATTAATTTATTTTACAGTTTTAAATAAATTAGTAATCTTAATGTACATTAATGTGATTAAATTTGTTCCAAGAACTAATTAATTAACTATGGGGTGGTAGAATTTATTATAATGAGAATAAAATTTAAAGTATAAAAAGAAAGAAATAGAGCAAAAATAGTTTTTTTTCTTATATATTTAAGTAGATTCAATGTGTTTTTATATCTAATTTTTACACACACATCATCAAGCCCTCTCTACTCCCTTTTAGGGCTTGGTCCTTTCCAATTCAGCCACACTCCCTTTGGGACCTTGGCCCCTGAGCAGCTGGCCAACCTGGAAAATTACCCTTAGTCCCATGGGAACAGCCCAACTCTACTTTAAACCAAAGCTATTTAGGACTTTATCTCAGGTACAGTTCCTAGGACCCTGACTTCTTCATGCACTTATCAAGAGTAGGTAAAAGCTGATGCATCAGTGATGGATAGTACTTCAGAAAGTCCATTACTGTCTGGGTCTGAATGCGAAGATAAAGTGAGCTCTGTTAATTCAGAACTAGAAGAATGAATGTTGAAACCTTCAGTTTTCAAACTTTGGCATCATCTCTACTATATACTACCAATATGTGGGTTATTAAACCAAATCTAGCTAGGGATATGAAGACATCTCAGCACTGATAAGACTCTAGAGACTGGCCTTTCTTATAACAGCAGACCACCATTTCAAGAGTTTCTCAACTCCCTGAAGAGACTTCACTTCTAGCATGAGAGTGAGATGCTAAATTATTTCTTTTCATCCTTGTTTCCAAGAATGTTAGTACAAAATACACTGTGCAAAACTAGCCTCTTTCTCCCTTTGTTAAGCTAAACACAAAAGCAGCAAGCTGAAAAGCACAGGATGATTGATCCCAATGACACCTACAAATTGTCCAATGATACTACATTTACTAGACGATGAAAAAAAAAAAGAAACCATCATCACATTTTTGCACTTCGTATGTTTAACGGAACATTCCTCTGAAACCAACATGACATAAAGCCATGTGTGAAAGCCACACCACAGAAAAATATTGTTTTCTCATTTGCCAAAGCAAGTCAGGATTTGTGCCCCTAAATATAGCTTGCTGACTACATAGAATTAGCCAGGGAATTGAATGGAAGACAGCAATGCACAGACCGATAGCAAGGAGGGGTATAAATCTTCACTTGTTAGTCTTCTGTGTTATTTTTTTCTCCTCATTTTTGAGATAATGGAGTTGTGAGGCATTTTCTGTTTCTGTTTGCAACAATTTTCCCGTTGGCCACCATGCTTTTCATGCCGACTGCACCATTGTGTAATTGTGCAAAATTATGGGGGCTGCCTTGTTCCATGGACTTTTAATAACAAGAAATATCAGGTGGCTTCTTTGAGACTTTTAAATCAGTTAGGTTGTTCTGTGTTTGTGGTGCATGATAGCTTTGCTTTACAAAAGATAAAAACTAATTTTGCATAAATACATTTTGTGCAAATTTCAGAAAAGTCAGCAACAGGCAAAGTTTTGTTTTGCTTTGCTCGCATGCTAGAGTCGAGAAGCCTCATGGGTCAACAATTTACAGATAATATATGTAGATCCTTTCTCACTAAAAAAAATTAAAATGCTATTTTGTTAGAATTCTTCATTTTCCTGGGTGGTGGTAGCGGAGGAAAGATGTGTTGGAATATATAAGCGTGCAACCCAACACATATGTACAAGAAAGTTTGAACATGTTAGAATGTCTGCAACCAATCAGATTCTGTTCTGGCAGTAGCCAATGGGTGTTATGAGGGTTAACTGCCAGATGGATAGAAGAAAGAAGTGATTGCTATTATTGTTAGATGTAGTCTGTTAGGAGTCTGCTTGTACTGTTAGTCTGACAACCTGTCTATTACTATGATAAGAGTATGTTATGAAACCGTTATAAGTCTGTCAAACACACAAGTACAGATGCGTGTTTGGCAGACAACAAACACACATTTGTACAAATGTATCAAGTACAAAAGTTTTTGAAAAACGTTTATTCAACATCCATGTTACACAGTTAATGTTCTTCAGATTTTACCAAGACTAAGTGAATATTACTTCAGCTGCTCTCTCACACACGGGAGAATACTATTCATGATCTTTGTGGGTTTTTTAAAAATATTACCCTTGAACTGTTGCGTGTAATCTCTTAGTACATTCAACAGGATGGTAGATGTGTATATGTGTCTAATTTTCCTTCCTTTGCTTTATCTGCTTTCTCCTTTCTCTCCCTGCTCCCCCCACAATAGGCCGAGAGGCCCTAGGTTGTCTCACATCCTCCAAGACCTCTGTACCTTTCTGAGAGTAAAACTATACTGAGAACATAATCATTTGCTGCCTTTTTAAAAAATAACAACTGAAGTCTGTTGCCTGATGCAACTGCTCCACTCTGACTAGTGGCAGAGCCAATCCTGCTCTTCTACAAAGCAAGATGCTTGCCATTCGGGGGGGGGGGGGAGCCTAGAAGACTTTGGAGTTATGGGGTAAGTCAGAATAAGGGGGTCATCTCTTCCACAATGCTGATAGGCAGTTAACATATATCACAGCACTCTGCCCTGCTTCCCCTCAGGAAAATGCCTTTTCTGTATACAAAGCCATTTCCAGCAGAAATGATGTGCTGAGGAGGCTGCTCAAGCAGCCAGAAAATCCTGAAACTACTCTCCTCTACTTTTTCGGAAGGGGCATCTGGAAGAACACTTCACATTTTTGACATAATGTGAAGAAGAAATAAAACCAGAGGCGCAAGAGAACAAATACAGAAAGGCAATTGATTTTGCACTGGGTCAAGACAGCTCAGTAAGTGCAAAATCCAAATGGTGTTCCCTGCCTTCTCTCCAATTGGTTTGAAAAACATGAACATTTTAAAAATTGCTGTTGTAGATTTTTTGTTTCCTCTCCTTCTAGTTTTTGCTGCTGAACTGTGGCCAAAATAGGTTCTGCTTCTCAGAAATGTGACATGTCTAGGGCCAGGGTAGCCATCTTTGTATTTGATAGGCCTGCCTTTCATGTGTGTGTGTGTGTGTGTGTGTCTGTCTGTCTGTCTGTCTGTCTGTCTGTCTGTATGAGAGAGAGGGGGGGAGGTGTGAAGATCTAAAGAGCCACTCAGGTGAACAGTGCCCATATTGGACTTAAATCTCCCCAACAGGAAGCACAAATCTCTTGTTAGGTTATTGATCTGAGCATAATATGCCTCTTGATAGGAAAAAACACCCCTTCCCCATTTATATAGTTGCAGCAACAGAAACTCAAAGACAGTTTGAATTCGAAGAGCCGTTAAAAATGAGTACACTCACTGCTGTGGCAGCAAATGTATGACAGCAGGTGAGACTCTAAAAAAATTGTAGATTATTTGCACTTGTTAGTACTGTATATTTATGTATGTAGTTCTTTCAAAAAGTTATTGCCAAATGACACAGAAGACATACTTGGAATTAACAGAACTGATAATTAATTGAAAATCTATATTTTAAATCAACTTTTCTTAATTTTTTTCTCAGAAAATTGGGAGAGTTGGACAACTAATATTTTGAATAAATAATGCTAATATTCTGAGCTGACGTAACTTAGCTATACCCATTTGGAAGAATGCTATATTTTCCAAGAGTGTATTTGACCTTCTTGTAGAACGCCTAAAAGAAAAAAAAACGAAGGAAGGAAAAGGAAAAGGAAAAAAAGGAAAAAGGCAGGATTATAATTTATTATGTTTAATGGCCACATATACAGAGGCTGATTCTGAAAGCGATGTTTGTTACTTTGCACCTAAAATGTATTCCATATAGATGTGTAAAAGTTGCATATTTTTAATATTTTCTCAAGGGAAGTAATGGTATAGAAAGTACATTAGGAAGTACAAATCCATAAAATTTTCAAAGCTGCATTTCTTTAACAGAAGCCAGCTAAACAAACACAGAGCATGGAAACATACATTTCCAAGAAATGTGTCCCTTCTATCGTTCTTATTAAAATCTGTTCCTGAAATGTATTCAGACATTTACAGTAAAGGAAGTACAAAACAGAAAATAAACATTCAGGTCCCTTTCTCTTGCCTCCCCTCCATGCACAAATTTGATGGAAGGTTCTGAGGCACTTCAAAATCTATAAGGTCCCTCAGAAGTGACAGAAGCCCCAGAATGATAAATCTGCTTCTTGAGGATTGTACAAAGTCTTACAAAAGAACAAAGTTGTGACTGAGTTGAACAATACGATCCCTTTCTTCTTCTTCTTCTTTTCTTGTGAGGAGCAGCTGCTGTAGGGGGGAAAAGTTGTTTGTGTGTTTATATTTTAAAGCCACAGTTGCCATCAGATTCCACCAATGGCTCTCCTGTGGCTTAAGTTACTGCCTGACCCCCTATGTAAGGTACTGTCAAACACAGGCACTATACAATAACTCTAGAATTTTAGATCAGCCCTTTGTCATTAAACGAGCAAGAACATTGTGGAATAAGTTCAATAATTAATAAGCCTTAGATTGCAACTTTAAAGTTTGCCCTGAATAAGGAGCAACATGTTTCTGCACAGCAGCTCACAAAGCTGGCAAGAAAATTAATTGTAACCAAGATATATTCCTGTCCTTTCCCCTCAGCTTCTATTAAGGGATGCATAACTTAGTAGGTGCATAACTTACTCTTTTAAGCAAAATTTTTGCTGCCTTTGTATTGCCCCTCTGTTGTATTGTCTGTGCCTCTGACGGTATATCTTGTGGTGAGTTAAGGAAGAAGGATGATCCAGGTTTCTTCATTGCTTTCCATCTTTAGCACTGCTCTTTGAACAGAGTACTCCCCTCCCCAAATAGTTCATAACATTGCTAGTCTTATTGCAGCTACCAACCACTGTTCAATTCTCATCCACAATTCGACTGAGGGAGGAAGTTCCCACAATAAACCATTACTCACCTACCCATCTATTCAACCCCCTTTGTGAAGTTTATATTTTAAACTAGTTACTTGTAATGAATCCTGTGGTAGTATTACAGAACTGCAGAGTGGAAGAAGATCCACAAGGTCCTCTACTCCAGTATCCTGCCGGTCCAGGAAATCCACAGCTGCAGAGAATTTCTGACAGACGGCCATCCAACATCAGTTTAGAAACCTCCAATTTAGGAAAATCCATCGCTCTCTGGGGCAACTCATTCTACTGCCTTCTGGAAGTTCTTTCTAACATTTAGTCAAAACTTCCTTTCTTGTTATTTGTATCCATCAGTTCATGTCCTGCCCTCGGAAGCAGTATAAACCAGTTCACTATATCTTCTACATGGCAGCCCTTCAAGTATATGTATGTTATACATATACTTTTTTTGTGCTGCTTCCTCCAGGCTCAACATACCCAATTCCCTCAACTGTTTTTGCAATGTTTGGCTCCAAGATTATAACCACTTACTCTCTTTATGTATGTCATTTTTTTTTGGCTGACTCACAGGCCCATTTCCCCCCTTCTCCAGTCCACTGATGACATCAAACATGGGTTTTAGATAGAAAGGGGAGGGAGGGAGGGAGGGAGAGAGAGAGAGAGAGAGAGAGTTGGGTGTCACTAAACCCCACTCCCAAATCCGAAAAACTTGAATAATGTATTCTGGCAGTTTTGTCTGTATGTGGAACAGCATGACTAAGTCTGGATGCAGTCAATGATCTGGCTAGGAAACTGTCATTATAACAGAAAATAAAAAGAACTCATCCTACTCTTCCGTGGTCATACAGATGTGCTTTGATTGATTGTTTTGTTTGCTTGCTTGATATTTTTATTTTCCACCTCTCTTACGGTAAGGTCAAGTGGCATACATTGCTTTCTCCTCCTTGTTTTGCCTCACAATGACCCAGGGAGTGTATGACTAGCTTGAAGTCACCCGTGCAATTTCAACACTAAGTGAGAAATTGAACTCAGCTCTTCTGAGTCCTGGTCCAACCTTTTAACTACTACACCATGATGGCTCATATTACATATGGCTCCAACCAAACAATATAGATAACATGCATCAATGACTATGGCGTTTTTACGACATTGCACAAGAAAGTGTAAAAAAACCAAGGGAAAAATTGTTATCTTCATTTATTCAAACTGTTGTACTTCTAAAACCCACAGTGTTCCCATGTTCCTTTGCTAGACTCATCTTATGTACTTCTAATAATCAGAAATAGAATTATTACAAGACTGTGTGACTGAGAATGGCATTTATGCTTCTGGAAGTCACACAGAAATAATTCTTCTATAGTAATGTCATATATTGAAGTACTAAGAAACAATTGTTCAGTAAATATTCTCACCCTTTTGTTCACATAACTAAGCTAGAGTGAGGGGGAGGAAAAGCATGTTTCCCCCCCTACCGTTATTTTGCGCATATCTTTTAAGTTCAGAATAAGTTAATCCTGAGAAGAAGAAGAAGTTTGGTATGCTGCATATTAATAAGTATAAATAATATTGCTTTTGAAATTTGTTTGATTTAAATGGTTTCTTTTGAATTTTGCTTCGTGTGTTGCTTTTCTTAAAGCATGCTTTGCAGCAGTAAATAATTCAAGAAATCAACTTGTACTCCATTGTTCTTCAGGCATATGGATTTTTTCCCTCTTCAAAGTCTGAATTTCTATTGTACGTGAAAAATTTCAAGGCTCTCCAAGGAATTGAATACAGATTTTGTAATTATAACTGCTTCTAGCCTAGCACCTGTACATCTGCTGTAGCTAGTGGGGAACAGAGCTAAAACAACAACAAAAAAGTATCAATTCCCCCTGGATAATGTGGTGACAGGATCTCCATTTTCTATTTTTCCAGGCCACTGTAGCTTGATTCTTTTTAGAACATTACATATTGTTATAAAGTGATGTTGAATTGTTATGGGAGGACAGACAAAACATGGAGCACTCCAGTATATTCACGCCCTGTGTCAGTGCCATCTCTTTTTTTTTCCTATAGCATTTTGTTTAGATTTTATAGAATTAGTGCAAGGATTAGGACCAACTTGCCTTCACAGGGCTAGACACTCTGGTCTGTGCAATAGGTGGGGGAGTTAGGGCAAAGAACTTCAATGCTGTACGTTTTTGAGAAAGGAATTCATTTGCCTCCTCTGTCCATGCCTGAAGCAATCATAATACCCAGACAGCAAATTCCCAAAATAAATTTAAAACACCAACCTTGCTTCTTTTTAAAGAGCATTGTTTCATCATGCCACTTTAATTCTTCATGGCAGTCCTGTGAGTAGGAGCCTCGGTTAAACATTTTAGTAGGCTGGACTTCTGCTGCTGGTCTTTTAGTGCTACATGAGGCAATAAAATCCCTATTTCAGATTCTATTTGTCGTACTTTCTATTGAGAGAAAATTTGTTTTCTTTTGTGCTTTTGGTCTCTAAATAAACTCTTATGCACGTTAGCCTTTGTTTTTTAAGAATAAAGAGACACATCTAGACATGCGTGTTGCTGAAAGGACTCTCCACTGCCTGCAGAGCAGTGAACAGTGGCCATATTTGCATATGTATTGAATTTACACTTCTGGTTTGTGAAAGCTAGAAAGCTGATGGCAGCCTAACTCTGTTTACCTGTTAATCACTCATAGCTGCTCTGTGCTTAGAAAAGGAAGGGAAGATCCTTCCTCATTGTTCTGTCTCCATTACTAAAATCAAAGTGAAGACTATGGACAGCTACAAAAGAGCAGCTGTGTTGAAGCAGCTGCTCACATGTAGATCCCTTCTGCAGGTCTCCATGTTTCTTTGCAGATGCCTACCTGATAGATGAAGTCCCTTCTGTAGACTGATGAAAATTCTTCAGATATAAAACAATGACATATGCACATTCCTAGCTTTGAGTTAGTGTGAGACTGTGAACTAAAATGGCTCCAGAGGAACTATTCACACTTGTTCAAAAACAGCCCTGACAATTGCTTTGTGTTTGGGTTAACTAGTGGAAAAAAGGAGTCAGCTTCTGGGACTTTCCATTGCCAGGTGCCACTTTGTTAATGGTAGTGAGCAGAAAAGGGTATGCTGTAGACCATCTTGGATTGCTGTCATTGGTGTTGTCAACATCCATACTGCCCTTTGCTATGTAAAGCTTGGCATCCTTTTTCCTGCTGGCAAGGCGGGCGTGATAATGTGTAGCAATATTGGCCCATTTCTTGGCTTTTTGAATCATGGGCACAGAAGCACAATATGCCACATAAAAAAAAACAGAGGTTTTTTGAAGAACTGAATTCAATCAGAACCAATGTGCTACAGTAGTACTAGACAGTTTAGTTTTGCTCTGTGCAAAATTTGGGGAACTTGGGGCAAATATGTTTAATCTTATGAGTTTTTGAAAACAAAATTGACTCATCTCCCCTATTCATGCAGTAAATGACCATGACATACCAGCAGACAATAAATTCCCAAAATAAATTGAAAACACTAAACTTGCTTATTTTAAATTATTTCACCTACACCCCCCTTTAGAGACAATCCATTCTGTACTTGTTGAAATATTTATTCATTAATTTGGTACTTTTACACAGGAAGAACAAAAGATTCATAAGTAAGAGTATCCTCATTGATATATTCCAATTCTTTTGTTGTTGTTGTTTTTCAACTTGTATACCACCGCATAGTTTTCTAGGTGGTTTGCAACATAATTATGCAAATAACAATTTGTCTCCCAATGAGCTCATTTTACTGACCTCAGATTAAGTCAAGGTTAAGCAAACTTGAGCCACAAAATTAAAATACACCTGCCTCTTGGGAGGAAGGCAGTGACAAACCTAGGCAGCATCTTAAAAAGCAGAGACATCACCTTGCCGACAAAGGTTCACATAGTCAAAGCTATGGTTTTTCAAGCAGTGATGTATGGAAGTGAGAGCTGGACCATAAAGAAGGCTGACTGCCGAAGAATTGATGCTTTTGAATTGTGGTGCTGGAGGAGACTCTTGAGAGTCCCCTGGACTGCAAAGAGAACAAACCTATCCATTTTGAAAGAAATCAACCCCAAGTGCTCACTGGAAGGACAGATCCTGAAGCTGAGGCTCCAATAATTTGGCCATCTCATGAGAAGAGAAGACTCCCTGGAAAAGACCCTAATGTTGGGAAAGTGTGATGGCAAGAGGAGAAGGGGACGACAGAGGATGAGATGGTTGGATAGTGTCACTGAACATGAATTTGATCCAGCTCCATGAGGCAGTGGAAGACAGGAGGGCCTGGCATGCTCTGGTCCATGGGGTCATGAAGATTCGGACATGACTTAATGACTTTAGGTTAGGCATCCTTCAGTCTCAAGAGACTATGGTAATATGTTCTGTATGAGTGTCCTCTCCAGAGCACAAAGCCTGGGTAAAATAATATGGAGGATAGGCTGTTACCCAAGCAGCAAATCCCCCCTCTCCACATCGCTGAAATAGTCCATTGTAAAGGCAAGAGCCAATACAACAGGCTCCAGTGATGTTGCAGGAATTGCCAGAATGACACGAACTGCCTCCGGAACTCTGGCTCCGGATTTTGCCTCGAGGTTTACTCCTGAAGCCTTTTCCGTCCATGGATATAACCACAAAGCAGTGGTGGTTTGAAATCAGAGTTTTCCTTCTCCTAGATCGGCTGCCTTCCAAGGCTGATGAGCCCCACCTACCTGGCCTGCTCACTAATAGTGTGGAAGTATGATCTGATCCCTAGAACTTTCCTGCCCCCCCAGGTGTATGTAATGCTATTTGGCTTTCCTATTTACCAGATTAGAGTCAAAAATAGAATCAGAGAAATTTGTATGCCATTAGGCGCTCACTTCTCCTCATGCTCATTTAAAGCTAACCCCCGCTCCCTCAGACCATGCAGTCAGGGAGAGCAAAGTTCAGCCTAGAAAAAAACACCTCCTCAAATAAAATGTGCTTCCAAACAGGGCTTATCTCCTGCCTCAGCCTCCTGTTCAGGAAAAGGGCTCAGAGTTTCTGCTCACCCTCATTTAAAGCTAAACCCTCGCCCCGTCAGACCATGCAGTCAGGGAGTGGAAAGGTCAGCCTAGAAAAAAACACCTCCCCAAAAAATAAAATGTCCTCCAAAACAAAACTTACTCTTGCCTCAGCCAAATATCTGAACCTATTGGGACTGAACTCAGGTTGTGAGCAGAGGCTGGATTGAAATACTGCAGTTTAACCCCTGTGTCACGGGGCTTGCCACTACATCTTTGATTAAATGAAGACAGTTTAATCTGAGCCAAAGCATGGTTTATCAAGCCTCATGAAGCCCCATCCTACTGAGGGGGGCTTGGTCTACCCACAATCCAGATAGACCTGCCTTCCATCTGGATAGGTATTTCCTGCTATTTTTCCGTATCTGAGAAGGGGCCTGGTCTGCTGAGCATCAGGTAAACTCCTCCAACAAGAAGGCCCAATCTACCTATCATCCAAGTAGACCAGTTATTTATCTGGTCTGGGTCTTTCTTGTCTGGGACAGATACCTGGCTTATCAAGCATTGGATAGACCTGCTGTCTGCTGCCTCAGTAAGGAATGGTCTCACAGTCATCTGCATTCGGTAGGCCATGGTGGTGCAAAAAGACCAAAAAGGCCCAGGCTACCTTTTATTTCCTACAGCAGTCACCAAGGGCACTAGGCCAAGTGAAGTTGGGAAATGAGTGTGCCCTCTGAATCATGGGTAGACAGTGTCTCCTTGTTGGAGGACCAGGCCCTTCCCAGACATGGAGAAGCAGGATTTGACAGCATCTAAATGGAGAGTTGGTTACCAACATAGAGGATAAACTAGGCTTTTCCCATTACAGGGCAAGTCTATCTGAGACTTGGCAGGTAGGCAGGCAGGTAGGTCAGGCCTCTGATCCAGATGAAGGCCCAGGCGGCAACAGCATCCAGGTGGCTGTCTACCCAGATTATGCTAGATGCCTAGACACCTAGATAACTTATCACAAAACTATTATGACAATAGCCATGTGTTTGAGCAATAAATGGTTAACTGGTGCCAAAAAGAAAAAAGAAAGAAAGAAAAGAAAGAAAGAAAAGCAGGTTCTGGGAGTTTCTCCTACCTGGTGTCTCTTGTGAATGGCAGTGCCCACAGGAGAGGATCCTGTAGAATGTCTTGACTGTTGATATTGGTGGCATAAACATTTAGGTTGGTTGGCCTTTGCTATGTAACGCTTGGCATCTGTTTTACCTGCTAGCAGCACAGGAAAAGCAATATCATGCAATTTCTTGGAATTTTAGGTCATCACTGCAGAAACACTTATTCCATGTTCATAAGCATTTGGTGGGGGACATGAGAGGGGACCTTCTCTGTCACTCTACCCAAACTCTGGAAGTCCCTCCCACAGAAAGCCAGGCTGGCCCCATCTTTGCTGTCCTTCTCCAAGTAGACACTGACCTTTTTCTTCAGACAGGCTTTCCTGTAGAGAGAGGCTATCTAAGATGAGGTTTTATGTGGAGCATTGCACCTTGTTTCTTTGAATCTCTTTTTCATGTTGATTTTGTTTGCCATTTCTTGTGTGGTGTTTGATTCTTTTTAAGTATTTGTATACTTATTGTTTTTAGCTGTGTTGTTTTTTAATTGTTGTAAATTACCTTGGGTCCTTTTTAAGAAGAAAGGCAGAATAAAAATATTTAAAATAAATAAAAAAAATAAATTCACTGGAAGAAGCAAAAACTGAAATAAAAGGACAGTTTGGGCACATGGACAAAATTGTGTAGCCTATATGATAATCTGTACATTGACTCTAGGTTAGTGTCTTTCTTTGCAATAAAGAAATCTTGAATTTACCAAAATTCATTGATACATTTGCAGTTTGTAGAATAAACTGCAGTCCAAGGAGAAGAAAAAAAATCAGACCTCCGACTGGGACACAAGGTCTACAGAAAACCCATCCACACAGACAAAAATCCCAACCACCATCCACAGCAAAAAAGAGGCATAATCAAAACACTGGTAGACCGTGCAAATCGGAATTGTGAAGCTCAGTTTCTCAGCACTGAACTTAACCATCTGAATTGGGCCCTACAGGCATATGGTTACTCCAAAAATGAAATCACAATAGCCATCAAACCAAGAAAACAACACCGAACTGAAGAAGAAAAACAGCCACCCACAAATAAAGTATTTCTGCCATACATCAAAGGGGTCACGGACCACACTGGGAAACTTTTGAAAAAACACAACCTACAAACAGTATTCAAGCCCACCACAAAAATACAACAAGTGTTACAGTCAGCAAAGGACAGAAGAGACCCCCCTCACCACTGCAGGAGTATACTGGATACCTTGCAGTTGTGGCCAGGTATATATTGGAACCACAAAATAAAGCATCCACACCAGAATCAAAGAACATGAGAGACATTACAGACTAAAACAACCAGAAAAATCTGCAGTAGCTGAACATGCACTAAAACAAAATGGACATGAAATTCTATTCCAAAATACTGAAATACTGGACAACACCAGCAACCATTACATCAGATTGCACAGGGAAGCCATTGAAATCCACAAGCACCAGCAGAACTTCAACAAAAAAGAGGAAAGTGTGAAGCTCAACAAAACTTGGCTCCCAGCTCTCAAAAATACAGCGTGCACAAGGTCAACAACCTCTACCCAGCCACAAGGACAGGGGATCACTACACACAAAAGACTAGGTAATTACACCCATCAACCACAGTGACAGATAATCTCTTCTCCTTATCACAACAATACACCCACAATAAGACACACTAATCACCCATCTACAGAAAAAGACAAAAGCTTATCTCACAGCCATAAATACTGCACTCCCAAGCCAACTACACCAGAGCACAGAGTGCTGTCCTCTGAAGATGCCAGCCACAGAGACTGGCGAAACATTAGGAAGAATAACCTTCAGAACATGGCCAAAGAGCCCGAAAAACCCACAACAACCACAAGAAAAAAAATCCATTAAACTTTCTATAAATACAGACAGTAGGTGTTAATCTTTCCCTCTGAAACAAGCAGCCTCTGAACATGAAGCTTTGGCTTTACTTAAATCTTTTTTGTATTGTTGTGTAATCTTGACCTTTATGGGAAAACCCCAAATAAAGGAACATAATTATATAAGCACATTGCTTAAACATATGCTTTAGCAGCCCTCTGTGTGATGGTGTTTCATTTTTCCCTTCATTGTCATATAGTAATCCATTTATCTGCTCTTTGTAAATCTCTGACTCATACTCGCCAGATGAAATGTTTCCTTTCATAGCGTGTGTCTTTTGTGTTAGTTAAATTTATGATGTGTTAGGGCAGCGCTGCCAGCAGACTGCTTCTCAGGTTATTTTGCCCAATAATGCCTAATGACGAACAGCTTCAAAAATACTCCAAGTCCCTCAACTCTGTGCTAGGTGACTTTTTGGATGCAGCAGAATGTTTGGTGCTAAAACTCAAATTACACGCTTTTAACCTTTTTTCACTCAATTGGGAAGATTGGCTCCAAAGTGCAACCTGTGGCTATAATCCTGCAGAGATAATATTGCTGCAAAAATATGTGTATTTCATCAAGCACATGACTGACAAATTGCCATGACCAGTTAGTGATGGTAGCCTGTCTGCACCTTGAATGAAATGAAAGATGCTTCGGCTGAATGCGGAGAAGGTATTGTATTATCTAGGCTCTAACCGAAAAGGCCACATGCGGGAAGCACACAACAAACTCTTATCTACATTGTTCTAAAACTGTCAGGAGAAAAATGAGATTTTTAAAGGGACTGCCAAGGCCATAGAAGCAACACCTGGTTTGGATTTCATTTTGAGAGCCACTAGGACCCCTACATATAATTTTTGGTTCATTACTTGTATCCCAGTGATAACACCAACAATCATACTCCATCTTTTTTTCTCCCAGAAAGAAATTACATGTGCCACTTACATTGAAGAACTGTTTTCTGTTCAGCAGAAGACAGTGTATGCTGGCATTGATGGGTGATGGATATGCCAGAAGGCAATTACTGTCCTATTCTAGCAAATACAATGGCACTTATTCTTCATTCCAGCTAACACAGAAGAATCAATACTGGATCTTGGTAAGTAATGATGCAGATTACAGTCCTGTGCTTGGAGGTAGGATTACTGCATGAACTTTCAGGCTCTCTTTGACTGCTCTGAATTGGTCAGGTAGACATATGGTCCTAGTTTAAATGTCACAAGAAAAGGATATCTATGGAGACAGATGTGTAGTATTTACAGTTTATCTGGAATCTGGCTACTAGTTCAACGGGAATGACCTCCTTCTCAGCTTCCTTAAGGGCTACTGCAGAACCTCTTCTTATGGAACACCAAAGATAGGATGGCTGTTTTTTGAGAGAATGTAACTAGCTGGGGAAGAAACGAGTTAAGTTGCACTTAGCAATGCAATCCTTACTAGCTAGGAATACAAATACCCCTGCACATGTGGTGATAACGAGGATCCGGTCCCATGGGGTCAGATGGTCCACTCACAATTCCGCTGCTGCTGCAACCTTTGCGGAGCCTTCCAATGGCTTTGGAGATCACGATTTGACCTTGCAGAGAGGCTTGTCATCCCGCCTCCTCCCAGAAGTGGTGAGCCAATGGCAATCTGCAACGCCATTGGAAGGCTCCGCGGAGGTTGCGGCAGTGGTGAAATTGTGAGTGGACCATCTGGCTCCATGGGGCTGGACCTTCGTTATCGCCACCTGTGTGGGGGTATTCGTACTCGGATACAAATACCCCCATCTCTAATCCTTATTCAAAGATGCACTGTCTCTAGAGATTTAGGAAAGAGAGTTTAAGGAGGAGAAGCCTCCCCCATCCAAACACATAAATCCCTTTATGTTGGCAGCAATACCCTTGTACCCCCTTCAAGAGATTGATCATAATGGCAGTGCAGGTGGACAGATCTGTCAGAAGACCTGCTGTGCCAGATAATTTCTACTCAAAGAAGAATTAAATGGTGGTAGTGGAAAAGAGATGGAGAGAGTGAATGAAGAGCTGGGTTATTCCTGTTCCAAAACTCATCCCTTCTACTACAATTGCACAAAGTTAGACCAAAGTGAGGTTAGTCCTAAGTAATTTCCAGCATTCTTGGATTCAACACAGATTCAGTTGGTCTAGTGTCACTTCAGCCAGCCCTCCTATCTAGCCCATCATGGCTAGTTAGGATTGTGTTCTATTCTCTTTCTTAATTCTCTTTCTATGATACATTATTATTGTGAATTAATGAGGAATAATATCAACTTCTTTGTAATGTATCTGTAACTGTGCATTTACTTTACCAGCAGGAGTGTATGCCTCATTTATTAGTGGTGAAGGAAGATGAAGGAATAACACAAGGTTCACGATTGGTGCTTTCCAGTCCTCCTCACTTTCTGCAATGTGTATTGCAGTATTGATGCCAGAAAGAAAGAGTGTATTTTGTACCACAGACTAGCTGTTTGCAGCATTCAGGTGTTTCCCCCCCCCCAAGGAATTAAAAAGTCACTGTTTTGTCATTTTTGAGAAATGGGGAAAAAATCACTCCAAAATTTTAACTATCATGGCAATGAATGATATTTGAGGGTCTTAGAACTAGGGATGTAAATTCTTCCTTGTTTAATACTTATGAGCAAGGATCAGGAACAGCATTTCCCCCTCCTTCCTGTGCAAGAGAGTATGATACTGTTGTTTCCTGTCAACTCTGTAATTTTACACAGGTAGTGTATCTTTCAAAAACAACGTAATCTGCCAAAGCTGCTTAAAATTATCCTAGCTGCTGCATTGTTGAGTGGACTCATACAAATTTGGACTGTTGAGTGGCTTCTCTGCATCTTTTTAAACAATCAACTAGTACCTTTGTGCTTACAATGTGTGTTTATGCACTTTGCCTCCTGAATTAAAAGGGCACTTCTGTTGTGTTGACTGTCCCAGAGGCATTTTGCTTAAACCAGAAAATCCTCAACCGAAAAAAGCACTCTTATTCCCCTCCTGCACCAGAGGCAAGGCATCTCCTGGGGCTTGAAAGTTTCTCTCTAAGGTCTCTCTGCCTGTTGAGACAGTGTAAATTGACAAGAAAATGGAATTTAGTAAGTTTTCTTTCTAATCCTTCTCAGAACCATAACTGTAAAATTTAAAGATAACTTTCAGAGCTCTGACAAATACACACATCAGTACAACGTAGTGTGCATGATCAGGGACAGATTACTAATAACAGAACCTGAGGTAATGGTATACGTTTTGATGTCGCAGTCCCTACAGCTGTGGGTCAAAAAGGCAGCCACCTTCACCCCTACAGATAAGCCAATTCCAGAAAAGTTCCACTCTACCAAGGGTAAGATTTCTGTAAATCTAATGGGTTTTAATTGCTCATATAATCCACTGAAGGTAAGCAGTGGCCACATGTGTTGTATTACAACAAACATAGACTACAAAAAATATATGGGTTGATATTCAGTTGTACAACTTTGTGTGTATAATGTGAAACTCTGGTAGAAAAAAAAAATCACAGCAGGGAAGAAGTAATATCTACAAAGCACTTCTGCAGTTTTGTTTCACAATAGTTCTGACATGATCCAAGTGACTGATTTCACAACCATAATGTGAACAGCACAATCATGGACCATGTAATCAACTGCAGACCTTGAGGTGAACCACACAGCAGTGATGTGAAATACATGGTGCATGGCCCAATGCTGACTGCCTGGGTATAAGACCCAGCATAGTTGCACAAGTATAACTTTTCATTTTGCCAATATGAGCAGGATTTCAGAAATAGCCATTACTCTCCCAACTAATGAGATGGGACCCAAAAGCCAGGGGGGAGGGATCATCATCTGATCCTGGCATCAGTGCTCTTGAATAACAGAATGCAACAGAATCTTGGCTCCACTGCACCATTCACCGGGTAGGAAAGATGCAATGGAAGGTGAGGAGAAGAATGAGATTCTCAAGTGGGACTTGAGTAGAAGGAAGGGGTACTTTTGTATGAGAAGCAAGGGAGTGGAAGTGGTGGAAGGGAGCGTTTTGATTGTGCCAGGTTTTGCAAAATGAAGTAATCGAAGTATGATGCAAGGAACAATTTTTAATACTGCAGCGTTCACAATTGGTCTGAAAACTAGTGGCTGCTTTCTTCAGTTTGCTAGATTTTCCTCAGAATTGCTTCACTCCACGTGACCACTCATGGGACACTTCTGTTCCTTTCTTCATCAGATCCCTCCACTTTAAAAAGAATCAGTTACTGTGTATGCCTAACAAATTATCTTCTGGCTCTGCTTCTTTGTGTAGCTCTAAGTGTCATCTCAATCTCTGAAACCTTTTCTGAAATCTCTCTAGCCCTTCCTGCTGCCCTTTTCGCATTTCCTCTGCCTGGAGATTACAGCTGGCCTATGTCTGAGGCAGCTGCACCTGCAGTCTCTGTTGCTCCAGCCATCACTGGCTCAAGACTTTCAGTGCCCTGCAGTTCCTAATGGGAAAAGCAACATCATTGGTCTGAATCCAAATATGACTTGAGAACTCATATGTTTGCTCAGACATGTTTGCAGATTTCAATATTCCATTTTAATCAACAATAACAATAACAAGAGCTTGAACTACACAGTTTGTGCAGACTCCAAAACCCTGCTTATACATACATACATACATACATACATACATACATACATACATACATACATACATACATACATACATACATACATACATACATACATACATACATACATACATACATACATACATACATACATACATACATACATACAAAATGAGTTGGCCCTATTTGAGCATCTAAGGGGAGGGCATTCCACAACTGAGGTGCTATCACTGAGGAAGTTCACCTGTGTTTTGACATAGTGGATCATTCTCAATTGTGGGACATGGAAGAGGCATTCCCCTTCCCAAGCAAATCTTAGTAATCTGGAAGTTGTGTATAGAGAGAGGTGTTCCCTCAAGTATCTAGGCCCCAAGCCATTTAGGGCTTCATAGGTTGTTGTCATCAACACCTTAACTTGGGCAAGAAACAAATGGACAGCTAGTGCATTTTTTTTTCAGAACTGGAGTCACATGGGCTCTCAAAAGTGTTCCTGCTAGTAGGCCACAAATTACATTTGCTGCAGCATCCCTGTGGTCTTCAAGGGCTTCCCCTATGTAAAGTATACTATAGTGGATTAATTGGGAGACTCATACTTCACCAGACACTGTAGTAATTGCAGACTCAAGTTCCAAGGAGATATGAGTGATTTTCTCTTCAAAATGCCTAGCAAACGTATTACAGCTGGTGACTGAGGGTCTCATTCCTGATCTCTGTGAGCCAGACCCCAACAGACTCTTCACCACTTGGAACAACTTTGCTGAGCAAGGACTCTTGATTGCTCCATAGTAGGCACAATGAGTCTTCACTAATTTCCAATCTTTTTTTCTTTTGAGACCTGCACCCCCTGCACTCTAGGTGCTGTCTGGCTTATTTCAGTGACCACAGATCTTCTGTACACCAAAGGGAATAATGGGTTCCATACCAGAGTGGGTGTTTGGGATCCATTGTATTGATTTCCTTTTCCACACACTATTTGATACTGAGACAAAGATCTCAACCCAATCACCACCCTTTTCAGTTGGAACTCCCTCAGAGCATTTTGTTATTCCATAAGTCCCGGGAAGGGGGACACACCCATCTTAAAGTACCCAGATAGTTCTTAAATATCATATCTAGTATTTTTTCTCTCTGACAATGTGGCATAATGGAGAGAATGATGGACTAGAGAACTCAGGAGATCTGTATTTAAATCCCTACTTGGCCCCAAAAACTCCCTGAAGGGCAGGCAGTGGTAAAGCTATTTTAAATATCTCACATTACTCAAAACCTTATTAGAGTCACCATAAGTAGATGCAACTTGACTGCAAATAGCACGCTCCCCACCCCCCGTACAATCCTGTCATTTGAAAAAGTAAATTTTCTACATAAATGAAATTCCTTGATATACAGTAATGGCAATTAATGTGGCTATCTTCTGGAACATTCACACCCTTTGATCCAGTTGATGAAGCAAAATAATATATTTTTAAATGAGAAAACCCCATAGCATTTGCAGTGGTTCCTTCTGTAAATGAGTTTCCATTCTCACATTGCTGAACAAGACGACATGAAATTCATGCTAGCATCATCTTCCCCAGGACTTACTTCTCCTTTCACTATAAAGGAGAAACATTAGCAACAGTTGATCCACATCTTCCTAATATTTCTGGTGTGCTAGGTTCTCATTTTTAAATGAAATTCCAGAATGTGTATTATATGAAGTTAGTTGAAAACTGTCATGAGTATTTATATAGTTCAGGGACGATAAACCTCCTGCCCAGGAGGGGGATGTAGCCTGCAACCTTTCTTCCATAATCCACATCCTCAACAGCAATTAGGCTTGAGGAAAAAGTATTCCATTGAACAACGGCATGAATTTTTCCCCCAGGGGGAAAAATCATGCAATTGGAGGGTCACTGTGAAATGCCATCATTCTCCAAATATGAAAAAAGGAGCTTTTTCTTTGCATCCCAATGGAAGTCATTTTTCATGCTGAGCTTTCGTGGGGGGTGGGGGTGGGGAAGGGGAGAACTTTGGAGAGCAGCCAATTTTTAATTATGCAACAAATCATCTTGAAAAAAAGCCCTCCTAATTGCAGCCAGTGTGTCCTTCCTTCCTTCCTTCCTTCCTTCCTTCCTTCCTTCCTTCCTTCCTTCCTTCCTTCCTTCCTTCCTTCCTTCCTTCCTTCCTTCTTCTCATATGCGACTGAATAGTCGTGTGTGTACTATACATAAGGTTTGAGTTTTACAGAATGGCAATCCATGAAAAAGTACCACATCAAATATTCATTCTCACACATAACACACATGCATACATGCACTTAGACACATCTATGTATGGCAAAGTGTTATGCTTGTTATGTGTGAGAATAAGTATACCTATGCAGGTCCCTGTGGGGGTATTAGTGGCTAAAAATAATACGTCCTCTCCCATACAATGCGAGCGAATTAATGGAATCTTGGGTTTAGAATCACTGTTGCCAACATTTCCTTCTGTCCAAGTGTAGTTAAGATGGGTGATTGGCAGGACCTGGCTCTGCCTTTCTGGAACAACATAACTGGCATCCATTGAAAATGTACTGATCCTTTGATGCCGTAAAACTTGCACAAAACTGCCAAGTAATAGACCTTTTATTTGCCTTGGCACTGTTTGCCATTCTGTAAAACTGAAGCCCTTGGGGCAGTATTTCTCTTCTTACCTTTTTTCATTGATGTCACAAATGGAATAAATATTGATAGATTAATTACCATTTCAAGAAATCATTATACAACTGCCTCAATTGACTAGGGAGGTTTTATCCCTTTTGGCTTTATCCTAGTTATTTTATTTCCAATAAAACCTTTGTTATGGTGAATAACCACAAATGTTTATTGGAACATCTTTCGATTCCCCATTAAATTAACTCTTCATATAAAATTCAAATTCTATGGAATTCTAAGATCTAGTAGAGCTTCTGCATGAAAATGTATTACTTCTTTATACTTGAAATATAGATAATATTTTAAAATTATATTGTATATCTGGTATTTGAATAATGGAATGGTTCGGCTTGCAGTGCTTCATACATTTTTCAAGATCCTGCCTTACATTGTGACCTCACTGTCAAATCTAAAATCCGCAGATTTTAAAATAATTGTTTATGAGAGCACACTGCTCATTTTCTGAAACTGGAAACTCTAATGGAGAACCAATGGAGAAATTATAATGCCTTTTAATCTGTTTATATGTATTTATAAACATGCCTTTATCTTGAAATCCCTCAGGGACTAAATCTTTGCCACATTTTTTTTTTGTATTCCTTCCCATATGCTGGACAGAACTTTATTTTAAATAACACATTTCTCACAGATCTATCCCCACTTCCCCCTCACACTGTCTTTGTGACACCTTTATTTCTGGGCTTTTGTTAAAAGTACAGTTTATTTTACCACCTCTATTACCCATGAAAAAGAAATTCATTTTACTGGAGTTTTTTTTAAAACACACACACAAATTATCCAATTTATGGTTCCAAAACTATTAATGAAAGAGCACATTAATCTATTGGGATCCTGTCATTGGGAGAAGACTGAGCCTCAGAGTAATTTTTCTTTTCCTTGTTCAAATGGTATGCATGTACACGAGTACTTCTAAAAATGGGTACATTTGAAAAATTTGCACAGACGTGGTTTGGCCAATGGAAAATTGGTTTTAATAACCTGTATCAGAAAAGGAAAAAAATCAGGAAGGAAGAAAGAAAGAAATGACTTGCAGACAGTGATAAAGTCAAACAGGACAAGAGTGCAAATGGGTTTCTGAGAAACACAACGAAAATGAAATGGAGAAACATGCACATGTCTAATGCTTCGTGGGGAAGATCTTCCTCTGCTTTGGGTGGGAAGTGTTGAGAGTTCTTGGAATTCGCTTAAGTTCCAGTAAAATGCACAGCGGGAGGCCAGGTTAGAATTAGCTAAGGAAGTTCCCTTTATCCACCCTCACCAAAGCCTAGCATTTTAGAAAATAACACTCAGGAGGCGATCTTTAAGTATAAAAGGTTTGTATAATTTACTTACATAAAGCGTCCATTTCTAGAGCAGGCACTCATTAGGTTTAAAGGATGATAGAAAGGAAAAATAGTAAAAACTAGGTTTGCTTTCCTCAGCCCACATGGCTGGGAGGATCTCCAGGCCTCAGAGATTCAGCCTGGAGGTCTTGTATCTTTAAAGGTGGAAAAAGTGTGGGACATCAATGGAGTCTCTCAAACCGCATGGGGCGGAGCTTATCTAGCCTTCTTTGACTTTTCTCCCTCCATGCCCATGACACTGCTGCACTCTAGAAAGAGATTTGTGGGTGTCAAATTGCACAGTATGTTATACATGGATCATACAGATCTGCATAGTTTCTTTTTTTTACCTAAAAGCAAGTGTGGCTGCCAGCATCAGATCAGGATCATGGTGTAATGAGGGGAAGCCTTTGCTCACCTCCTATACTCCTAACCTTCAGTACCCTATTGCAGCTATTAGTTTTGGGTGCCAATGGGAAGTCCCTCCCCTCAGTTTTCACATAGAAATTATGATTTCCCTCAGATCTTGGTGGCGCATATGTAAAATTAAAATGCATTATAATATGTAAAATTATATATTCCATATCTGCATGCTTTGGGCTTGCTCAAACTGAGTGATCATACGTTTGTTATCTATCATTTCTAAAACTCTCAGTGATAATAAGGAACTCACATTTCCTGCCTCTTGAGGCCAACATTTGGTGTTGACTGAGGGGGCTGAGATTAGGGATATGAACATCATGTAGTCTTGATTTTGTTGCATTTTTCTGAATCCCATGTGTGTTTTCTTTCATTGTTGTTTTGTATCTAATTGTGGTACAATTTTTCTAATTGCTGAATTGAGATCTCTACACATTTTTTGCACATTTGCACATATGTATTTATTTTTCCAAATTATCTACTGGGCACATTTTATTTGTGAGTTACCTAACTTGACTGTGTTCCTCCATTTACTAAAGCATGTTTTCACGTATCATTTTAACTGTATGCACTTTAGTGGTTCTTGTTTTTATAGCTTAGAGAGCACTTTATTTCTCCTAAATGCCCTATACACTCACAGATATGTGAATTCTCTCAGCGAAGCATGTTTTTTTTCTCATCACAAGTCTTGTGAGAGTGAGAATGTTCCTTTTCCTGAGACTGAAGATGCCAATGAAAATTTTTCATCCTTGGCTGAGCTCCACATGCACACAAAAAGTAAATCTACAAATTATTTTATTATTCCAGCTGAGCTGATAAAATGTTTCAAAAGTTGTTTACGCCCCATCCCAGCATTTTAGCATTTTTTTTGTTTTGCAACACATTCACCAATCTTTTTTGTACAAAAACTTTATTTTGCATAAAATACAAGGGTTTATAAAAATTCAAGGCTCCCCCACCCATGCTAATGCTACAATTAACAAAACAGTGCTGGTCTTTTCACTCTCATGTGAAAATCTTGCAGCAGTTGTAGATTATTTTCAGCAGAATATTTTGATGCGTGGAGATACTCCTTTTAATCAAGCAAGATAAAAATTGTAAGTATTTAATGGTAATTGTAAGGCCCTCTTCCTTTCCTCCTTTATTTCTTGTTTGTGTAAAGAATTCAATGGACTGATAGAATAAAGAATAGAGAGGTACTTCTTTGGATAAATAGTGATGATTATTATATCTCTTATATTCTGGATACCTAATTTGTCATAATAAATACAATATACTGCAGTGCATCATTGAAAGATAGAGGATAAAATAAGAGAGGTAGAAGTTGGATCTCTTGAATAAGTAAGATCAGAGACTAGCTGGACCTCAGTAGAGAACAACTAATCCACACAGTGAGAGATAAGTGGTGATATGCCATGATGGTAGTCAACCTCAGCAACTGAGACAACACCCAGAAAGAGTGAGAAAGATGAATCTGGTTTGGTTTATCATTAGAGGTCTGTATATTTGTGTTTTTGGATTGCAGGATGGAGAATTCCTAAGGCAGTGTCGCCACAATTCCAGTTCTGGGAGTTGTAGTCTAAAAAAATGCATCTCTAGTTACAATGGTTACATTATCTGTAATGATTAATGGCATTCAGAGAACTCTGACTGAATGCACATGTCCCCTTCTGCCAGACAACTAACTCTGGGAGTCTATGTACTGGATGTCTTTAAATGATGTTTTTACTACTGAAAGAAAAGGCTCAAATGCTTTGTGCCCCTTGTGATTCCGCTTATGCTCCAGATACAAATGGCTTTGTAAATTCACTTGGCTTTACCCCCAAATCCAGTCTGACCATTCTCTTTGTTCTGGGGTTCATACAAATGAGTCTAAATCTGGCCAAACCAGTTCGGAGCTGGAGATTTGTCCAACTCCTCTGAACAATCCTACATTCAACCCGTCAGTCACAGTGTAAGTGGTTCACTGAATTTTAGAAAGACTTCTTCTCTGGTTGTGAACCAGTGAAGCTATATGTTACTGTAGCAATCAATCTCAGTATGTTTTCATATGGGTCCTTCCTGTTGTATGGAATCCTTTTGAACAAATAGTAGATTTCGTTGTTTAGTCATTTAGTCGTGTCCGACTCTTTGTGACCCCATGGACCAGAGCACGCCAGGACCTCCTATCTTCCACTGCCTCCCGCAGCTGGGTCAGATTCATGTTGGTTGCTTCGCAGACACTGTCCAGCCATCTCATCTTCGGTCGTCCCCTTCTCCTCTTCCCGTTGCACTTCCCTAACATCAAGATCTTTTCCAAGGAGTCTTCTCTTCTCATGAGATGGCCAAAGTACTCGAGCCTCAGCTTCAGGGTCTGTCCTTCCAGTGAGCACTCGGGGTTGTTTTCCTTTAGAATTGATAGGTTTGTTCTCCTTGCAGTCCAGGGGACTCTCAAGAGCCTCCTCCAGCACCACAATTCAAAGGCATCAATTCTTCGGTGGTCAGCTTTCTTTATGGTCCAGCTCTCTCTTCCATAAATCACGAGAGGAAAAACCATAGCTTTGACTATTTGGACTTTTGTTGGCAAGGTGATGCCTCTGCTTTTTAAGATGCTGTCGAGGTTTGTCGTCACTTTCCTCCCAAGAAGCAAGTGTCTTTTAATTTCGTGGCTGCTGTTTCCATCTGCAGTGATCATGGAGCCCAAGAAAGTAAAATCTATCACTGCCTCCATATCTTCCCCTTCTATTTGCCTGGAGGCGATGGGACCAGTGGACATGATCTTAGTTTTTTTGATGTTGAGTTTCAGGCCGTTTTTTGCACTCTCCTCTTTCACCCTCATTACAAGGTTCTTTAATTCCTCCTCACTTTCTGCCATCAGAGTGGCATCATCTGCATATCGGAGTCGTAGATTACATAGCTACAAATAATAGTTTACATTGCAGTGGTTACAAAGCCTTTAATCGACAACATTAATTCACAAACTGGGAGGCGTTCACACAAGGGCAGATACTGTAGTGCAGCATCAAACTACATGTCACACTTGTTTTGCTTCTGCTGTTTTTTTTTTATTTACAGTATTTTTTTAGCCGCACCATTACCAGTGGCTTCACTGTTATCAAATTTTTGTTACAAAAAAATCTAGCAATATTTATTTTATATTTAATTTGAAATACATTTTTTATTTACCTGTATCCTGAATGGTAGCATTAAGCGACATGACAGATTGCTGGTAATTGAAGAGTTCAGTTTTTCAGTTTTGGTGTGTGTGATTTCATATCATTTCATGCAAGTTACCTGCTCCCGTAATTTTTTTAAAAAAGTAACTCTTTAATTCGGAACAATCTGCCACAGAGAATGACATCATGACTGTTGCACAAGTGGAGTGATGCAGCAGGATATCGGTCACTATGTTTTTCTGGCTTCTTTATCATTTTAAACTGCCACTTGTGTGTTCTATACAGATGGGGATGAAGTGCCAAAATGGCAATATATCTTGGTTCGTGGGTCGTCAAACTTAATTCATCATTGATCAATTCATTTTTTATTTTTTGCTTTCCCTCTTCTTGCTATGGTCCGCGGCATAGCAAGAGGGAAAACAGGGATCAAAGCGATCAAGCAGCAGTAGCTGCAGGATTGATTTGATTCCTTTCCCCCTTCTCTTGCTAAACCCCGCAGGGCTTAGCAAGGGATCAAAGCAGTCATGCAGCTGTGGGCTGGGGGGTGTACCTTTCATCCCTCTTCGATCCCTTCTATCCTCTTCTTATGCCACACTAAGGGCATAGGAAGAGGAGGAAAGGAGAACCAAGCCACTCCGCAGCCCCAGGGGTGGGATTCCCTTTGGGCAGGGTTTAGCAAGCCTCCTGAAGGGAAAACCCCTCTCTGCTTATTGCTCCCGAGGAACAGCTGATCCACAGGGGCATAAGCAAATAGGGAGCGAAGCGGCGCATATAAAAGGGTTATAGTCATTGCTTCATATTTGTTGGGGTCTCTGGACCCCAAGAATACAAAGCAACAAATATATGATGAATCAGGGATGTTTAATGAATATCCTGATTCATTTTTATATTCATGTCAGTAATTCTCTTGATTTGCATTGACAAGAATGCGTCAAAGTTTTATTTCTTTGTCTTTAAATTTCTGTTGACTTTCTAAAATGTTATTCATTTGTAACAACTTTGTAGGGGGAGTTTCGGGGGGGGGGGTCCTAACTGGAGAAGTCTTGCCAGATCTCATTCATTTCAAAAGACTTGAATCTTGAATTTAAAATTGCTTTGAAATTAAAGAACTCCACTCTTGTGAAAAATGATTTACATAGCATACTTCAATGCAGTGTTTCAATTGGTACTTCTAATTCTTTGAAATTTCACCCATTTAAATTGTCACACAGTTTGAAATCCTCATCCCTGCCTCTGTGGATTTATACTTCTTCCTTATAATAGATCACCACTGTCAGCCTGATTTCTCCTTTCCCTTCCAACCTGAATCTGAACAGGATGAATCTGTAAGAGGATGACCGCAGCACTGTGGATTGCAGGTTTGTTTTTCTTTGGACACACTGGCCACATCAATCTTGATCAGCCCCAGAAAATATTGGGACAAGCAGGAGTATGTGGCTGCCAAGTCCTCTCTCTCTCTCTCTCTCTCTCTCTCTCTCTCTCTGTGTGTGTGTGTGTGTGTGTGTGTGTGTGTGTGTGTCCATGCATGCATGTGTTTGTGTGTTTTCTGGAGTGGGATTTTCCCTCAAAAGAAACCTCTCCAGTGATGGTTGCATGTGCCTTATTCCCTACCAAATATCCACTCGTTGCTCTATTAAAGCTGCCACTGCAACTTATATTTGTGTCAATTTTCTCTTCACTACATTGGCCTGTGTTTATGACTTCACTAATTCTACTTTCTGGTTACCAAAAGTCTCACCTCCCAGGTTTGTTTCCCCTTCTTCGTTCTCCTTTTTTGTTACTCACCCACAGCTTTGTCTCATTTGTGCCCACAAATCCTTGCTCTTCCCTGTACCTCCATCTTACCTTCTCTTTACTGATTCTCTTTCCTGCTGCTGACGGACCCTGCTTTCAGTTTCGCTCCACCTCCTCAAACAGTTCATGACTAGAGATGGGCACGAACTAGCACAGTGATGGTTTGCAATGGTTTGTGGTTTGTTGGTGTTCATGAAATACGAACCATGCCAAATATTTTTAGAAATGTGCATATCATAGTTTATGCAGTTCAGGCCTACCTCTAAATGAAGGGGGGGGGACTTTCTGTGTAGTTCACCTAAATAGAACCTCCCTTTTATGAGTTTCCCACATGTGCCCCCACCTTCATGGGTCCCAGCACCTACCTTACTTGCTCCAAGCCTTCTCCCCCTTCCCCCCTGCTGCCAACGTGCTGCCCTGCTGAGGAAAGTAGACTGTCTGGGACTTCCTTCCTGCCTCAGTGCTTCCTGGGAGGCTTAGGATATTGAGGGAAATGTCGTTCTTTGAGGGTTTCCTGTATATACCCCAATGGGCAGCAAAACTACACTTCCCAATGATATTTGGACACTAAAAGTAGGATTTATTATAGTGGATTGAGACACAATGCCCTGCCTCCACAAACTCATTTTGTTTCATTGCTTAGGCCATAGAGCAAATGTTGAGAGGAAATAAATAACAGTATGAGAGAAATAAGCAGTGAGAAATAAGTGGCAATAAGAACAATACAAGGACAGGCTCTAGTTCTTTCTATAGGTTTGGGCCATGTATGTATCACCCATCTACTCCTTTGGAGGCACTGTGGCACTTGAACTTCGAGCAGCGTTTCTTTTTGAACGGTGTTTGGAAGCATGCCTTTATCTCAAGGCTGGAAGAAATTCCGAAACAAGACAATTACATTATCTTCCCTTGATTGCTGTCTGTTTTGGGCAAACATTCCTCTTGTGTCTAGTAGGAAGATATTATACTAATATCTTGCAAGTCAAGAACAGCTTTGTCAATGTCAAGGCACAGAGGAACTTTCACAACCCTCCACAAGCGTTCAAATTTCTTGCCTTGAGCCAGTGGAGCTTGGTCTTTCTACAGATTGCAACTGCATCTGTTTGAGCTGCAGAAAAAAGGCAGAATGTATTACAAATTCAATGAGTTTTAACGCATTTTAGCACAAGTAGTGCATTTAAGTAACATCCAAAAGCTGCATGTGTTCTGTAGTTCTCTTATCATAAGGGCACATCTTGAGTTCTAATGTGTTGCCAAAATACTTTCTGGCTAATCAGAATCAGAAAAATACCTCTAAGGACCAAAGGCACAAATGATATTCACCTTTCCCTCTGGCAGGGAGCTCACTCAGTGGACAGTTCATTTCCTTCCTTTTGCTTTATGGGGACCCACAGTGAAAGGTGGGACTACAGTAGTGAAGCAGTTCATGTTTTGCATTGCAGATCCTTGTTGTTGTCCACCTAACCTGAATAGTGTCCTATCATATCTTATTTACTGAGTATGGGTGGGAAGCACTTCCAAGCTATCTACAAACAGGAATGCGTAGAGTACTGACTGAATCCCCCAGTCTCATTTGTTTAGGTTGTCCTGTCCATTGTCTTTGAAACAGAACGTTTCTTCCAAATGACAGAATCCTGGTGAATTTGCACAAAGTACTTCAGCAGTAGTGTTGTAGTTTGTGATTTGGGCACATGAAATAGCATTTGTTGGCGGTTTAATATGTATGTCACAAACAGCAACTAAACACATAAAGAGCCTAACTGTAGAGGCTTTATACTTATCAGATGCATTGGACATGAATTATAGTACACTGCAATTGAGAGCATGTGCTTAATTTTATATTTTCTGGGCTATTGCCATCTCTAACTAGTCTGGTTCTCACACCTACAGAGACAGATTTCAGTTTCCTTTGTTGTCTCTGTCTAATTTCAGGAGGCAATCTTTTCTATTAACTGTTACTTACCTGTTCCCACTTAAGCTGAAAAATCCTGCATTCAAAATATTTCTCAATTGCTCCTACATACTGTGTATCTCAACAATTATCCCTCTTAGAATTCATCGTTTAGGAAAATGTGCACCTTTTCCGTGTGAAACATTTATGCTTAACAGCAGTAATTTCTTCCATGAATGTTAGAAAAGTATGTGTGTGCATGGGTGTGAGGGCAACAATAATCTATTCTAAGAAGCATTTTCTTCCTTCCTTCAAATATTTCTGAAGAAAAAGTATAGTTTAATTATAGGTGATAAGGTGAGGTGTTACTTCCAGAATTTAATTATTTGATTAAATTTTTAAAATACCCAACTAAGCTCAAACAAAGATACAAAGTGTAGTAAAAGAGTAATTATAGAGGAAATGGAAAAAGATAAGATAAGGAACATATTTTAAATTAAAATATTAAAAGAAAACATTGTAGGGGAATAAAACTTGAGTGACTTTAGCCCTATTGCTTATAAAGGCAAGGGAAAAAAGGATATATTAAATAATGCCCTGCTGATAACTTCATGAAGTCATCTGTTCTACCATCAAAAACATAAGAACATATGAAGAATTGTGCTGTAAAAGCCCATATTGACCAAGTGTCTATTACCACAGTGGCCGACCAGATGCCTGTGAGATGCCCATGACTGAAACGTGAATGCAATAGTGTGTCACCAGTTGAAATCCAGTAGTTTGTCACAACTAGAGTAGACTGATAGAAAAAAGAATAAAACATATGGAGAGGTTGTCTCACCAAATCCTCCCTAATTCAATAAGCCTACTCTAGTTGTGACTCACTACTGGATTTCAATTTCCAGGTTGTGTTTCCCAAGCAGTGTTCAAACTGTTTCTGCTGCACCAAGTAAAAGAAGGCAGTCACAGCTCATAGTTATTGAAAGCCCTGCCCATCATGAATTCATCTAAGCCCCTTATCTAAGCTGTTCACGTTGGTGACCAACTTGGTAATACCAAACACCCCACCCCTTCATCCCTGTTGAGGTCTGATATGTCATTATATTTCATTAATATGATCAGCATAAAATATTGAATGGAAATACTAATGTCCAACCTTCTTTCAAAATAGGGTCATCCATGTAATGATCACCCTCACCAACTAATCTGTGTAACCTGGTTACAGATTAACAGCACAAGCTTATATAAAATAAGGGGGGACATGTTATGGTGTACAGTGACAAGTGGGACTAGGCCCACATCTTGGAAATTTCCTTTTTAGTCTGTCTTAGGGGAGCAGATTGCTCTATCCAGTCACAGATATAATAGTTATACCCAACATCTATTACAATATCAAAATGGATCACAAGACACTCTGCTCATGGTGGGGGACCTAGGCTAAATAAGAATCCATGTTATATCGGATTACCATGATCATAAACACATATGAGCCACATTCAGCTGTTCAGAAGAGGGTATGAGGGAGGGCTCAGCTTGAGGTCACTGCGTGCAGTCATTCCACCAGCCATTTTATGTATGTGTAGTGCAAAGTGAAAGACTTGCTAGTTAGGATTTATGTTCTAGAATCTTCTTCTTTTCTTTCTTATCTAGCTAAATTAATTTATTAAACTGTTTTCTACCAGGATTGCATGTATGAGAGATTGTGTATTGATGTCTGATTTTCCCTCTTGTGTGCTTTGGCCAGGTAAGAATTAGTATCCTAAGGTCTCTCCTTCTTCCCTGCACATCTGCCTTTTCCCCCCTTCTTTCTGGTGGTGCAAATACTACTGCCTGTTGGTTTCTGTGCAATAGCTAGAAGGATGCCTGTCAGCAGAAGGAAAAGCTTCCTGTCTCCACATACCTGAAAACAGCACAGTGTAGTCCCACCTCAGATCATAGTTGTTTGAATTTTCTCCATTCATGGGAATGGAGATATTTTTGCAGAGACCTGGAAACACACAAATATTTTCATATGAAAAGCATTGGGTCATGCTGTTATCAACCCTATGTGCTTTGTCATAATCAGTGTGGAGATTCCACCTATCCTAACCAACTGTTTATATATGAACATATACATAACAATAGCAAGTTTATATGTATGCAGTATACGTATGGATGCACAATTAGTATATAGATAGGCTGGGTGCTGGAATGATTGGTAGGTGGGTAATAGATTGCTGAATACAGGGCTGAATTCCAATTGGTTGAGGTCTTTGGTATGTGATGTGAGATGACAGTTGGGAGAAGAGTCTGTTTTTGAGTAGTCAGGAAGAGAGTTGGTGTGAGGGAGATGTTGGTGAAGGTGCCTCTGATGGGCCATTTAGCCCCAGTCCAGGCCCCCAGGAGAGTAGTGTGCCTGCCTTGTTGGAGAAAGTAATATAGGGAGAATCCAGAGCTAAAAATTGTGTGTGGCATTACCCATTGGGGCAACAGAGGAGGCTGCAGTGGTTGCACAGAGTCTGCTAAACTGTGGAACCAAAACAGAAACATTGCACACTGAAACAGCAAAAATGCTTGTCCTCAACAGGAATAGCTGCAGCCAGAGGCCATAGATACACTTCATTTCTTGTCCCTATTGCCAGAAGTTTCAGCAGAACATGGGGACCGCTTGTGAAGCAAACTGTGGACGCAAATTCCCTGGTGCTGTTAACTCATGAGGTGGAACAGAACAAAACTGAATGAAGGCTAGTGAAGACAAGTAGCCCTTAGGGAAACCAGTTATCTAAGTTGCTTTTTGTTAAATCTTCTGCCGAAGTCTTAATAAACCCTGTTGTGTTTGCAAAACCTGGTGTTTACTCCATGGATCTGGACCCTAGGTAGGGTCGGTGGGGCTCACAATTGGTCAGTGTTTGCCTTGAGTTAGGGAGGAAAAAGGAGCTAAGAGCAGAGCATGTCACGTAGAGTCTATAGATTTTAAAGTTTTCAGATAGAGTAGTTTATGTAGACATGTGGGTGAAATACTGTTAAAGATTATATGTTATCATTGTTTTTCACCTCACTTTAAATGCCCTGATAAATTACTCTTCTCTTCCTTCCTTTTACCTGTATTTCCTTTTGTTTGGTACTAAGAAAAACTCTCCTCGTTATTTATTTTTAAATATAATTTTAAAGATATTTAGCAGTCAAAAAAACAGAAGATATAACACCATGATTGCTCAGTTTCCACAGAAGGAGGAGGAGGAGGAGGAGGAGAAGGAGAAGGAGAAGGAGAAGGAGAAGAAGGAGTATGCATTAAAGAAATCTTTTCACTTCAAAGCCATATAGACCTGTTGTTCCCAGCCTTGGGTTACCCAGGTGTTCCTGGGCTGCAACTCCTATAAACTCTGGCTAATATAGCTGGTTGTGAAGGCTTCTGGGAATTGCAGTCCAAAAACATCTGGGTAACCCAAGGCTGGGAACCAATGTAGTAGACTATAAAGATCAGAAGGCACTAGCTGGATGGCACAGAAAAAAGAGGCAACCTCAAACACTTCAGATAGACTTGGGAGTGATTGTCACTAGGGTTTGCTAATGCCTACCTTAGTGAAACTAAGAAAAGGTGTTTAGCTTCTAGGGTGCAAGTGCCAGACAAGTGCTTGTGAGTAATGGGGGGTGGATATGTAAGTCACTGAAGATGGGTAATGAGAATAGACACCTCCGTGGGGATGCTGCAATCAATACATTTTGTTTATTTTGTGTATCCATATCATGTCACCACTCCCATAACCTGAAGGATACTCCTCATTAGAAAATGATTTAAATAGATTTATATTATGAAACCCTAAGGTCTACTCTTTAATGGTATCAGTTCTGTTCCAGGGCTTTTCCATGCCCTCCTCATATCTGCTATAATAAGGCTAGAAAATCCTGGCACTTAAAAATAACAACCCAATCACAATGTTTTGTAACTAGGCACAGCGCTGGCTCTTTTCAGCCAATACGTGCAGAAGCTGTGAGCAAGCAATGGGAAAACTGACAATTGAGGAACAGAATAGCTCCTGTATAACTGTATCTTAGAATGACAACGAGCCAAGGACAAGCTGAGCTGGAAGCAGAACTGAGACGCTGGCAGTTTTGGGTGCAGGACGATGTCCCTTGCCTAGCCCAGCTGTTCACAAAGAATGATGACGGAGCTTTCCCTTGGCAAGTGCTAGGATGCCTCAAAACCATCTCCTTCATCATCAAACCCTTGCCAGTCAAGCCACATTTAAAAACCAATAACAACAACAATTGACTCGGTTTCTATTTCATTCTGAGATGGCAACTATATGCCTGATGTGGCTACAAGTTCTATGTCTAGCTAAGCACTTAAAAAAAAACCCAAACCAACAACTGCTTTAATAATCCAATTAAGAGGCGCTGGATCCTGCTGCTTTCTGCTCTGTCGTACAAGACATGCCTGTGAAAATATTCTTGCATATCTGTTGGCGTTTACTGTGGCTCCGGGTCCCTTGACTTGCACATTGAGACTTCTGTTCAGCGAAGGGTAAAAGAAAAGACTGCAAAGTGTTTATCTTCCAAGCAAAGTGTTTTGGGCATCTTCCCTTTTCCTTCCTTTTGTCAAGTAGCAAATCTCAATGAAGCTTCAGCTTTAAATCCTTCTCTGTCTGAAATTTGTATGCAGCTCCTATGCTGTACTGATCTCCCTTTCAGACCAGGAACATCCATCTTAAAAGAGGCATCTTGCCTGAAGTCAATTAATAAATTGGGGAAAATGCCTGTTTGATTAAAATTGGTGTGTGGATAAATATGTTAGCTGTGCTATATCTTTCTCTCTCTTGTTTTCCCCCACTGTCCTTTAATTAAAGATTTAATGTCCTGCAATTACCCAATTTATTCTCTCTCTCTCTCTTGCTCTCTTGGTTTGAATACTTGTCCAGCTACTCTTAGAAAACTCACTAGGTTCCTATTCTTCCCTCATAGCACACACCACAAGGAAGACTGCCTTGACAACAAAAACAAAAAGGAACACCTCAACTCCACCTTTTGTTCCTAATGGGTGCCCAAGTGGAATGGTCTGTTTGCATAGTTTTAACTCCATCACAAATCAGCCATGTTGTTACTTTAGATTTCTGTGGAAATTTGCTGGTTTTTAAAAAACTGTTATTAATGGCTTTGTTTCTTCAATTTTCAAAAGCCTCTTTCTCCACTGTAAAGGGACTCTGCTGTAGCACCAAGGAATTCCAATATTTAAAAGGGTAGAGAGCAGAGTAATAAAAACCAACAGTAATGACAAGAAATAACAACAATACTGCCAGCACTTGTGGCTCCTGGTAGCAAAGTCCACAGGTCACCTTGCCTAAGCAGGCAAGCTTGATGAATTCTGCTTTTGCAAATTCCAACATGAAATGAACTGATCCACAACTCCTAAACATATATATATATGTTGTTTGGAACAATTTTTTGTTAACAGGTGCTCAAAAATTTTACACAAACCATCTTTGCACAAAACTAGTGTCCTTTCCCCTCAAGCAAAGCACATAAAACACAACAACCACGGAACTACTGGGAACATCAAAAATAATACCTTGCCTCTTTTTAGATTTGGGAATAAACAAATCAATACTGTATGGTCAATTTTATAAATTCCTGCTAATGCAAATATTTTCTCCCTAGCCTTAAATCTCTTCCCGCCCCTATTATATTGGGTCGGAATCGTGAAAACAGTGTATGATAGTTTCCTGAAGATTAATTGTGTGGAATGCCATAAATTCTGACAGACATTGTCCCTTTCCAGGGTTTTCTGGTTAAGGGAGTACTCAGAACTGGTTTACCCTTCCCTTCTTCTGGGCTGCCCTGGGACTACGCAGCTTGCCCAAGGCTACACAGGACGGCTCTTTTCCCAGGAAACACTCTGGGGAATCAAACTCCCAATCTCTGGCTGCTCAGCCAAATACCTATTTTGCATTATCTGCCATTATTCTGAAATGTTCTGTCCAGTTGTTTGAAATGATTTCTCTAGTCAGATGATCAAACAAATTCCATTTCCCTCCCTTTCTCTCCCAAATCCCTTATCTCAGAAAGGTACAAACAGCCATAGGGAATACAATTCAAATAAACTGCCATGACTTCTTATTTGTCTCGACAAGAGGCAGTGTCAGAAGGCGAGGTAGAAGGTGTTTTGTGGGGTGGATATGCTAAAATCTTCTATCCTGCAATACAGGGCATAGCTTTTATTCCAAGTACTTGTTGTCTTCTTTAGCCTGTTGCTAGGAGACCTGTAAAAAAAAAACTAACCAGGGAAACAAAACCAGGCACCAAGCAGCTGACTGAATTTCATCAGCTCCTTTTTCTAACCAACAAATACATAAAAATCAGGGGAAAGGTTTCTTGTACAAAACAAATGTTAGACGTTACATTGGTATCGACTATCACTCCCTTTTAAATTGGCAACAATGCCCAAACGCAGAACACTTAGAGCAACAATCAAGGGGACAAGTAAGGCTAACATGTTCTTGCTGGTGCGACAAACACAAATTTAGAACATGTTGAAGCACCCAGGATTTTTGACACATTTCCAATTGTCTATGGAAGCAAACTCTTTCAGCAGTGCAGCTGGAGCTCTGTATCTTCAGTGATGGTGCATAAGAAGGCAACCGGCCACCTTGAAAAAGTTCCTTTCTTTATGTTAAAACTTTCAGAATCTCCCAGGCAGCATAGCCACAAGCTGTGCATAATATCGCTTGCAAGCACACTGGTAGTCCTTGAAAGAAACAGCAAAATGAGGGAAGCACTGCCACTGTTGCCAAGGCACACATCTCTGAGGACTATCCAGTTTGACTAAATCTGTGGCTGTTGGAAATGCTGTTTCCCCACCCCACTCTTTCGGTCATTTCTGAGCTACAAATGACGTAATAAAAGACAGTGATAGTTACGTTCCTCGGGTCTGCTATAATGCCATCTGTAGAACTCTACTGGGCAAAGGGCACCCTTCCAATGAGTTGTGGACAGCAGTGTCAGTGTTGTCTGTCCAAATTGGGCTCCTGCTGGAATATCATACACTGATAAGTTCTGTAAACTGGTAAGAAGTGCATGGGATGCCTGAAGTGCCAAGTACAAAGCCTGCAAAAGTTCTTTTCTTGGACTAGAACACTCAAATTCAATACTTAGTGAGAGCACTGGCCATATACAGTAGTTCAAAAAAGGCATTTTTGCAAGCACATCTTGGTGGCAAATCTGATTCTTTAGGGAAGGAGTGTGACTCTAGAACAGTAGGAGAGCACACAAACCGTGCCCTGATAGTACCTTTGTCTTTCTTGGACTTAAATCTCAATTTAATGGTCCTCATCTAGCCCATTAAAGTTTATGAACACTGTTTAAGATCCCGGATGGACTCATGTTAATTAGTACAAATGGGATGTTCACACAACTATGAAATCTCAGTTTGCCTCTTTATATAAACTTCCATACAATTTCAAGTAGATGTTAAATAACACGGAGGGGGAAGGTTAAAATAAAGCTTAGTGGAAACTGGTGACATAATTTCCATGGGGCAGAACAATACTTTCCCAACGAAACCTTCAGGAAATGACCATTGGTGTAAGAAGGGAATCTAAGATCCAACTCTAACAGCCTATCCAAGGGAACTGTGCTAACCAAAACTATTGACAAGTACAAGAAAACTAATATCGATACACTCTCCTATTCCTCTTTTGGTAAAAGGAAATGTCATAGGAAGTTATTACTGAAAAATGTGGATACTCTCAACATGACTGTCTCCAACATCTTCCCTGTAATGCAGGGATGGGCTTGGGGGGGGGATGCCCTTGAAGACCCCTCCGTTAATTTAATTTTTATTACCCTCTGAAGCATAATTTCAGAAATGCTGCACTGTGTTAAATTATTATTGTTATTTTAATCTTTATAGTAATTAGTACTAGGTTCCCAATTTAGTTTTTGTTTAAAATAGTGGTTCCATGCCTTTATTCTACGTTGGCTGGATCAGGAAAGCAAACCAAATTATAACCCCTAACTTGTGCTAGGGCTGCTGTCTTTGCCCTGTTTTCCTTATCTGCCACAGCCAAAAAGAAACTCAAGTTTCAAAGCAGGGCAATGTGAGTGGGTGGGTGGGTGAGGAGGCAATCACAGTGTAAGTGACAACCTTTTGGTCCTAAGAGAGGGGTGTAAAAATTCCAGACTAGGCTACAAAGGCTTGAGACCACAGACTCCAGAGACTCACAGACACATACCACCCAATTCCTGGACTGTTGCGTAAACTTTTCTGCATTATTCATGAAAGGGTTGTGCTAAGCCTGAAGAAGTGGATTTTTCTCTACAACAGCTTGCCATTTGTTGGATTTTTAGTGGTCCAACAAAAGGTATCACTTACTCTTACATTTGACTAATCAGTATGTTTGCTTCCCAGAATATGATGTCTGTGTTCCATGTTCATTGCCCTGTTCCTTCTTTCTTTTCACCAGTCTCAATAAGATAGAAAATGTTTAAGCCTCAGAGAACCACAGTGCTGCTATTCTCTGTCATCTGGACAGCCCCTACTCATTGAAACTTGTAAAAGGAATGAATAAACTGTCTTCAATGAACATGGAACATGCAAGAAAACACATCACTGGAAGAAATGTATGTAATGACTTCCACATCCAATTAAGGCACAGTAGGACCCCCATATCAGATGGGGATTGGTTCCAAGCCCCCAGTGAATAATGAAAGCCGTGGATAATAATAAAAGGGAAAAAACACAATTTTCCATGCATTACCAGAACTGGCCACTAGATAGCGCCAGATATTATGCTATGTATTCTTCATTAACAAGCATTCATAGCATGGTCTCTGGCACCCTCTAGTGCCCGCGACTGGTAATACATGTGAAAAAAAAATTTATTGACTTTATTTCTTTTAATATTTTAATATTTTCAGCCTGTGGATAAGTGAAACTGCGGTTACTGATCCCATGGATACAGGGGTCCTACTTTACAAAAAAGCTTGTGATGTGTGCTCTCAAGTTGCAAATAACTTTTAGTGGCCCTAATAGGGCTCTCCAGCTGAGTGAGATATTTAAAGAATGGTTTTACCAATGCCACCCCCAGGTGAGTCTCCATGGGTGAGCAGGGATTTGAACCCAGATCTCCTGAGCCCTAGTCCAACTTCTACTTATTAAATAAGTTAATAGTAACACTAAATCATTGTTATGAAGGCATCCCTAAAACCATGCCACTGATTTTGGGTGGCAGACCTGATTTTGGGATCCATCGGCTGCTAGCTAAAATGAAGATTGTCCCTTGGCTGCTTCGAAATTGTCCATAGCTACTGCAGTATATGCATAGAAGGAAAAATAATCTATCATTGCATTAATTTGTCTTCACACATACACACCTGCAATTAGCCAGTTAAGTAAAGCAGAATATGGTAATGCCAAGTAACATAGTTTTTCAACTGCATATTCCTAGGAAGATGCAGGGTCAGAGAATTCGTATGCCTCTCTGTAAATTATATTTTACTTTATAGCAACTGGAAAATGCAATCTAAGTTTTTGCAGACACAGAGTGTGCTGACTTTCTGTGTCAGCGCAACCTTAGATTCTGTTTTACAGTGCCCATTGTTTATTAAAATAGCAGTGATGTGGGGTGGGGGGTGGGGGAAGAGTCTGGGCAGCTCTGGCAATTTGTGACTGTTTTTAGAATTTGTGATCTGATGCAGTCTTGCAGGCTCACACGTGTTATAGGTTGTTATCTGGCATGCTCTTAGAGTGCATGTACGGTCTCGCACGTGTTTGGATACCTGTAAGAACTCTTTGAACCATGGAAATAGTATGTCTTGACACAGATGGGGCCGAGTTTATCACACCCACACAGAGTTATTCCGAAGGGAAATCTGACTGCATACAAAAGAATTAAAATACAGCACAGATTCACGACAGAATATATAACTAATGTGGGGAAGTACAGACTCAAAAGAAGCAAACTGACACATCTGAGAGGGCTCTGAGATTGCTGGAGCTGTTGCTGAGCCAAAGCTTCGGCAGCGCGGCTTGCCTTTGCCTCCCTGCCTGGATAACGTGAGACCCTAGGTCTCATGAGAGCAGTTGGGCAAGAGGGGGGAACACTAGGTTGTTTAAGGGACGTTCCCCCCTCTATCCGCCCTCTTCCTTTTCTGGCAAAAGTTAAGGAGGGAGCTCTGCTGTTTGGTTTCCAAACAGCTGTGTCACGGATCAAGGCCTTCAGCGAACAGTGTCCAGGAGGAGGGGAGGGTAGCATTGGCTCCCTCCCAGGGTTTTTTTATTACTGACATATTATTATTAATATATTTTATATATAAATTGGGATAATTTTTTCTGTTATTAATTATTTTAGCAAAGCCAAAGAAGTGGGGGGGGAATGTGTGGCACAGCCGGTGCAGCCTGTGCTGACTGCGATCCGGCACGAGCAGGGCTTGAGAGCACTTATAAAAATAATTTAAAAGGGCCACAAGCGTTTGTTTTTATTTTCAAATTCTTCACTCACCCCCCCCCCTTCCCTTCCCTTCTTCAACAGCCAGATTGGTGTGCTTGGCTTTTGAGGGCTGCTTCGGCAGTGAGGCCAGTACTTTATTTGGCCTCGCAGCTATAGCAGGCCTGCATTTTATTATTATTATTATTATTATTATTATTATTATTATTATTATTATTATTATTATTATTATTATTATTATTATTATTATTATTATTATTATTATTATTATTATTGATGATGATGATGATGATGATGATGATATTGATATTGATAATGATAATAATAATTAAAAAAGAAAAAATAAATAAATAAATAACAATATTAATAAATATTAATAATTTTAATAATAAATAAATAAATAAAATTAAGATATTAATAAAATAAATATATAAATAATATAATAATAGTATTACTATTAATATTAATTAACTCATAATAAATAACTAGCAAAGTTGAATAAATTAGATTATTTCAACTTGATAGATATTTTATATATATAGTAATTAAACAGGAGCATTCCTAGGTCAGGAGAATCAATTAATTAAGTGGGCATAGAGCACCAGTCGAAGGATTTTAAATTGGTATCGATTAAGTATTTCTGAAAATAAGAGTTGAGCCCTGAATTGTCAAGTAAATTAATTAGGGACTTACTTCCTTGTTGGTACTAATTGGATTGGTAGTTTAATTAAGGGGAATTAATGAAGGAGTTTAGTTTATTGTGATTACAAATTAATTAAAATAGGAACAATCAATGATGTTTATGTGGTCTGACTAGCTGGTTCCTACCACATAGTCAGGTTTGTTGTCTTAAAAGGGGGGCATAGCTGCGAGCCATCAGCTGGTTACCCCCTCCATTATTGTGCATAGATAAGATTATTATCTGACTTGGCATCAGTACTGCTGTGACAATTCTTTCTTCTTCATCTGGAGCACTAGATTCATGATGGCATCTCGGAAGGGCCAAGGCAATAAGAAGGAGAATCAGCCTACCAAGAAAAGGCCAGTTCCCCAAGTGTCTCCTCCCCAGTCCTCTTCTGACGAGGAATCCTGGCCTCTCCGGCAGCAACTGCAGGAAAAGATTTCTGCTTTAGAGGCTGAAGGGCTGGTGAGACAAGCTCCACAGCCATGAGAGGTGCAGCCACGCAGATCAGCTAGGGATTCCAAGTGCCATCGTGGGGCCAAACGTAAGGCAATAGCTGATTATCTAATGACTAGATTTGCTATTCTTGAGGCAGAGCAGCAGCCTGAAGGGACACCAGATGCGATGCAGATGGGGCTTCTCCAACACCACAGCCTTGGCATGCTGATAAGGGTAGAAGGTTGTCAACCCCTGCCACACCTGAACCAGCCATCCTTGTGGCTGTATAACGTGGACACCCGAAACCCAAACTTCACTAAACATGCAAGGTTTGTAGAGGAGAGTCAGGGAAAGCTTCCCTGCAAATGTGGTGTCTCTTGTGTAAAACCCATACATTCTTGACTCATCAAACTTGGGGAATCACGAATCAAAACAAATTACCATAAATTGAGAGAGAGCAAGAGAAAGATTGAGAGAGGAAAGTGGGAGCAACCTGGAGAACCACCAAAGTGAGGATGATACTCCCAGAGGGGAGATTAGGGGTGACAAAGATTACCTCTCCTTTGTCTCATTAGACCGTCTTGAACCTGGTGAGCAGTGGAACTTCAGGGAAATTTGTAGACAAGGAGGTAACAGGCTAACAGAAGCCCTAGGGCTGTAAAGCAGGAATTCAAGGGAGAGCAACCTAGGCTATTAGGATTTTCTGGCTAAATCCTGGATTGGGGAGGCCAGGCAGCTAAGACAGTGATTTCAGCTCAGAATATGAAGTCAGCACCAAGAGGCTTCACAGGGATCATCAGCAGCTGTGTTCAGACAGATAGATACAGTACGAAGAATCCCCTCGTTGTACCTACCTTTTTAGGTGGTTTCTGACCAGGCTGACTAAAGTGATCTGGGCCTTTGTTAGTGAGGTGTCCTGTTCTGCCTTTATCATTATCTTTCTGCCTGGTTAATCCAAGAGTCAATGGACATAGAATGGGCCACCTGACTACACAGGACAAAGGAGGAGGAGGAGGAGGAGGGCAGGCTGTTTACAAAAATGCAGAATTGTTCTAAGGCATTTGCTCTCCCAGACAACCCTTTTAGCATAAAAACAAAAGAAGCTGATCTAATCATCTGGCCTCTACACAGGAGGGCTATCCTGCTAGATGGCTCCTTAGTTGGGGGTATTCATGTATTCAATGTAATTTTGATAAAGGTCGTTTAGAGCTACATTCCTGTCATTTCCTCTGGGGTTTGCCTTGCCTAGAGACCTGAGGCTATTTCTTCTCTGCCCCTGTTTTTAACCTACACTTGTCCTTGGCCTGACAAGTTTTTCAGTTAATAAAACAGTCTGTGGCATGCACAGACATGTCTTAGTGAGAGCAACACTCTGCAGGAGTGCTGAAGAAACCTTGCAGTTCAGTGACAACAACCCCCTCATATGCAAATACGTCACCTCTGAAAATACAGGAGAACTCTTTTTTTTTTTTAAAGCACTCCCGTTTCCCTTGTCAAAATGCATTTGCTGGTAAAAAGCTTACTTGTAGGTTTAAAATATCAGGTGCACTATAAGATTACTAGAAAAAGGACATCATTCCACTTAGTTCATTCTTCATCACAACTTTTTAAGAATCACATTTTGAAAAATAATTTAATTGAAACAACTAAAAAAACCCCACACCAAATGCTGGAGAAAGGAATTGCCAGAGTTATCTACCTGGGTAGAGGGCTTTGTGTGAGGTCTGATTTTTTGATTTCTCTGTATGTTTATGGAGCTGAATTAAAGTTTCCACCATTTTGTCCCTTTTAATATCTTCAACATAGAGTCTTCATAGTGGGTTTACCTATAGAATTTGGCCAGGACAGATAGCTGAGAGTTTTTCAATTTTTTTATAAGAGTGGCAAATGTCTTCATCAATTCAACAGCAGGAAGTTGAGGTTTGGAAAGAAAACAACAACAATAACAACAACAAATATGGCAGAAAGCGAACCAAAACGAGTAACCCATACCTAGAAAACATCATGTAATCAATAGTTCAGATTAAATACATACATTTAAAAGTGTCCTAAGAGACTGAAGGATTAAACATTACAGATGAGTTAATATGAAGTTGCACTCAGCAGTAAAACATGGTTAAGGATGATGAATCAGTGAAAAATAAGAGGCTACCCAGATGTCTACGGAGGGGGAGTGAAAGCATGCAGAACTAGACTGCCATTAGCATGAGACTCAGCTGGGGGCAGAACAGCAACTGGATTGATCTGGCAGCCCCTGTGTTCCTAACTGTCAAGATGTGTGCATTTTTCTCTCACTAAAATGGCACCCAAGCCAAATTTCTGCTTTTAAATATTTTAAAGCTATGTGTTGTCCTTGCAATGCACAATTTGAGAGTGGCCATGAGCAGGCACTGAAACACAAACTCAGCCAGAGGGAGGAGAAACCCATTTTGTCTTTCACTGAACAGATTAGGAAGTGGTGTCTCTTCAGATGTAACTGGACTAAATTTCTGACAAGCTGAGGCAATGCTGCTTGGTGTTCATGGGAACTGGAGTACAGGAGGATCCAGAGGGCCTTGGGTTCTTCACCCTTTGTATGTGCTATAATAAATAATACTTTTCTATTTGAAGCTTTTAACTATCTCCCTTTCCAGTAAACTGTGCCCCCAGTATCCAGCAAGGGCACATTCTATGTATAAGCATCTCTCACTGAAAACAAGGATGTGACTACATTGAAATGCCAAATTGGGAGTACTCGACTTTGCTTTGAAGCCTATAGTCCATTTAAACTCATAACCAGCATTTGCACAGGGGCTGCAGACTGTTTTGAGTGTTCAGTGTTCACACTAGACACGCTGTAATTGGCATTCCAGCCCACAGCCCTTTTCTGTTCTTCCTTCCTCTAGTCCTGCCTCTGGCTTTCTTTTTATGGTTTATTGTGAAGCAGCTTGGTTTTCAAATGCACACATTCCATGGCATCCTCTTTCATCTCGTCTTGCTTGCTTCTTTTCCTGTCCCCTTTTAAAAGTTTTATATGTGCAGAGGTGATCCAGCACTAAATTCAAAGACAATAAAATAAAAATTAAAAAAATGAGAGAGCAATCAGGAGAGGAGAGAACATGTTTTTTTGTTTTGTTTTGTTTTTGCTGTATCTCACTCTTACATGTCATCTTAACATCCACTATCCATCTCTAAGAAAACTATTTTAAATCAAACATACCTACAAAATAGCTCAGTGGTTTAGGTTCCTGGCTGCAGAAGCCAGAGATTGGGAGCTTGATTCCCCAGTGAGATGCCTTGACCGAGGTTGGACTTGATGATTCAAAGGCTCTCTTCCAGCTCTGCAGTTCTAAGGTGATGATGATGATGATTTTAACATGAACATATACACACACAATAGTCTGAACTTACAGGGATTCACAAACTCTAATATTAATTAAGCAGCTTATCCAAGTGATTACATCTTGAAAAGTAACAAGCTGAAACCCAAACTGAACTGTCTTGGAAATCCCACAGATACAGTAGGATTCTTATAAATATAGCCAGGAAAGAGCAACACGAGGGGTTGGTGCATCGGTTGTCTGGATACCAGGATGCTTGGGTGGGGTGGAGAGAGTTGCAAGTGTCCCCTGATATGGATCAGGGGGACCTGAGAGAGCGTATGTTCCAGCACAAATATACCAGGTGTTATTTGCAGACAAGCCAGGTAGAACTTCCTTGGCTCTCAGCCAGTTATCCTTTGGGGATCCCAAGTGACTTAGGGGAGGAGAGGTGAATGCCAGCACGACAGACATTTCCCCATCTTTAAAACAACATTTGCAGGGGGGAAAGCCCAGTTGATTAGTATGGTAATCCAACGTGTGAGATGGAATTGTTGTAGATCACAAGTTAACAGTGTGATGTGGCTACAAAAAAAGGCTAATGCTATTTTAGGCTGCATTAATAGAAGTATAGTTTCCAAAACCCACGAGGTGCTAGTCCCCCTCTGTTCAGCACTGGTTAGGCCTCACCTTGAGTATTGTGTCCAGTTCTGGGCACCACACTTCAAGAAGGATGCAAACAAAATGAAACAAGTTCAGAAGAGGGCAACAAGAATGATCAGAGGGCTGGAAACCAAGCCTTATGAGGAAAGGCTGAAAGAACTGGGCATGTTTACCCTTGAGAAAAGAAGACTGCGGGGTGATATGATCGCATTTTCCAAATATTTGAAAAGCTGTCATACAGAGGAGGGGCAGAACCTGTTACTGATCATCCCAGAGTGCAGGACACACAACAACGGGTTCAAGTTAAAGGAAGCTGGATTTTGGTTGAATAACAGGAAAAACTTCCTAACTGTTAGAGCAGTACAACAGTGGAACCAGTTACCTTGGGAGTTGGTGAGTGCTCCAACATTGGAGGCATTCAAGAAAAAATTAGATAATCACCTGACAGATATGCTTTGATTGTATTCCTGCATTGAGCAGGGGGTTGGACTTGATGGCCTTTTAGGCCCCTTCCAACTTAAGTTTTCTATGAGTCTAAGCACTCATCAATAATTTTGCCACCGCAAAGGGCCCCAACAGAGGAGAGGCCTTGCAGGAGATATTCTGGTCTGGTCTGGTCTGGGCAAGTTGACAGAGTGGATTACGAGTTCTTTCCCATTGCCATAGTCAGTCACACTAAGGTTTAGGAGTTATTCTGTCTGCCCCTTTGACCTGCTGAAACTCAGGCTTAGTGCCATTTTATGAGAGGATAAATTCATCATTACATAATATGAAAAAGAATTAGATGTTTAAAGCACTGGTTCTGTCACAGTAATTCATTACCCATGCCATGATGCAGCTGTAATCTTACTGGGATTTTGCATTGAAATGCAATTTCAGGTATATACAAATAAGTGCAAATATATTTATCTGTCAGTTGAAGGCTCTCTCTCTCTCTCTTTCTGTGTGTGTGTTAAGTTTGCGTTAGACTTACATTAGCATTCGGTCCAAGAGTAGAGCTTATTGCAGATTTAAATTTTCTATACTCTGCCTTCCAGTTCTTCTCAGGGTTAAAATACATGCCAAGTTAAATATTTAGCATGTGTATAAACCTCAATTTCTTTCTCCTAAAACAGCTTTAGCCAGTTTGGGACCCCTTGGTACAGGAGACCGATCCCTTCTTCAGTGGCCAGATTCTCCCCTTAAAGTAATCCTTCCCACACGAAGCAGCTAAAATGAATGCTTCATAGGATCCAATAGACGGATTAAGAACACCACTGGAATCAGGGGATGGGGGAAGGAAAAGAGCACATGTGCAGAAGCTCCATGCCCTTCTCACCTGTATGCAAGGTCCTGATCCAGACAATGGTCCCACACTGAGTTTGAAATGAGAAAGAAACTGAAGCTAGCTGCATGTCATGTGTTTAGCATGAGTTACAGTTGAGACTTATTGAAGAAGAATGTAGGTATAGGCAATATGTAGCCCACAATATTACTATGAACTGAAATTGTGTAGGTCCCTTTCTGCATTTACTAGGGTCACTGAGCAAGCAGTGTATGACTGGGGATACCATGGACATCTGGAAAGAAAATGTTTTCACAATTGTCATTTTGCACATGGTAAATAAAAACAGGATATTGACCTGTGTTTTTTCTCTTATACATAGCTTTGGACAAGCTGTTCTATCTTAAATTATATAATTTATAGAACAGTGGATACAATAGATTATAGAAAGGAATGTCCATGTTCACATATAATGTTAAGATGATTGTTTAACACTGGGCGAATGAGCATCTACAGCTTCAAATAAAGCCTCAGAAAGGTGCTCATCCTCTCTCATTGTCCATCTTCTCCCCTCATTCTTGTCCTTCTCCTGTCAAGAGGATGATTTCACTAGAAATCTAGTTCCATTTCTGCAATTCCTGGCTTGGTATCAGGAATTAGGTATTATGGTTTAAGACACAACCTGAGATGTTAAATAAACCAAAAATAAAAAATAAAATCCAAGATTGGCTTGATTAGCAATTGACTAGAGACTGTTCGAAATCATGTTTCCTGTCCTGCAAGAGAAGTGGAGGCAGAAATACACCACACTGAGGCTGTATTCAAGTCATTCACACAGCACCAGATCCTCAGACAACCTTACATATGGGGCAGTTATAACTAACTTGGTTTGAATTAATGGGATGGCTTGAACCAAAATGGAAAAGGCTAGCTCCATTACAAAATGGTTTTCCTCAGATCAAATCCACTTCACCAACTTGGAAGTTACTTGAAAAGTGAGTGGAACAAATGGCGCTGTGTATGTGTGTGTGATATTCTTAAATATATGGCTACACTTATAAAAATATTATATATAAAAAATATAAAACACATTAGCATATGGATTAGATCAAAATGAAAAATACATGTTGTATTTTAGAACTTGGAATAAAGGCTGATCAAAATTAACAAGATACCAAGGTCAAAAGTCAATATAACCCAAATATTAAAACAGAAAAAGAAAAGCTTCTCACTTTCTCACAAGTGTGTGCGTGGGCATGTGGTCTTTTTTTTAAAAAAAAACAGCTTTGAAAAAGCTTTTGACAAAGGAGAATACAATCTGAAAAATTATTATTCATGGAAAATAACTGGCAACTATAACTCTGGCATATTTAAAACAGTTTGAAACCAATTAACATATCACCTAGACTTGAAAGAAGGCCAGTTCTCATTCTGTAGTTGAATGTAATCAAGATTACATAGAACTCTAAAATGAATTCGTGAGATACATGTTGTTTTCCATGTTTTAGAGATTTTAGAGATTCAAAACTGGAAAGAGACTAGGTATAAGTCAACAGCCCTGAATATGTGAAGGAGGCCTTCCCAATGGCTGCAGTGCCAGGGTGGAGAAAGCAACCCACATGCTTCCAGAACTCCATCTGCCATCGCCTGCACCTGCAGCCCTATATATGAGGCAGTCTGGACTTCAGCCTGACACAACAGCAGAATTACTAAATGCCATCCAACTGATTTAAAAATACTGCACTACTGAACTGGATTGTGCTCTTGTGAACATAAAACAGCATACATATATTAACTTCTTAATGTATTGCCTATACTCATCAGATTTTCGTAGGTATAGAAATAACTACAAGTGGTTCTTTTGTTTTAGATATTTATGTATATATTTATTGTAGCATCCTGCTATTCCACCAAAGAGTATTCAAGCAGGCAAATGACAACAATAAGCAAAGAATAAAATGCAATCCAATACCATAAAATATGTAGTACAGCTCATAAGCATAAAGATGAAACAAATAAAACATCAACAAAATCATTCAAAAACAGGCTACAACTGATTACAGAGTATTCACAAGTCCACTTGTGGGCCAAAGCCTCATCCAAATAAATTTACTAGTAGAAGATCATCAGACATACTGCTAGGTCTGAGAAAGGCATGGCCTGTCCTTGCCTCTGGTTTATGTACAAGGACCACATGGCATTCCCCTCCCCCCCTTTTTTATGCTAGGTGAGATTCCCTTGTGAAGTAGTTTCAGAGTTTGGGACCATCAAAAATCTCTGTTATAAGCACCCACCAAATGGCTTTCAAATGTGAATGGAAGTGAAAGAACAGTCTGTCTTCTGGGCTTCAAAACGTTCATTAAGCTCATATTGGCTGAAATCATGTTGCTCTGTTTTATGAGCGCAATGGGTATGACTTCCTAAGTGGTGACCTAATCACTACCAATTAGAGGCTTGCTTTGGCAATTTCAGAATGCATGCAACTTCACTGTATTATGTAGAAGTTGCATACATCCCAGTATTACGAAAGGAAGTCTTTAAAGGGAGATTTGCCAGCCGTGCCATTCCCATTGCGCTCATGAAGCAGAGCAACAGGAATTCAGCCATAGATGTCAAACCAGAGCAAACGGGCTACCTAAAACACAACATGAATGCTATAAGGGAGACATATATAACCAACATTAATTTGAACATGATAAACGTCTATGTGATAAAGTGTGTAAAAAGAAACGGTATCTGAAATGTGATTATGTTTTCCTTTTCTATTTCTACCTCCTTCCGTTCTTAGTCATATCTTGGTTGACTATAAACAGTTGTGATAGTTGGCAGCCAAACAGCATGGCAGAGGGAAATCCTATTAATGCTACTGCAGCATTTGTTATCATTTAACGTTTATTGTGAACTTTATGTGAACTTTAGAAAGGTATGTTTGACAGTGGCAAGAGGACTCATTCTCCAAAGGTGGAAAAGAGCAGCCCAAGTCTTCATCCGGGTTTCCAAAAGTAGGCCTGATCTGTGAAGCAGTCACAGACTGCAACTCTTCAAATTATCCTAAAGTAGGGATTGGGATCATCATCATCATCATCATCATCATCATCGTCGTCGTCATCATCATCATCATCATCATCATCATCATCATCATCATCATCATCATCATCATCATCATCCCTTCTATGGACACAGGCCTTGTTGAGGTGGAGGGTCTTGTGTGCTTCAGTGAGTTTGGAAGCTCTGCTGGTGGTAGTGTCACCACTACCTGAAGGGTCCCCCAAGTCAGATAGGTCTCAGCTAAGAAGCAGACCCACTGTGTCACCAGCCATCAATTATGAGAAGAGAAAATAAACCGGAATCCATTCCAGATTGGTTGTTGCCTGGGTCACCAAGGACTACATCAGAGGCTATAGTCCCTAGACATCTGGTGACAAATGGTCTACAGGCTCAGCAGACCCTGTTGAGGAAGTAGGACAGGCTGCTGCAAAGCTACTGGAACAATGAAAATGCAAAACTTGGGACTCCTGTTGAAAATCAAGAAATTATTAAATGTTATTATGAGGCAAACCCAACAGCCCATGGGTTTCAGACCAGAAAGATGGAAATTTGGAAAAGGAAGCACCAGAATAATGACATGATTGAACACCAATTAATGGATCAGAGAAGGTTTATCATTTGGAGTAAAGTGTTTTCAGAACTGGAATTGCAAGAACCAGAAAAAATGACAAAAAAAATCAACACAGAACAATGACCATAGTATGGAAGACAAACAGAGGATAGAGGTAGACGCAATAGTGGGGAAAAATGTATCAATAGAGGAACAACTTGTGGAACAACCCAGAAATTATGAATTGACAGAAGAGTAGCCATCACTGAGGGGAAAAACAGTAACCCATATTAGCCAGAACACAGAAAGACAAAGGCTCTCCATTTTGTGCCAGTTACAAACTACATCAGTAAAAGATCTACTGAGAGATGCAAATATAGTACACAGAACAATCCCAACCAACATGCTAAAGGAAATAAATGAGCTTATGCATAGCACAGCTACCATATTAAACATAGAACTTGGTCACAAGCAGCAAAAAACCCCAGAAAACTCCTGGCACACCAATGTGGAAAATTCAACTGGAAAGAAACATTAAGTACAGACATGAGCAACTTAAAACAACTGAAAGATTCAATACATAAAAATGAAAATATAAAAGCCAGACTATGCAAAATATATGACCTAGAAATTATGAAAGAATTAAAACAACAGGTAACAACTATAGCAAAGAAAATTGAAAGATAGGATGAACATTTGAAAAATTATTCGGAAAACATACATTTTTCTATGCATCACTAGGAGAAAATGCAGAGCAAAAGAAATTAGGCCCATAGCTCCAAAACTTTGAAAACAAATACTGTACGGGAAAGCCCAACAGGACATAACAAAAATGCCTCATGGATTAAAGACATTTGTAAAGAAATTCAAGGAAAACAAATGGGTGAAATTGTAATAACAAATGAAATGATTAAGAAGCAAATAAAGACTGTGAAAAACTGGAGTGCAGCTGGTGCAGATAAACTGCATGGATTTTGGTTAAAGTCTCCATCAACAGATAGCAATGCAATTTAATCACTTACTTCAAAATTCTACAAGTGAAGATTGGAGGACAATAGGCCACACATTTCTGATTATAAATGATCATCAAAAGGGCAATGAACCCACTAATTATCGACCAATTATATGCCTTCCAACAATGTTCAAGCTCCTCACAAGTGTACTTGCAAAATCAATGTATAATTATTTAATTGAAAACTCCCTATACCCAACTGAACAGAAGGGGAATTTTAAACAATCAAGAGGCACAAAAGGTCAGCTGGTTATTGATAAAATGATACTAAAGAGTGCAAAAAAGATGAAAAGTAGATCTTAATATGGTCTCAATATACTATAAAAAGGCATTTGACTCATTGCCATACAGCTGGATTAACCCCTGCCAAAAATATTGGGATTAGTAAAAATAATCAGAAGTTCCTCAAGAAAAGCATAGAAAAATAGAAAATTGTCTTTACGACCCACAGGGAAGAAATTGGTGAAGTTAGCATCAAAAGAGGAATATTTCAAGGGGATTCTTTGTCACTACTGCTGTTTAACATCTCACTTATCTCCATGTCAATAATTTTAAATAGAACTGGATTGGGCTACCATATTTCAGAACAAACAGGAAAAATCAATCATTTGTCATATATGGATGACTTAAAACTATACGCAATAAGTTCCACAGAGATAGAATCACTGCTAAACACAGTGTGAATATTTAGTGAAGATATGCAAATGAAATCTGGAATTGACAAATGTGGAGCTCTGTCTATACACCATGACAAGATCCAAAAATGAGATGGAATAGATTTTTTATACGGTGATATTATAAAATCATTTTCAAGTGATGAAAATTATAAGTACCTTGGAATACGAGAAGCAGATAACATCCTGTGCATAAAAACTAAAGAACTGATAGAAAGGGAATATATCAAGAGACTGTGGAAAATCTTAAAATCAAACTTAAATGGTGGAAATATAATCACAGCCATAAATACATGGGCAGTTCCAGTAATTAGATACACGACTGGATTGGACCCAAAATGAATTAGAAGAATTGGATCAGAAAACATGGACACTAATGAACATGCATCATGTGCTACATCCAAAAAGTGATGTGGCCAGATTATATTTACCCTGAAAACTTGGAGGCTGTGGACTACTGCAGATAAAGCTAGTAGTAGAGGAGGAAAAAAGAAGCCTAAATGATTATATTAGTACCAGTGGAGAAAAATCAGTTAAGGTGGTATAAATGGAGAATATTTTGGAAACAACAGAAACAAAGGCTCAATATAAGAAACAACAATTTGAAAATAAATTAAACAGCTGGAAAAATGAACCACTACATGTACAACACTTGAGAAATATTGATGGAAAGCATGATTGTAATTCAATATGGGCATGGGTAAAATTGGGGATCATTAAGAATGAAACCAAAGGCTTGATTTTTTGCTGCACAAGAACAAGCACTCTAAACCAATGTGATGAAAGCTTAGATTCAAGGAATCAGTGTTAACAGGAAAGGATGAAACTATGTCACACCTTATCTGTGAATGTCTAAAGATTGCACAAACAGATTACAAAATTAGACATGATAGAGCGGCCACTTTAATGCACTGGTCATTATGGAAAAAGTATAACTTGCTAGCCTCCAAAAATCTGTGGCAACATCAGGCAGAGAAGGTGTCAGAAAATGAGGAAATCAAGGTCTTGTGGGATTTCTGGATCCAAACTAATAGACACTTTGAACATAGCACACCAGACATAGTAGCAATAGAATGAAAAAATGTCTAGATCATTGACATTGCAAATCCAGAGTTGGGGAAAAAAGAATTGGAAAAACTAACAAAATACAGAGATCTAGTGATAGAAACATCTTGTTTCTGGAAGAAACACACTTCAGTGGTCCCCTTTGTCATTGGGGCTTTGGGAACAAGATCAAGAAATTTCACACAGTACTATAAACAGTTGCTGATCTCAGAAATAATACAATCAGAGCTACAAAAACAGCAATATTAGGAACAGCATGCATACTGCATCAATATTTCACATATATGTCACGTTCCCCCAGTGTCCCCTGTTTGTTTCCCCTCAAACACAGGTCCACCTTCAGATACAATATACTATTTTCTCCCTTTACACACTGCCACCAGTGGATCTTTATCCAGACTGTACCAAATATGTTTCTAAGACCCAAATATAACAGGTTTATTTATTGTTTGATTGGTAAATCACAGAAGTAAAGTCATAGATGTTCTTTTATTGTTCAATCATTGAACTTGGATAGAATTACATGTTTGATTGCTTGGATTCATTCACATTAACAACTGTAACAATATCTTATGACTATCTATTTTCTATTACTTTTATCTCTTATCTATTCTCTAACACACACCAACTTTCCAGTCTCTGTCTTAACACTTCAAAAACTCTTCTCTAACTCCCCTCAGTCTCCACCTCTCTTTCTTGACTCTGACCCTCTTGTCCTGCCATAGGCTCCTGCCCTATAGCTCCATATGACAGACAGGTGTGACTTGGGCATTCTGCCACAATATACTTAGGTTTGTAGTTAAAACTTGTATCTGTTATATAATGCCAGTCAATGTTTTTATAATTTTGATTGAATGTGCCTGTTTTTACTACTACTACGATGACGATGACGATGACGAAGAAGAAGAAGAGGAAGAAGAAGTTACCATGAAGACAGAATATGGAGAGATAATTGTTTTCTATAGGCAAAGGTATCAGACAAGGGTGAATTTTATTCCCTTATCTATTGAATCTGTATTTATCATACAGAAAGCCGAACTAGATTCAGATTAAATAGGAGTGAAAACTCATGGAAGAAAACATCAGTAATTTAAGATATGCAGATGACACCATCTTATTGGCAGAAAGCAGCAATGACTTGAAACAACTGTTAGGAGAAATGAAAAAAGAAAGTGCCAAAGCAGGACTTCAGCTGAATGTTAAGAAGACAAAAATCATCACCATAGAAGAACTACACAACTTTAATGTTGATAATGAAGAAAGTGAAATAGAGATTGTGTCTACCTTGCTTCAGTCATTAACCCAAATGGAGACTGCAGTCAAGAAATCAGAAGAAAACGTAAACTAGGAAGGGCTGCAATGAAGGAACTAGAAAATACCATTAAGTGTAAGGATGTGTCATTAGAGACCACGACCAAGATCATTCACATTCTTTTATTTCCACTGACTATGTATGGATGTAAAAGCTGGACAATAAAGAAAGTTGACAGGAAAAAAATGATTTGTTTGGAATGTGGTACTGGAGGAGACCTTAGCAAATACCCTGGTCTGCCAGAAAGACAAGCCAGTGGGTCCTAGATCAAATCAAGTCTGAACTATCTCTGAATGCAAAAATGTTGAAACTGAGGCTTCCGTACTTTGGGCACCTCATGAGAAGACAGGATTCTCTGGAAAAGACAACAAGACTAGGAAAGGTAGAAGGCAGCAGGAAAAGAGAACAATCAAACATGAAATGGACTGACTCCCTAAAAGAAGTCACAGGCTTGAGTTTGCAAAATCTGAGCAGGGCAGTTCAGGGCAGGACATTTTGGAGATTGTTCATTCATGGGGTTGCCATAAGTCAGAGGCAATTTGATGGCACATAACAACAGCAAATAATATTATTCTGAGAAGCTGGAAGAATAATATTTATGAGTTATGACAAATAATGAAATCACACATTGTACAACATAGCTGCCGTACATGAGGAACTTGTTTGTTATTCCTATTCAGCCAACTAAACTTGAATGGATTTGGGTACACAGTCTTCATGCATACTTCGAGATGTCTTACAGACTTCTTTTTCACATAATCATGTCCTATTTTTGTAATTCACAACACAAGTTTTGAAATGTTGATCACTCAGTGGATCCCCATCTTCAGAGTACTGCTCGTGTACTCTACAGAAATACGACGTCTTAAGTGTGGGGAGTGGCATGTCTGGTGGGAGAGGAGAGAGGTGCTGCACTTCATTCCCTTTAGAATTCAGTCATTGTTTAATGTTGTCACAGAATCATCTGAAGTATACTTTGGATTTGTCTGGCTGTGGGGCTTCCAAGGAGAAGGAGGCAAGCCAAGCATAGGCAGATATCCTATTGCTTAGTGCAGTAAGTCACGACTAGAACAGGCCCATTGAAATAGTGGTGATATGATGAGTCAGGTCTTCTATAAGTTGCACAGATTCAATGGGCCTACTCTGGTTGAGCCTTAAAAAGCAAAGTGTGCGGCTTATATACCGCCCCATAGTGCTTCAAGCACTCTCTGGGCGGTTTACAAGTTAATTATGCAGGCTACACATTGCCCCCCCCCCGCAAGCTGGGTACTCATTTTGCCGACCTCGGAAGGATAGAAGGCTGAGTCAACCTTGAATCGGCTACCTGGGATTGAACCCCAGTACGTGAGCACAGTTTTAGCTGCAGTACAGCGGTTTAACCACTGCGCCACGAGGCTCTAAGCACCAGGATTTCTGCCTTAGAGAGTGAAGAGGAGAAAGATTTGTGAGCTAACCTAGTGATGGAAAGCTGATGAAATAAAACATGTGTCAACTAGATTGTTGAACTTACATGCATGAAGAGGCACACTACAAAGTCTATTTTTTAAAATAAATCGTGGCATTGATGGTTTATAGGGACAGTGACAGAGTCAGTTCTAATTTTAGAAGGGACCAAATAAATATTTGTGGTTTATCGGAAAACCAGAAGGCTGAAAAGATTATTTATGATCTAGACCCTTTCAGCAAGCTGTAAATAAAAGAAAATCAAAGGTAAATCTTGTATTGCTGTTCTATAAGTATCCTGAACAATTTTCCAAAACTATTGCTGCAGGCCTAACCCAAAATATTTTGCTGCCTGAGCTGAAGAACAAAATGAGCTTCATTCTGCATTCCCTTGGCAGAACACAACTGGACTTGGCTGTTAGTTTTTACTTTGCAACTGGTAATAGAATTGCATACTGCACCATACCTGAAGCAGCAGGCTTTTGTAATGGGGAGCAGGACAGAGGCGTTCATGAGGAACAGCCAAGAGACTAACACTGCTATCTCCTAGTTCCAGCTTCTTGAGGAGATTGCTCTACTCTGCCTAATGGTTGGGTGAGCATAGTATGCCTGTATATGAGAAGAAAAATATGAACAGTAACTTAGAATGGTTTATAGAAGGAGCCTTGTGGCACAGTGGTTAAACTGTGGTACTGCAGTCAAAACTCTGTTCAGGATCTGAGTTCGATCCTAATGGACTCAGGTAGCCGGCTCAAGGTTGACTCAGCCTTCTACCATTCCAAGGATGGTAAATTGAGAACCCAACTCACTTGATGGGGGCTATGTGTAGCTTGCATAATTAAATTGTAAACCACCCAGAGAGTGCTTTAAGCAACACAAATTGCTTTTGTTTTTTGTAGTTAGCCATGTGCTTGCCTAGCTATGTCTGAGCTTTGAATGGAAAACAGAAGAGACAAAGCATAACAGAATGTGAAATAGCAATGACCATAAGCTAAACAGAATTTGGCTTCAGATGGAGAACTAACAAGCAATAGGCCAGAACAATGAGAAACAGCAACGTACACTACCCAGCTAGCTCTCTCTCATAAATGAGAACTTGATAAATTCTAGATTTGAATAATGCACGGTAAATAACCAAGTTTTATCTGTGCAACAAAGAACAAACTGGAAAAAAATTGGTAAGGAAGATGTGAAATGGTTTGTTGGTGCTTTCAGTAGTGGCTGATGCCATGAGAGATCTGGAAATACCATCTAGATGCGGGTTGCTAAATGATCGTGTATGGGAAAGGGAGAAGCAAATGCAGGAAAGTATGTTAAATGGTCATGCATACCCAGAGGAAGCAGCATTAATGAGGAACATAGTTCAAACATACATCTCCCCTTGCAGGTGTGCCCCAAATGCACTTTGTATCAACACCTCTAATTAAGATGAGTGCACCCAAGTGCCTGTGTGGTGAGCAAACATCAGGCTTGTGAGAACTGTCTGGAGGTTCACCAACAGATGTTTCAGAGAGAACAGCCAATTAGCTTATTGAACCCCACTGGGATGACCAACCTGTCTCAAAAAATAGTCATTGTCACCTGAGTAGCTACAGGGACAATTAAATTTACTTAAATATGCTATTAAACTGATATGCTGCAGCTCTCCTTGGGATTTTATAGCTGATCCCAATTTGTCTCCTGACCACACATTGCAGAAAATGAATTCAAAGAGGTATCAACAAATGATAGCCAAAACTAAGTTGATTAATGGAGTATTAACAGAGACATTGCTGATTTGACAGTGACATCGGGCTGTGGGTTGGCAAATGTCAACAAGAGGGTTATTTAATCAGCAAATGTGTACTTGGCTAGCACTTTTATAGTTGCTCTGTGATCTAAATCTATGCCTGTCTCATTCTCATGTGCAAGAATGAGAAACCAAAATATTCTTCCTCCTGCCTCCAAGATGGCGAGGTATTTTCTACTGGTATGGCCAAGTGTTCTCACTTTGGCAAAAATATGTTTGGCACCACTGTGCATGATGATAATAGCCATTGGCTTGGCTACATGAGCTTTTTTAAAAAAAGAACCTTCAAGCATCACAAGACTTTTTTTTAAAAGTTTTTGACCCTTCAGCCAGTCCTTCTATGCTTACCATGTGTGTGTCCACTTCGCTTCATAAAGGGAAAAGAACAACCTTTTCCACAAATCACGGAAACATCAATGAAAATACCTCTCCTTGGTCCATTTTTATGGTGGAAGTCAGAAATCCCAGGTAGCCGGCTCAAGGTTGACTCCGCCTTCCATCCTTCCGAGGTCGGTAAAATGAGTACCCAGCTTGCTGGGGGGGCAATGTGTAGCCTGTATAATTAAATTGTAAACCACCCGGAGAGTGCTTGTAGCGCTATGGGGCGGTATATATAAGTAAAACAAAACAAAACAAAACAGTTTCTTGACAGGGTGTCTCGATAGGACACGACAGCCTGTCTTTTTCATGTTGCAAGATTCCTTCTTACCTTGGTCCTATAGTCATCCACCAGGACTTCAAGACAAAGATGGGAATTGCCCTCCCTTTCCGGACTGTATTGCAGCAGCCTTTGGTGGTTTCCTCTAGCCAGCCATATATATATATATGGCTGGCTAGAGGAATTTATTTGTTTGTTTGTTTGTTTGTTTGTTTGTTTGTTTGTTTGTTTGTTTATTTATTTATTTATTTATTTATTTATTTATTTATTTATTTTCCCTCCCTTTCTCCTGATGAGGGGACTCAAGGCAGCTCACAGTATTAAAAGAAAAATAAAAACACAATAAAGTATACATTGAAAACCGAATAAAAGTAATTCAAATGCGTCAAATGAATTAGAGCATTTAAACTTTAAAAACAAACTTGTTTCGCTAAAAGCCAGCATTCAGGGACTCAGTTATGCCTGCCTGAAGAGGTTTTCAACTGTCAGTGGAAGAATGAAAGGGGGAGGGGCCAATCTAACCTGAGGGACAGCATCTCACAACCTGGGAGCAGCCACCGAGAAGGCCCTCTCTCATGTCTTCATTACATATGCTTCTGATGGCAATGGGATGGAGAAGAGGGCCTCCTCTGACTATCTGAAGGACTGGGAAGGCTCATATGATTAATGCTAGATCCCTTCTTGTGCTTTAGAATTTTGCATCTTTCTTAGAGTTCAAAGTCAGAGATATAGACTCCTCAATATGTGTGCCTTGCCCTCATTTTACAATATAATTCAAGCAATGGGTACTTTCCAACCTGGCAGATATTTGTAGTCCCTTGCTGTTTTAAGATGTTGTTCTTTTTTTTTTTTTCAATGAATCCAGCAAGGGGACAGTGGATTTTACTAGAGTTTTTTTAAAAACATCTTTCTAAAAGTATGAGGAGAATCAGATACGTCTGATTTTGATACATTGCCTACAATTTTCCAAATATGTATGCTTGACAGAAAGGGAAGAAAATTGCTGGGGAGGGGGAGAAACCCCCCCAACAAATTTGAATTGGCAAAATAAATGTAGGCATTGATGACTGATTAAACTTGGTTCCCATAGGCATCTGGTTGGTGGCTGTGGAAAGCAAGATGCTAGCCTAGATGCACCAGTGGACTGCACCAGCACGGCTTTTGCTATGGGGAAGGGCAAGAAGAATAAACATTAGAGCCTTCGTGACAGAAATGTGATGCCAGTTTGTCAATTCTGACTGATTAGTCACTTGGCACCTGGCAGTAACAATCAACATTTCAGAGTTTCCAGCAATCTGCCAGTTCAGCCATCCAAAAGGATATTACTGGAGTCTGCCCCATTTTGTTTTCTCCCCCATCTGTTCTGTATTTTCCTTCATGTGAACTAAAATACAAGAGACCCAGAAAATTCCGAAAAGAGCATCAGGGAAAAGCCATTGAGCAGAAGACACTGTCTCTTACCAAGCTAGGTCATTGGATCAACTAATTCAATACTGCACTAGCACTGACCCTTAAGGATTTCCAACAAAAGTCTTTTGACATTTTGCCTGGAGATTCAGGATGCTGAAGTCAGGGCTTTTGAGCCCTCTCCCAGTGAACCAGCTTTGAATTACTAAATTGGTACAATGAGAAGAGAGGTCCCAATAAGGCAATGGAAACAGAGGCAACTAAAAACCTATTTATGTATATAGGACGGCATGGATTGCATTTATTTCAAAAATAAAAATCTGGACAAGAGCGGAGGATAAATAAATAAATAAATAAATAAATAAATAAATAAATAAATAAATAAATAAATAAATAAATAAATAAATAAATAAATAAATATCTGGACAAGAGAGGAGAACATATAACAATTTTATAACCCAATGGCAGTGTATTGACAGATTTCAGTTAGTCATGCACATAAATAAACAGTTATCTTCCTGCAACACTATGCAGGCTTATGCAGGCATGTCTCTCTAGGTTTGATAAGATTTACTCCACATATATATGCATAGAATTGTAACTTTACTCATTCAAGGTCATGATCCGAGGAGTGTCGTGTATCCATCCTGCTGAAACCAAGCTGCTCTGATGAACACCTAAATGGCTTCAACAAAAAGATTAATCCTTTCTGAAAGTCGGATTTCAAGGTAGACAAGCCAGGCAAACACCTGGGGAGTTGAAGTGTATGTTTACCTACCAAAACAGGAGTCCTCAAATTATATATATGCTTACTAGCCAAACATTATTTCTCTAGCCATCAGGAATAAACTAAAAGTGATTCTCAGCACAAGTATAGGGTCTTTTTTTTGTAAAGAAGTAATAACCTGCTGTCCTTACAGAAAAAAAGCCTAAGAGTACAGATTCAGTTCTCTTCATTGTAGATGCCACTTTCCTACACAAGAAAAAGTGCATATCAATTCATGATTGAGACAACACTTTATTAATTTAAACACCCAAGGATTTAATTAACATAACACTTATCTGCAATACCAACCATTATTCAGTTAATATTATTTATCAATAATGCATAATCCTATAACAAATACACATGACCTATCAACAATGATGCCTTGACACAATGTCAAGTATAACAACCAGATTCTTACAAGCTGTAGTAGACAACATCTCTCATGCTCCACTCTTTGACTCTGCAGTGGTTCTGACAGCTCCAGGAAAGTCAGGGTGGTAGTGCCATTCATCTTTCCCCCTGTATCCTGGATGTTGCAATTACTTCTGAAAGGCTTGTGTTGGCTGCAGAGATATAACAATCTACAGTATTCTAGTTGTTTTCTTAAAAAAAAAAACCCTCTGGTTTATGAATGTGGGATACTGTGCTTCTGTATCCATGATTCAAAAGATCAGGAAATGGCCTGATACTGCTGCTTAATATTGTGCCCAGCAGGAAAAAAAGATACCAAGCTTTACATAGCAAAGGGCAGCTTGTATGCTGACAACAACAATGGCAGCAGTTAAGATGGTGTACAGAATACCCTCCTCTGCTCACTACCATTCAGACTTGTTGAAAAATAGCTCTGACAATTGCTTTGTGAGAAGTGGTGAATCGATGAAAAAAGAAGTCAGTTTCTGGGATTTTCCCTCACTTGGTGTCTTTTTGTGATTCTTAGCCGACGGTCTGCTACATCTGTGTGTAATTTGGTGCTGAACTGAAATCTAGTTTTTGTTTGGGCTGCCCCAATTTTTAGAGCTTCCTTGTACAATGTTGATTTGCTCTGGGACACAATAACACAGGTGCACTACCATGCTGCTATTATACAAGAAGCCAGGTGTTTTCTGTTTCTAGGGAGGAGATAGTTTCTTCTATGTTTTTCTCTCTCTAATTCTGGAGCAGTTCCTATGACTCCAGTAGAGGCAGAGCCAGGAGTGTTCAGTCTCTTCTGAATTCTAGATGTCGTTGTCATTTCTCCCCTCCCGAGACCCTCAAGGATTTCCTGCTTACCTGACAAGTACCAGCATAGTACAGCAAGCCTCTACTTTCAAAACCAAGCTTTAAAAGGCTAGCATCTCCAAATGAAATCCACTCCAGATTCCAGTTCTTTCAATACCTAAAGTTATTTTAATTACCCAGTCTTTTATTTCTTTTCTGTTGTTATGGTTGTTGTGTTCTGTTAACAAGCAGTAGGGATGGGATTCTCGTTTTTCAACAGCAGCAACAACAAAAAACTTAAAATATTCTTCCTTTTTTTTGGTGTATCCTTTTGTGGGTTCCCAAAAAGGGGCACCTAAAACACAAATGATTCGTATTAACAAAAGAGGAGTACACAAATTTGTGTTTTTTTTCATGTTTCCCTCCTTCACAGAACTGCTGGAGAGCTCAGTGGATTAGGCATCTGGCGGGGAGTTTGTGCTTTCTTGACAGAGGCTGGACTTGATGCATTGGGTCCCTTCCAGCTCTGCAGTGCTAAGATTATTATTATTTTATTGTTATTTCATCTTTCTTCCTCCATGGAAGAAAAGAAACATTTCACAATAGTGTTTTGCGGTGTGCTGTCAACAGCCAATCAGAACATCAAGGAGGGAGGAGTGCATTTTTTTTAATTTATAAAAGGGCTTGGATTGGGTGGAACCTGATGAGGAGTGCTCTCCCTTTGCTCCATTCATTCCTTGAGGGTGATCTCCAGGTGCCCTCCATCTTGGATTTTACCACCTGCCTGCCTTCCTGCCTGCCTGCCTGCCTGCCTTTGGGCCTCCCATCTTGGATCCTTTCCCTTCATGCCTTTCCTCCCTTAATTTTATGAGGCAATTTTGTTCCATGTCTTTGGATTAATTTTAATGGTGCCATCAGGCAGTCTCCTTGTGTATGTGTGCCTCCTTGGGGTTGTTTTTTGGATTCACCCCATTTCTGTTTTTTACCTTCCTTTCTTAGATAATTTTTGCTGCCTACCTGTTGATGCCTGCTGGACGTAAAGAAGATAAGCATCAGGTGGTAGGAGGATGATAAATATCCCCATATTTTGGTAGTTTTTATTTATTTATTTATTTATTTTGAGGGGAAAGTGTTCTTTGGTTGAATTTTTCAAATCTGTTATCTGTAAGTAATGAGGCCTTTATTATTTCCACTGCTAATGTCTCAGAGTGAGTTATTGCAACTGTAAGTGCCAATTAACAGGAAAAAGATGTAGACTATTCTGGGAATGTGAAGCTATTGTATCCCTGCACTTCTCCTGCAGGAATTTAACCAGAAATTCAAAAGTCTGCAACATTTTTTGTCTGTATTTGCCTGTTTGCTTTTCCTGGTTTGGGAAAGAGGTGTGTTTGTGTGTTTAATTTTGGTTTTTTATATGAAAAGTATGAAAAAAGTTACCTGAAATGAAACATACAAAAAGAATCCTCATGCATTTCTCTATCAACTATTATAAAAATGTTTATTCATTTAGAGAAGCTGTATAAGTTGTTCATTCCCCTCCCTCATTCAGAGTGGGAATGAGAGGAAATATTAGATTCAATAGCCTCAACAAAAGTAATATTTTTTCACCTCCCGATACTCATGAAGTGTGAGAAAAATGGACTTCTTTAGAGAAATTTGCTTATCTGCAAGTCTTAGCAGGCAGCTTTGAGAAGTAAAGTGCAAACAAAACAATGTATACAATTTAAAATGTGATCAAAACTGTGTATAGTTGAAAAAATATGCACAAATGCACTTTAATCCAGAAGGGGAAATGTGCAAATCAAGTAAAATGCATAGGTGTAAAATGTGCATAGATTTCCATGCAGACATCCTTCAAAAGTCTCATAACCTGCTACAAAACAAGACAGAAGGATGATGCAGATGAAATTGAAAGCAACACAAAGAAATTAAGATTTTTTTTTTTTTGCATTTTTAAGGAGAAGAGTTGGGCAGCTGGAAGATGAGAAAGGACTAAGGACACACCATTCTCTGCAGTTTGTACTCAGTTGTGAACTGTAGCCTGACAGCTCCTGAAGGTAAAAGAGAAAAGAAATGTCATGCAATTACCTCAATATGGAGTTGAGCCTTACTTGCCTTTTCCAATATTGACACCATCTTCTTAGTGGTCTCCATAGGTCAGGCACAAGCTTAGCACACTGTCAGCAAGAAAAACATCTAATGGTTTGGATGAGTTTTGGAATAGCCATGAGCGCTCAGCATTTGGAAATGGGAATCTAAAGAGCAGGGCCCTCCTGTTCAGAGTTGAAGAATCTCCATTTTTAGCACCCCTCTAAGGAAATAATAAATCTAATCCCTATCCTAAAGGCCCTAAATCATCACTCATATACCTGAAATGCTGGACTTTCCAAAGGTTAGGCTACTGCCTCATATAATCTTTTCCCACAAAGACTGAAGACTTCTGTGCCATTTTTATGTCTTTTTTTTAAAGAGGAGGGAAGGGAGGAGGCAGAAACAACAACAAAAGGAGCCAAAGAAGTATAATGGGAAAGTGACATATTTCACAATACTAATATACTAACTAAACAAGAAACACACATATGTAGCATCTTTTAAAATAGCAGTCATCTTAGGAATCATATACATGTGATAATGTGGCATGTGTCTCATTACCACTTCTCAACCTGCATATATTTTAAGCATTTTACGAATTCAGATGCAATTGCTTCCCAAACATTTAAAGTCGCAGACATCAATTTTCTATATATTTATTGCCATATGAGAACTGTGAATTATATTCCTTCTTTACAAATCAAGAATCTTTGTGAGATCATTAACTTTAACAACTATCCATCTTGAACTTTAAATCACAAGATAGCCATACGGTTTATCTCACGTTGTTTCTGAGCAGATACAGTCACTTGGCTGGCACTCCTAAAATCTCCATCTTTTCAGCAATTCAGCAAGTCAGACTTTTAAAAATAAAAGGAAACCCTATGTTTCTTCATAGGAAGAACTGGTCTAGGACTAATTTTCAATCCATGGGACTATCTAGTGGAGGCCACTGCCACAGAGTCATCTTATTCAGCACTTGTGAAGGGGAAAGGAGTGTTTCGTCTTTCATCAGGAGGAAATGAGGGATCTATGAGGGTGACTCACAAGGTGCTGCTGAGTGTGATGATGCTGGGGCAAGGGGCCAGGATTTAAAAGGCCCTGACTGCTTCAAACCTTGGATTTTTCAGAAGCTGCTTAACCAGCCAAACAGCACATGGGTTATATGTATGAGTAGCCAGTCACTTCAGGGCCCTACTGAAAATATTTGTTTTGACTCACCTCTTTGTTGTGTGTGTAGTTGTTGTTGCTTAGTCGTTAAGTCGTGTCTGACTCTTTGTGACCCCATGGACCAGAGTACGCCCAGGCCCTCCTGTCTTCCACTGCCTCCCGGAGTTGGGTCAAATTCATGTTGGTTGCTTCAGTGACACTGTCCAACCATCTCATCCTCTGTCATCCCCTTCTCCTCTTGCCCACACTCTTTCCCAACATGTGTGTGTACGAGGTAATAAATATAACACAGATGCCTTTGCCAACATCATTTTTCTTTTTCTACAACAATCTTCATACAGGCTTTCAATCTTCAAAACCAACTGCAGATCGGATATATCTTAGATGAGAATTTCCCATGGCTTGGTTTCATCACATTACTGTAACTAGTCTTGAACAATAACTGCAGGGAAAGCTTTGATACTGTACATATATCTATTATATTGACTTATAAAAGTGATTAACAAACATGTATTTAAGCAAAATGCTTCAGCTTCTGCCATTTTCAGTTGCTTTTTCCAGAGCAACTGAAGGTGGAATCTGACACATTTTGCTTAAACATTTCTTTGTTAATCACTTTTGTAAGTGTATATATGTTTTAGCAATTAGCTTCATCCTTCAAATGGAAAAACCTTGATTGAGGTGCTGTTTAGTTCTCATTATCTCTACTATATATAGTGTATGTGTATACAATATTCTGGCTAGCAGAATATTGAATAATAAACATTATTTCAGCTTAGCCTTCTTCAGTTGCTGTGCTGAATAAAAGTGTGGACAGTTACATAAAATAGGATTGAATATTTATTCTGAAGTGGATGGATGATATCAGGGTTTTGTACTTAGCAACTTTCAGACTGTTAGTTGCTGGGTACAAAAATCTATGAATCAGGAAGTCCTCTTTTTTTAATAAACATATGAGGAACTGATTTTCATCCTAATTACTAACAAATTAGGCAAGGAATGTTCTGAATTAATGTGCTTAAGCCTGATTGCTCCAATTTCTTGGTCAAGATTGCAGATTTGTGATTTCTAAGATATATGTCACGGATTTGGCGACAGGAAAAATGCAGAGTTATTGAAGACACTTACAAGTTCTTCTTCTTTTGCAAGACGGTTGTATTTACAAGTATTTACAAGTATTTACAGGCAGGCATCACATCAGCATGGCAGGAACTCTTTACACAAACGGACATAGTGTATAGCAGCAAATGGTGAAGAAAGAAGAGAATGATACACAGACACTGTTCACTTATATACATATACATGGCATCTCTAGTCCAATCAGAATATACATGACTTCATCTTCTGCACCTGGTGTCTTCTTATTTCCAGACATTGCCTCATCTTCAGAGTGACTCAGCATACTCACATCTGTGCACAATGGCAGCTCGTTAATAATACATTTATTCAGGTTCAGGCCTACAAAATTTCTATATTCTGACAATATATCTATCTGTTTTTCTTTGGTATCATGATCATCAGCCGGTCAGTGACAGGTAGGACAGCAAACATCCAGCATCTGATCTTGCATGAACATGCTGATGTGTTGGCTGGGCTTGCATAGTAGATACCTGGTTGGCTGAGCCTGGGGGAGTTAGTCTTTCTCAGCTATATCTGCCTGGGGTCTCTGTGCAGCCGCCATCACAATGACACATGCCTTAGTTACATCTCATCTGGATTACTGTAACACATGGAGCTGCCCTGAAGAGTGTCGAGAAACTTTAGCTGGTTCAAAACGCTGCAGCCAGACTGCTGACTAGCATGAGTTACAGGGAGAATGTAACTCCCTTATTACAACTCCTTCATTGGCTGCCAGTCCGTTTCCAGGTTAGATGTAAAGTGCTTGTTATAACATATAAAGCCCATATGGCTCGGATCCAGGCTATTTGAAGGATCATATCACCCCTATATGAACTTTCTCACCTCTTAAAACCTTCTGGGGATTCCCTTGTCTTGGTCGCACCACGTTCCCAAGCTCATTTGGTGAGGACACTAAAGAGGGCCTTCTCCGTGGCTGCTCCCAGGCTTTGGAATGCATTGCCCCGAAAGGCCAGGTTGGCTGCCTCCCTCCCTCTTGTCCTTCTGTCATCAGGCAATGATCCTCCTTTTCAGGCTAGCTTTTAATAATTGTCTCAGGAATGCTTTGTTTATTAACTTACAGATTTTTAAATGTTTTTAAATTATTTTCAATTTTGGCTTTAACCTTGAGATAAGTTAAATTGTTTTTAATATGGTACAGTATTTATATGGTATTTTTAAAATGTTGATTGTTTTATAGTTTTAGTTGTTGTGACCTGCTTAGGTCCCCTGTGAGGAGAAAGATGGCATACAAATGATATAATCAATCAATCGATCAGCATATTACAACATAAATCATATTGCAAGAACTACAGATCATATTCTGTTTACTCTAGGATGTCCTGCCAATCACAGTGCTATTAAACTACTGTCTTTCTGAGATGCACACAGATAACCAAGCTTAGAGTCACAAGAGTGTGATCTAGGATTGGTGACTGAGGATTTAAACACTAATCTTGTCAGTAATCTTTGTAGATTTGGAGGCTGGCAGAAAGCAGCCACAGTATAGCTGTAACAAAATGTTCTAAGTGTGTTGGCAATGATTCCCCTGTAATTTGGAGATGCTAGGTGGAAATGTCCTGCAAAAGGAATACAGTACATTGTTCACTGTCCGATGCATAACTCTGATGGAGGAAATTTTTCTTTGAAAAGGTGGTTGCTCTTAATTTTATAGTCAGGATATCTTCACTGAAGCAGACATTTCTAAGATTTATCGATACCTTTTTATAGTTTTATTCAATATTACAAATACATCTGATTCTGAGAGTTATACTGTATATACTATTCACATACAGCCATGTGCACACACACAAACACACATGGATACACAAACATATATAGAGTGCCTGGATGCAGAAACCAGGACTGGGAGCTCAAACCCCCATCATACTTCCCCAGATTTTGGCTAGATGAGATTACCCAGATGATGTGCAGCTGATGGGGTTATGTGTCTTGCCACTTGTATGGCCTTGGGCAAGCTGCATGATCTAAAAGTGACATAAGAATGAAGGACTGGTACACCTGAGTACTGCTTATGCAAAGAACTGTACTGTGTGTGTGCGTCCTTCCTTCCTTCCTTCCTTCCTTCCTTCCTTCCTTCCTTCCTTCCTTCCTTCCTTCCTTCCTTCCTTCCTTCCTTCCTTCCTTCTCTTAACAGAATTTGCAATCAAAGTACTAGAATGTTAATTTAAAGTTACAGGTGGCTGTATGACTGAATTGGACTGTGAGCTTTACAGTCTGCAGTTCTATGTGTCCTGCCAGAGTCAGTCCCATGTAGTTCAAACGGATTTATTTTCTCATAACTAAGTGGAGTCATGCTGACAGTGGGAAACTCACTGTTGTTTGTTTCTTTAAATGCACTGATTTGTGTGCAGAAGTATGTAAGCCCTAATGAGTCTCAACCTTGCAGGCAGACTCCTTGCCTGTGAACACTGCAAGAGACCTCCTACTGTTCCATTCTGTCCTTAAATTTATGAGGATAATTTTAATGTGAAATATGTGCAAAACTGAGATGATTGCCTTTTAGATTCGTGGAAGAGTTTTAAGCCTTTGATGGGTTGTTTGCCTCCTTCTTGTCAATCAGTCCATGCATATAATGTGTACATTATGGAAACCTTAAGGGGAATAAAGAGATCTAATTCTTGATGGGTGGTAAGAAATCTCGTGAAGATTTCAAAAACCTCATCAAGGTATCATGTTGAATCAATATGGCTAAAACTATACAAATGCAGGAACATGTGATATCTTTATTGGACCACAAAAGAACCCCAAAAAACGAACAAATAAAAACAAACAGCGAACTTTTGATAAAATTACCACCTGTTCCTATATTTGTATCATTTTGGGGACCACACAGACTTTTCCTGATTTTCTTCTCAATAGCTTAAACTGACATGGATGAGGAATGTGACATTTATTCTTCCCAATCCAAACGTCTCCTGTCAAAGAAGTGCAGGACCATGGACAGCTCTGAGTGAATTGCTTGGCCCAGCCCCCACCCACATAAACAAAGGAGGAAGATGAACTGAGGCGGACAGTCTCCCATGCAGTCAGCAGTTGCCAAGATCTACACTCCATTTGAAGGGGGGGGGGACCATTTCCACAGTAGTGGTTTCCAACCTTGGGTCTCCAGATGTACTTGGACTACAACTCCCAGAAATCCCAGTCAGTACAGCTATTGGTGAAGACTTTGGGGACCACTCTGCTGTTCTACGAATTTCCTGCAGCATTGTCTTGTGACTCTTTATGTGAACTTGAGACACCCTGAAAGCTCTACAAGATTCCTCATTTCCAGCCAGGAGTGAGGCAAAGAGCTGTGTTTTCCCCCCTCTTAATGTCTACATAATTTGCACAAGATATGCACAAATCCAGCACCCTTTCCCCTTGAGAGGCCAAGCACGCTCTGTGTGCAAGAACAGAGATGTCTGCAAACATCTTGGCTTGCCTTTCCTGTACATACTAGCCTCATGTTGACTACCAGGACTGTGGTCTGTTTCATCAGCTTCTCCAGGCTCATTCAGCTAATCTCCCTCTGACTCCTAGTTCAAGGTTTAGACTACGGCACTAGAAGACTGCACTTCTAGCACACTTACTGAGGTGGGCATGACTATTCAAGCTCCTTTGTCTGCTTCTCAGCACAGTCTCCATGGCTGCAGTACCAATCTTGTTCCTATATCTCTGAAGAATACTTCTGGCTGAAGTAATTACCTTGCTACACAACTCAATCTGATTTGACTGCCCTGGCTGAAATTTGTATAGAAGCAACAATGCTGCTGAAGCTATATTTTAAACTACTGGTGATTTTTAGCTCTTGCATAGGTCATTTTGACCAAACTAGGCTTGGTCAAAAGCGCCTAATAAAATGGTGCTGGGTCGAAATGATAGGTATAAGCAAACTAATAAAATTGTTTGCTTATACCAATCATTTAGACCCAGTTCCAGCTCCAAGGGACTTCCTGTACTTTTAAATAAAGATAACATGATTGAAATTCCATTTCTGTGGCTCTATAGTTACTGCAGCATCTTCTTGTATAAAAAATAATGTTTATTTCAAATTTAATAAACAATAAGCGTACACAAAGCATATTTGCATGACAGAGTTCTTTTGTAAATACTTCACTATCATATTAATTTGCATACCTTGTGTGAAATGATATGTTGCATGATATAAAAAAATTCTTTCTACAGATTGCTTTGTTGGCAGGAAAGAATGCTGTGTAAAGTAGGGGACTCTGGCATATATTGATTCATACTGTATCTAATACATTGTTTTGGATATTTAATAAACAATGGAGATCAACATATATTCATGCTTGATTTGATCTAGATCCCACTTATTTGTCTTTCTAGTGGTTCATGGTACCTGAAAAGCTCTCTTCCAACAACACATTTCAAATAACCCAATCTTTTAAACAACTTTCTTCACTGTCCAGCTTTCACATCAGTTTGTTCAGCAGTGACACATCCTTGCACTTGACTATATCTTCTAGTTCATTCACAGCAACCCATCCAAGTCTCACATTCATCATCATCATTGTCATCCTAGAACTGCAGAGCTGGAAAGGACCCTATGGATTATCCAGTCCAGCCCTTGTCAAGGACGCACAGTTGAATATTCAGCCATAACCCTCATTTCCACAGAAGATCTGTTTATTCTGTATTTTGGTAAGTCATTGTGGCTGAAGGCGATAATGTAGGATTTGCATAACAGAAGTTCTTCCATAGTTGCTAGGATCTCTTGGTGCCATGGAAAAGGTGGAAAAAGCTTGTGGCAAAAATGTTGGAGTCTCACTGTGGCTCTACATAATCTTTAGAGAATATTGGAAAAATACTGAGATCATATATTCACATGATGATTGTCATCACAACATGCTGAGCAATGACAAAATATTCCAAATTATCTCTGGATGCCTTGGACAGGATTGTGAAAAATGTGTTGGAGTCTCACTGTGGTTCTAATGCCCCTACAGAGGGCTTTCCCAGCTGCATCACTTCTGGCTCCAGCATACTATGCAACACTAATTACCTCTCTTTTCTGACAGGAAAGGAGACACACCATTTCAGATGCCAGGTCTGACTGTGGCAGCTGTAGCATTGATCTGTAGTTGGCTTGCAACGTGAACACAGAAAACTCAACATTAGCCATTAAAGAGCACAGTAAAACCCATCCAGACAGTCTAATTGCCTCTCTGCTTGGCTTCCATTGTTGCATAAATGCCTGCAGTAGGCATGGGCTTTTGGTTTGTTTGTGATGACTCAATGCACACAATGTCTTTGGAATCAGCTGTCACTGCTCAGCAAGAAATAATGGCAATCACCATGCGAATATCTGAACCCAGTGCTTCTCCAAATATTTACCAACATTCTCTAAAGATGATGTGCCAAGGGGCAGAAGGAAAACTATGCAGAAACAAAGACTGTGTATTAAGCCTCCATTTTATGGAGCAAATAAACATGGAACAGAAAAATATTGATGATCACCCAAAACTACCATTCATAATACTGGCCAGAATCCTATTAGTTATGCTCAGTGGTCTAACACTATTGGCTTTACTTTCCACAACAATTTGTCCCAAGTGAAGAACTTAGCATAAGAATTTCCAGCCAAATGCCAGTCATGTGTATGAGGATGGTTTTGTAACAGGTAGTAATTTGCCACAACTCATGCTAACCGATTTATGCTGGTGTCAACGTGTAATCAGGTCCTGTCATAATGTATCATAATTGAAATCAAAGAGGTATGGGTGTTTGTTTTTTTTTAATGCTCCATCTCCAGGTATATCCAGTCTGCAGAATGCATCAGCTGGCTGGCTTTAGCTATGCATGTATTCTTTTAAAAGCCTGAGTAATGAAGGTGAATAAATATGAAATGCTTATCTCTAGACACTCATGGTGATATTAGACTAACCTTCCAGTCATGGTTGATGAGTCAAATATGTCAATAAACTAGTGCTATTTAAAGAAGATCTTTTTGTGGTTATGAAAGAAAATGTCATTGCTGCTAGCAGGTAATAAGTTGGCTTCATTATATGTTTTCATTAAATCCTTTAAATCGGTGTCATTCATAAATGAGGAAGATTGCTTTCCAGCTGTTAAGGGTTCTTGCCATAAAAGAGGCTTTCAGCTTCATTTCTGCTTCCTCCCATCCCCTCTTTTGGGAAAGCACCCCTTCAATCTATTGTTATGAGCCTGTTTGCCATAACAGGCATAGCACTGTGGCTTTCCTAACAAACACTGTGGGTGATCAGATGTGTGGCAAAAGAATTTATTCCTCCTTCAAGTGCAGTCAACTGACCCCTTGTAGAGCATCCTGGAGGCCACAGAATACCTCATATCACCTCCTCTAGGGCAGAGGTCCTCCCTAGATGGCAGCAGAGTGTCCTGCCCTTATGTCTTCCCTACCAGTAGTCAGGGGTGGATTAACCATTAAGCACAATAAGCACATGCTTAAGGGCATCAAGCGAAGAAGGGGCACGACAGAAATTTTCCATAACTGAATTTACCATGTGCCATACAGTGCAAAATTGCAAATAGTGCAGCCATGAAAAAATTACATAGATACTGTATATACAATAATAACAAGAGAACTCAGAGAGTGTAGACCTCTGCCAAGGGTCATGAAATAGAAGGGGGGAATCCCCCCCATAAATGAAAGCAGGGGAAGTAAAAATAACAATACAGTGGTGCCCCACTATACGCTTACCCCGCATGATGTCAAAATCGCTTAACGATGACATTTTTGTGATCGCTATTGCAATCGCAAAACGATGGTTCCTATGGGGGAAATCCGCATTATGTTGACTAGGAGCCTGCTTTGTGAACCATTTGTTCGCTATACAATGATTTTTCCGGTTTTGTAAAATGGCTTCCCTCCGCAAAATGGCTTCCCTCCCTTCTCAAAATGGCTGCTTTCCGGAGGGAAGCTTTGCATTACAGCGGTTTTGAACAGCTGATCAGCGGTTCTCTATGGGAATCTTCGCTGGACAATGAGGTATTTTCCCCATTGGAACACACTGACCGGTTTTCAATGCATTCCAATGGTTTTTTTTCACTTGACGATGATATCGCTTAACAGCGATTTTCCTGGAATGGATTATCGTTGTTAAACGGGGCACCACTGTAATAGTAATGATAGATGTTAATGATATACATTAATCTTGGGAATACAACAAAATTAGAATCTGGTAAGTTTAACTGCCCCAGGGTCCACGGAGGCTTAAGTCATCGTTCTTGTCTAACTTCTAAGACTTGTTCTCGTTGGCTGTCCCATTCAGTTGTCCACTGAGAATAAGACTGTGCAGGGGCACCAACAGTGTCCAGTGTGCCAACAGGCAACAACACACATGCTAACATTGTAACTTTGTGTCAGGATCTGGCCTACATGGCCCTGGTAAGGTAACTGCAGGATCAGGGCCAGCCTGACCCAGGAATCGCCTGGTGTTTGCAGGTTCAGGCCCTGGCCTGAGCAGCAGCTACTAGGCCACTCATGAGGGGCCCACCTGGAAGTCTGGAGGGAAGGCCTATTTAAGGAGTGATTCTCCTTCCCAGAATTTGCTTCAGCAATGCAAGTGTCCTGCTCTTGTGCTTTGGCCTCCGTGCGCAGCCTTGTTCCAGCCTTGCCTGGTTCCTGCCTTGCCTGCTAGCCTTATTGTTCCAGCTCTGTTACCTTGTGTGGTGGATTGGGCCCTGATGCTCTTGCCAAGTGGCAAAAGGCCACCTAATAGCTTCCAGACTCTGACACTTTGTAAGTAAGTGGATTCCTTTTTTTAAATAACACTGACAACAAATGATGTAATTAATATTTCATAATTTTGTGGACATGCTTATGAAATGTTGTGAAACTCATGAAAATGGCCAAATAGTGTTGCTTTTGACTATGGATGCATTTTCTATGTTTTATATATTGCATGGTGGTGGACTGGTGGTGATAGCTGAATGTGTATTTCATTGTGCCTTTCAATTTACGTGACAGACCCCAAGAACCAAGATGAAATGTGTTCAGTTAAGTGGTGCACAAAAATGAAAACTATCAAAAAAGAAACAAGAGAAGACTTTGGATTTGGAGTCCAAGACCGCAAAGGTGTCTGATTTCTTCACACAAGTTCCACAACATGATATACCTATTCTGGGTCAAAACCAATCTCCATCATCAGAGGTGGACAAACTACAGTAAATACCACTTTGATCACTTCAGAATCAAAATATGAAGTTAGATTCACTGAAATGTCACAAGCAGGCTCATCTAGCATATGCCTCATTACTGATCTCACTTTGCTTGTAAATTCTCTTGATATTTCTACTCCAAATGTTGAATCAAGTTACTTTACAATACATGCTGGGGCTGAAATAATAGCTGAAAATGAAAGTTTAGTACACCATGGTGATGGTGGTGAAATTATTCTGTCTGCAAAAGATGAAGTAAATCACAATGTAGTAAAGGATCCAGGGTTGTGGCTTGATTTCTCTGCTGATGATGTGGCTTATTGGATTTCTTGTTGACCCAGTGACTGTCAACACCACAATGGGCCATTTGACAAGTCTTGCCAGTATTTCAGTAGTGGCAAACCAGTAAGGTATTGTTCACAGAAACCTTCTGTTGGGACAAAAGCCAATGGTGAGAAATACAAAAGAGAGTGTTACTGCATTCACGATCAATAGGATTGGTTTATTGTTTCGTTTGCAAACTGTTCCCTCCTAAAAATTTCTCAAATTTTCTTATAAGAGAAGGGTTCAATGACTAGCAAAATGTTATTATAATTGATAATCATGAAAAAAGTACTACTCACCGAGACTCTAAGCTAACATACTTAACTTACAGACAGGGTTGGGGCAACAGTTAGAGAAACAAATTCAGGGAGTGTGATTACTGGGAACATGTCTTGAGGTGTGTCATAGTTGGTATTTGTATGTTAGCTAAACATGGCTTGACTTTTTGAGGAACAGAAGAAAGGTTTGGATCATTGCAAAATGGTTTTTTTTTTTTTAGGGCTGCTTGAAATCATAAGCCTGTTTGATCCATTTTTAGCAGGCCACATTTTGAAATATGGAAATTCAGGCAAAGGAAATCTTGTATTCGCGAAGGCTTTCACGGCCGGGATATAATGGTTGCTGTGGGTTTTTTGGGCTCTTTGGCCGTGTTCTGAAGGTTGTTCTTCCTAACGTTTCGCCAGTCTCTGTGGCCGGCATCTTCTGAGAACAGCACCCTGTGCTCTGGTGTAGTTGGCTTGGGAGTGCAGTATTTATGGCTGTGAGATAGGCTTTTGTCTTTTTCAGGAGATGGGTGATTAGTGTGTCTTGTTGTGTGTGTATTGTTGTGCTAAGGAGAAGAGATTATCTGACACTGTGGTTGATGGGTGTCATTAGCTGGTCTTTTGTGTGTAGTGATCCCCTGTCCTTGTGGCTGGGTAGAGGTCGTTGACCTTTTGCACGCTGTATTTTTGAGAGCTGGGAGCCAAGTTTTGTTGAGCTTCACACTTTCCTCTTTTTTGTTGAAGTTCTGCTGGTGCTTTAGAAGCAAACAAGTTTGCTATATATGTCCCCTGTGCAGCTCGTTCACTAAATCTGGTAGGCCGAAGTGCTGTTGACTGCTGTCAAGAGGCAGTTAATTTCTTCTCTACACTGCAGTTACTCTATCTTTTTTTTTTCAGTGCCAAGCAGCAGGTGGAAAATTCTTAAAGGTTGTATTGGAAATGAAAATGTCTTAAAATCCCTCTCTGATACCAGATGGGAGGCACATGCTATGGCAACAGCAGCAATTTTGAAATTTTTCCTTAAAATTTTATAAGCATTAAAATACATAGCTGAAGATCACTCACAAAAAGGAGACACTAGAAGAGAAGCAAATAATGTTGCAGATAAGATGCAAGAGCTAGAATTTTTTAATATATATATTGAATTTTTGGAATGCGATTTTGCAGAATTTTCAGAGTAAGCCAAGTTCTACAAAATGAGGATATGAACTCGGAAACATGTGCAGATCTGTGTGTATCATCAGCTGACCAACTGTGCACTTCACGAGATGAATTTGAAAGATACAAAGAAGCTGCAAAGGAAATGCTACCAGATGTTGATTACAAGGCATCTACAAATCTCAAACATATCAGAAAGAAGGTACCCAATGACGGAGATGCACCAGAAGTATATTTGAATGCCAGAGATAAATTCCGTATCACTACCTTTTACACAATTGTTGACAAACTTGAAACTGAGATGAAGAGGAGAGATTTATAAAGTGATGTGCCACATGATGTCACTTCATCATCTGCTAACATTCAAAGACATTCTCAGTGCTGGCAAAAGCTGATTCATG